>NW_008794786.1:78485-105636 GCF_000699145.1 Aptenodytes forsteri
GCTCGGCCAGCGGCAGCTGGAGCTCCCGAGCCCCTCCTCGGCTCATTCTTCGTGGTTCCCGACATAAACACGCCAAAGTCTCCGTTTCCTGCAATTGAAGGAGCCCTGCCCAGGGCCGCCGGGACAGGAATCAAGATTGTTTAGATTCTGGCCTTGATGGGGAAGCAAAGTCACGCAAGCCCGGCCCTTGAGAGCACACGTGTACGTGGCTGACCCAGACAGGCTACGACTGCAGTGTAAAACGGGCTTTTCCTCCCCAAAATAGCTTGCTTGGTTGTTGCTTGCGGGGAGGAAACGGCGACCGGGTCCCGGGGCTGGAGGGCAGGAGCGGGATCTGGTTCTGGGTGTCCCATGCCAGGAGCGATGCCCGGGCTGATCTCTGGCTGAAGCAGCAGCCGGTCCCTCGGCTGGCCCGGGATCGGCTTTGTTTTAAAAAATAAACTCCCCTGGAGCTGGGCTGCAGCTCCCCGAGCCTCCAGGATGCTCCCAGACACAGCGCCTTTCCTTGCAATCCCAAGCGCTACAAAACGCATCCTTTTAAAGGGGAGCCGAGACCCCTTGGTGGTGCATTCCCTTCTTGGGGGGCACTTCCATAAAATCCCGAGCCATTAGACGGCTGCGGGATCTTTGCCATGAAGCACAAAGCGGTCAGGGCCTCATCCAAAACTTTGCTGTACATGCAACAACATCGCAGGGATTTTTGGTGCTAACCGAGAGCAAACCTTAACCCAGAACTGTCCCCGGCATCCCGCGGGAGAAATATCCTGGGGGCTTCTGTAACGGGTCAAACCAGCCCCTGTGTCCCCATCCCTGTCCCCAACCTCCCTCCCTTGTCTCTCACACCGGAGCTGCAGCTCATGCACCCTCCGGAGCGTCTTCCCCAGCCTGGCTGGGGGGTGATGGCAAGTCACGTTGCCGTGTTACATCCTTCCATCCTTCGGGATTTGCAGCAGCATCGGGAGAAGGAAAAAACCCCAGTTAAAACCTCTCGGAGGGGGTGCAGGTGCTGGCAGAAGCAGCTGGGAGCAATAGGCAGCCGTGCCGTGGCGCTGGCTGGCCAGGGGGCTCCGGAGCAGCCCTGGGGAAGGGGAATTTCCCCACGACCCCGCAGAGAGAAAAGCAAAGGGGCTGTTGGGGGGAGACGGAGCGGGAGGTGGTGCGAGCCTGGGGACGGGGGTGGCTGGCTGTGATCCGCCGGGACACGCGGGACAGCTGGAGGATCCCTTGCTCTTACCGGGCGGCTCGGCGGAGCTTTGCAATCCCGGCGCTTCCGCCCTCCCCTGCGGTTTCTGCTGCTCCCGGGGGGGGTTCGCCGCAGGATGCGGCTCGTGACTCAGTTCCCCTGTGTCGCCTTCTCACAGGGAGCCAGACACTGTGGAGACCCTTGCACTGTCTGGCCGGGCAGTGCCGGCACCAGTGCTGGTGCTGGCTGGGGCGAAGCAGGGTGAACCAGCCATGTGCCGGCTGCCGAAGGCACCGGCTGGGGGGGGGGAGAGGGGGGGGGGCAACCGAAGGCACCGGCTGTAGGGGTGAAGAGCTGGGTGGACACCGCGTCAGAGGTGGCAAGAGCTTTGCCGTGGACTCCCAAGGCTTCAGCCTGGTTTCAGGCAATGGATGGAGGTTTTCCTCCCTCCTCCCCATAGCTGCAGGTTGGTCACGCATGCAGCAAAGCTGTTTGCATCCTCTGGACCCTCCGGTGCAGTCGGTGCGGGAGCGATGGATGCAACTCCCAGCTCAGGGACCTCCATGGGAGGGCTGTGCCGCCCCGGCCCCTCTCGCACCGACAGGCACCGCTGTGCCATAAACGAGAGATGCAAAGAGAGCAGCAAACCCGGCTCACGTTCATCGCTTCGTGGGGCCGGCATCGCACGCGGCTCCTCATGCAGAGCCGGGAGGAGGGGAGCGTTCCTGCCCCGACCTTGCGGCAGGGTTTGAACGCTGGCAGCAGGGCAGAGCTCCCACGGCACGGCTCACACCACCTTCGCTTTTAGGCACTTTGTTCTCAAAACGGAGCCTCTGTAGCAGCCGTTTGGCTCTTCCTCGCCCACCCCTCCTCACAGGGACCCAGGGTTTGGCTTTGCAGAAGGGGTGCGTCGAGGCAGCGCGTCCTATGGCACCGCTGCCATCGGTGCCCTGCCGCCCTCACTCCAGCCCCCGGCTAGCGGAGCTGTCAACTTTCCCTCATTTTTCCCCGTGCCTTTTCAAAATACACCCAAATTCCCCATTTCCCATGTCAGCTCCAGGCTTTCGGTAGCAGCCGCGTATTATTTCAACTCTTTAGCAAGGACCTGGGGACTGATCCTGCTACTACTGCACTGGTGTAAATCCAGATTTATGCCCCCGGCTCTGCCAGAGCCCCGATTCCAGCCTCTGCTACACTGACATCAACCCCGGCGTCCCACCGAATGCGAAGGAAATGGGGCCAAATCCTGATTTCAGCTTCACTGGGGTAAACCAGGAGGGAAGCGCTGAGCTCGGTGCAGCCCCAGACCCCGTGAGCGCGCGGCGCTTCCCCACTCACCTACAGCATTCGCGTCCCGCGGGTGCCTGCGGCACTGCCCGGCCCTGGCGAGACTCTCCCTGCCGCGGTCCCGAGCTCAGAGGCGGCGCGTGTGGCTCAGCCGGGGCAGCTCTGCTCCGTGCCGTGCACCCCGGCTTGGAGGAGCTTCATGGGTCTGCTCCCCTCCCGTTGCCCGTCCTGGCACCGCGGGGGCTCCCGCAGCCTAAGCGTCGCCTGTCCCGGCGGGGGAACGTCTCCGTCCCCGTCCTGGCCCTGGGGGCTCGGCTCGGCGGCCCCGTTGTCCGAACGCAGCCGCTTGGCAAGCGCTCTGTGGTCTGGATGTGGGAGAAGTCAAAAAAATGTTTCTTATTACTGCCTCTTCCTGCCTGGCTTCTCTCCACCACTCCCAGCTAATAAAGCATTTCCTATTGCTGAGCACACATCCACGGCCAGCCTCCCTTCCTCCCGCACACCGGGCCCCAGCTCCATCCTGGTTGCTCTCCCTCAGCCTGTTCCTCCCGCCCCTGTCCTTCGCCGGGTTCTTTCCCTCCCTGGTTTCCCGGCTTTCAAGGCAAACCCAAGCCCTTGGGCTGCAGCTGGCGGGGGGACATCCATCATGTCTCCTTCCTCGAGCGTCTAAAGGCCTTTGGCAGAACAGCAGCCGGTTGCTTTGATGGTGGCGGGGGTGGGAATGGTCTGGAGAGATGCTGCGGGAATGACCTTGATGTGCTCGGCCATCCCTCCCTCTCCAGCATCCAACCCTCATGGGGATGGGAGCACCACGGCAGGGCCAAGGGTCTTCCCTGGTTATTTGGTGCTGGCCACAACACTTTTGGGGTGCTGCGCTGGAGGGCAGGGGAGGTTTTCTCCCCCAGGGTGTAACACGGCGTTGGGGGGTGCTGTCGAACGGTCACCCCATCAGGGATGCTCTGCCCCGACTGCGGGCATGGAGCAGAGCTGGGGTGGGCCAAGGGGGTTTGCTCGGTGCATCCTGCCGGCACATCCCCGCCGTCCCCCACTGCGGCCCTTGAGATGCCGCGCCAGCAGGCGCTGGGACACGGGCAGCGGGGCTGTTCCCACGGGGGGAGGCTGGGTGCTTCCCCCTCCCCCAGGACACGTGGGGCCGCCGGGGCTGTGGGCAGCGGAAGCGCCGCTTCCCCTTTTGCCGCTTCAGGGTCATTTTCTTTCAGCCACCCCACTCTCAGCAGCTTCGCGCTCCTCCCGTCCCCCTCCTCTCCCTCCAAGCCCCATCCCTGCCTTTCACCCGTCTGCTGCCCCCGGCACGGTGACCCGCTCCCGCGGGCAGGCGGAGGCAGCTGCCAGCAGGCAGCGTGCGGGCTGGCATTGCAGCCTCTTTCCTAACGAAGTTATGGGGCCTGGCCTGATTTACCTCGCCGCCCCCCCATTGCATCACCAACCCCAATTGCATCATGAACCCAACTGGCACCCAGAGCCTCCCCGTGCCAGGGGAGCGGAGCGCGGCTGCGAAGCTTTGAGGTCTTGCCGGCCGCCTCTCCCCCGTTATCGCCCATGATCTAGGAAGTTTAAACAAACAAAAGCACAAAACCAGGATAAAACACAAGGGACCTTCACGCGTGACCTTGCCCGCGCCAGGGCTGGGAGGTTTGCGGAGCCGGCGCAGGGGAAACGGGCAGTTTCCATCAGATAGGAGCCACCCAGGAGGAAGCCAGTGCCTGCAGACGCCTTATCACCGTGACCATCTTTGCTCCGGCGCGCAGGTCTCGGTGATCTGACTGGCCATCGGCCACTCCCAGGGTTATTCCTGGATGGCTCCTGTGTCCCCGCTGCCTTCCACAGGCGCAGGCACACGGCGGGCACCGGCACCCCACTTTTACGACTGCAGGCAGGAGTTTCCTCGGGAAGCTGAGCACGCAGGCTCTCCGGCGAGGGCTGGTGCTGGCTGCTTCGGTCCCTGAACTTTCATCTTCCAAATGGGGCAGCTCCACATTTTTAACAATAATCATCACTGGGGGGGATAAATACTTGCTTAAAAACTTCTAAAAGTTACTAAGTCCTAATCCCCGGTGACTCAAAGGGCAGGGATGGGTGGGAGCCCCAGGCCGGGCTGCGGCTCTGGCACTGCTGCTGTGGGAAAGCAAATTCATCCGGAGCTGGGACTGATCGTAGAGGTACGTTAATGAACGTTCCAAACTCACCCCAGGCTCTCTTAGCCACAGGCAGGGCGATCCCTGCCCCGCTCCGCACTCACGCCGGTGCCAGCCCCCGTCTGGGGCAGATGGGGTGAATCAGCGGGGATGGGCGCCCGCCTTGGCACTGGGCTGAGCACCGGCACGCCGGCAGCACCGTGACTCGCGGTCCTGCGCCGGCCCTGCCTGCCATGGCACAACCTCCCACCACCCCCTCGAAGCTAAAGCGAGACTTTCCGTCATCATTACGGCGCTCATCGCCACGCGCTGCGACTTCATCCCGCAGAAGGGTGCGGGTCCCCCTCGACTGTGGTCGGTCGCATCCAGCCGCCCCTCGGGGTTTCACCGAGCCGTCCCCCCAGCGGCGGAGGGCGGGGGACGAGGGGCCGGCGGGAGCCCGGCTCTCCCTTCCCCCCCGCACGGCGGGAGCCAGGCTGGCACGGCGTGTGCGAAGGCTGCTCCATGTGCCGTCCGCCCCCGGCTCATCTGCGAGCCGCTGCCGGGAGCTGGCGAAGGAGGGCAGCCACGTGCTGGGGAGCCCAACGCGAGCCAAGGGCTGGAGGGGAACAGACAGGGAGGTCGCAGCTCCTTCCCGACGAGCATCCTTCCCCGCCTGCCCACGACTCAGCCCAAACCTCCCCGTCCCCCTGAAAGGCAGAGCTGCAGCCTAAAAGTGGGGAGTAGGGGCTTTTGTCCCCCTAAAGAAAGGGGCGGCAAAGGGAGGGGGCTCCATCCTGGGCTGCATGCCTGCCCAAGGGTTATTTGCTACCTGGATAACCAGCGCTGCGAGAGGCTCTCGCTGCCAGTCGCTCTCCCTGGGGGGTCAAACCCTGGGTGCTCAGGCGCTGCAGGAGCCAGCACGGCTGCTCAGGACAGCCAGCACCCTGGTTTCACTTTCCTACGCCCTGGGATGGAGCCAGATTTAAGAGGAGCTTGAAATATGGGGAGCACAAGCGCACTGCCGCTGCAGCACATCCAGTTAAAAAAGGAAAAAAAGAAAAAAGAAAAAGCAGCTGCAGAGCTCCCTACGGGAGGGGGTCCCAGGGGGCTGCACGGGTGCAGGTGAGGGGTCCCGGGGCTCCGTGTGGACACAGGCTGGAGCTCCCAGAGGGTGGTTTGCTTGGGAACAGGGACCACTGGGTCCTGTCCTGGGTAATGTTGGAGCACAAAAGCTGCCTCCTCTCCGACCGTCCCCTCTCTGGAGGGCAGCCGGGCTGTCGGGCAGCTGCGGATGGAGCCCACGAGCACGTCAGGTTCGGTTTCCAGCCTGTGCCTGGCACCTGGAGGTCCTGTTAACCCTCCTGCAGCACGGAGATGCTTCCCAGTGCTGAGACTTCGTTTGTCCATCTGCAACCCAGGAACACACAGGATTGGGGAAATTAATGTCACCGAGGGGGTGACGGGGTGGACAGGGGACACTGGCAGCAAGGGGGAAGGGTTCCTGCCAGCCCAACAAGCAACCCTGAGCTTTATTCACTAAATCAATCCTGTTAACATGGCAACCACTTCCATTTTAATTTGCATGGCCACATTCCACCATGCACTGCAATATCAAGATCTCGGGAAGATCAAAGAGGCAAAAAAAAAAAAGAAAAAAAAGGAAAAAGGAAAAAGAAAAAGAGCAGCTTCTGCCACAGACCTGCTCCCTGCAGACCCAGCGCCCGGCCCAGGGCAGGGTCTCAGCACGTCAGAGCCCAGCACGACCAGAGCCGGGCTGGGGTGGCCGCCCTCGAGGCAGGAGAGGACGAGGGGCTGGGCAGGGGGGTCAGGGACCTGGGACCACAGGGGCTGGGGCATCTCAGCTGCGTACATCCACAGCATCCTCCTCCCTCAGGCATCACCATCCTGCCAGGGAAGGAAGCCACCCCATGCCAAAAAAGCAAGCAGGTCCAAGGGGACAGCTGGGACCTCGCCCCCACCCCGACACTCCTTCCTTAGCATCTCTTCCCCCCTTTCTTCTTTTTCTCCTCGCTTTTCGCCTCCTTGGCCGCTGTCTCCTCCTTCAGCTCCTTGTACCTCCACTTGGGTGGCTGCAGCAGGTTCTTGTCCTTCCCGTGCTGCCTCCACTCCCTCGAGCGGGCAGTCGGGCAGGAGGCTTTGCTCACTTTGATTTTCGGGATGGGCTCTCCGGGGAAGATGCTGTTCCCACGCCGCAGGGGCGGGAAGCTCAGCAGGCCACTGGCTGGCCAGCGTGGTGGCAGGAGCCGGATCTCTGACACAGCTTGACCGTTGCAAGAGGATGCACTGGTGCTGGGGCACGAGGTGGGTTCTGGCTCAGCGTCCGGATCCAGCACATGCTGCCCGAGGATCTCTGGCACAGACAGCCTGTGCTTGCCCACCTCTGGGGGGCTGTCGGGGCAGATGGTTTGGCAAGCGGTGGCCACAAAGGGGCTGGCGAGGGAGGTGGTCATCCTCACCATGTGGTCCATCATGCCATCCTCCTTGTGGTCGTGGGGGAAGTTGAAGGTGAACATGGATCGGATCTTCTCCGACAGCCTCTTGCCCCTGGATTTGGGTCTCAGGGCTTTGGCCACCAGCTCAGCCAGGGCTGGCCACTCGGGCCGGTACTGGGTGCCAAACTGCTCCGCCCGCGGGCGCCGCAGGAGGCTCCGGATCCGCATGGTTGTCTCAAAGCGGCCGGTGAAGGCTGCCCACTCCCTGGCCGTCTTCCCCTTGATGGGATCCACCGCTTGCAGGTCTGCTCCTGGAGACACCGGGATGCAGAGACCATCACCGCAGCATCCCACCCTGTCCCACCCCAGAGCGCAGGGCAAGCAGCAGTGCCACCCCTTCCCAAAAAATCCCGGGAAGTCCCTGGGGAGATGCTCACCGGCCAGGAGCAGGGCAGCCACGCAGTCCTCCTGCCCCTGCATCGCGGCCTTCATCAGCGCCGTCAGGCCTCGGGGGTCTCGCTTGTCCACCTCAAGCGCGGGGTAGTAGTTGAGGAGGTAGTTGACGATGGTGATGTGTCCTTAACAGCCAGAGAGAAGCTGCATTAGAGTTTCGACAGTTAACGAGTGATAACTCCTGATGCCTGCTGGAGAAAGTATTTAGCGACTGCATCTTGTGAGGACAAAAATGCAGAAACTTGGAGGGATCAGGACTGAAAGGGTTTGGGTTTATTTTGTTTTGGGTTTGGCTGTGCAGGGAACAGCGCTGGCGCGCCAGCTGCTTCAGCAGAGGATGCAGGAGAGAGTCCAAAAATGCAAAAAAAAAAAATCATCAATTCCAGCAAGGATAAAGTAGGAATAAAGGGTGATCCCCACTTTGAGACCCTCCTTTCCCCCATGGTTAATCAGGGTGGAGGGAGCCAGACTCTTCTGCTGTAACGAGGAAAACCATCGTGACCGGAGATGTGGTCCCTACGTGGCATTTGCCAGCTCAGAAAAAATCATCATTCCAGCAAGGATAAAGTAGGAATAAAGGGTGATCCCCACTTTGAGACCCTCCTTTCCCCCATGGTTAATCAGGGTGGAGGGAGCCAGACTCTTCTGCTGTAACGAGGAAAACCATCGTGACCGGAGATGTGGTCCCTACATGGCATTTGCCAGCTCAGACCTTGTGTGCAGGTAAATCACTGCGGCTCACGGGGCTTTTCTGGAGCACGTGGGGCAGCTCTGGCTCAGCTCTGCTGCTCGATGCGACTGCTCAGGCGGGAGGTGTTGCAAGACAACATTGCTGTGGGAATCTCCATTTTTGCATCATCTACCCAGTTTTAAAACGGTGCTAAGATGAACCATAAACTTAGATGGGGAGGGTCACAGCCCTCGGGACCCTCGGCTTTCCCAACGGCTCATTTTAGGGTTTTTGGAGGGGAAGCACAGGGGGTCACATCACTTTGAGGGGTCTCGCGGAGGCTGCCCCATGCCGAGGCCGAGCGCGGTGCCTACCCGCCTGGGCTGCCATCATGAGGGCCGTGTTCCCATCCTTGTCCTGCTGGTTGATGTTTATGTAGGGGCACTTCTGCAGCAGGGGCACGATGTCCACGAAGCCCTTGTAGCAGGCGACCATGAGCCCGTTCTGGAGAGGGGGCAGCACTCGGCACCGGGGCTGGCACTGCACCATCCTCCCCACCATGGTGCTCCCCATGGTCCCCCCCACTTCTCCCCCCCCCCCAAACCAGACAGGCTCAGGATGGGAGGACAGACGAGGTTCTGCTCCAAGGATTGGATCAATCCCAGGAGACCCATCCCTTGTCAAAGCCATCCCACCCAGGACTCTCCCTCCTCCTCCATCTGCTTTAGCAACCACCATCCTTCAGGATTTGCCTATTCCCAGGAAATCCTCTTTCTGCTCTGCAGGGTGCCCCCCCCAGCCACTCACCCTCCCATTGATGTCCAGCTCCGTGGCCTCACTCCGGGTCACCCCGTGCTCCAGCCTCTCCTGCACCAGCGTGGCATCGTTCCTGGTGCAGCACTGGTAGAGGCTGAGGTCCCCGGCACCACCAGCCCCCAGAAAGAGCTCGTAGCAAGGATAGACGGAGTCGTCGGAGGAGATGCTGCTGGTGTCCGAGGGCTCCGACTCACCCTCCTCCTCCTCGTAGTGCAGCTCTGGGTCAGAGGCATCTGAGCTGGAAGCAGGGGCTGCAGCATGTTCTCCTCCACTGCAGGCATCTGTCATCCGGCCCTGCTGGGGGGAGCGAGCCCAGCTTGGCCCCAAGCCCTGCTTGGGGCCAGGAGCCTCTCCCCGGAGGGTGGGTGGGGGGGAGCCTCTCCCGGGAGGACGCGGGGGCACTCCGGACTGTTCACTCCCCCCTGTGCAGACACAGAGCGGGCGTGGGAACTGTGGGGGCCCCGGCATCCCTTGTCCTGCCGGGAAGCCTCAGCTGGCTCCCAGCCACTGGCACAGCCCGTGGGTCCAGTTTCCCTCCTCTGCCCCATGCAAACGCTTGCACCGGGGGCTTGGATGTTGCGAAACCCCAGGTGGGGAGCAGCTCCCCACGGCACCATCTCCAGCGCAGAGCAGGGAAAATGGGGGAACATCTCGGGAGTTTGGAAGGTGGATAAATGTCCCACGGTCTAGGCATTGAAACCAGGCAGGTGGGGAGATCGGGAACGTCTCCAGGGCAGAAGGGATGCCGATCGTGGCACTGAATGCAGCTGGGCTGTCGTGCCAAGCGCCAGCAGGAAGGGCACATCTCCATCCCTCCCCATGCCTCACGGCCGGGGTCTGAGCCCTTCTCACAGTGCCCTCCTCACCTAAATGGTGCACATCAAAGCATCTGCAAAGACCTTTCCTAGCAGCAGAACCAGAGCAGCGTACAGAGAGAAGGGTTAAATCCGTCTCCTTACAATCAAGCAGCAGGAGAGCAGAGGCCAGAGCAGCTCCCAGCTCCCTGAGGAGCTCCTTAAACTGCGCAACACAGGGCAACCCGCAGCCCTGGTACCGGAGCTCTGGGGCAGGGAGGGACCGGCTGCAGCCTGGCAGCAGAAATTAAACCATTTTGCTTTTAAGTAGAAGCCAACCATTAATTGATTGGTGCTATGAAAGGAAGAAAGCCTTTGCAATTCCATTAAACTCTCCCACAGCCCTTAGACATCCCAAAGCAGACTCTGGAGATGCTCTTCTCACCGTACCCTGATCTTACCTGGGGCTGTTCAGATCCTCCCCGTGGGTCCTTCTTCAGCTGGGCAGCATCCCGGCTCCAACAAGGAAGGAAAACTTTGCGAGAGACAGTGGAAAATCACCCCTACCCTTTGCAGTGAGAAAGAGGTTTCTGCTCTGGGTCTGAGGTGGCCTTTGGGCATGAAAGCTGTGACAACCTGCACGTTGATGTGAGCTCAGCTAGCCAAGATCTCTTAATTTAAACTGTTGCTTAAAATGGCTCCATCCACCTTGAGCAGGATCAGGGCTGCTTGGGCAGGATTTAGCACCTTTAGCTGAGGAGCTGCTGGGAGCCCAGAGTTGTATTTTTATACCTCTCCCTCGCTCATCTCAGTAAGATGCTGCTGCCTGAGCAACCCCCACCAGTTCAACTGAACCCCCCCAAATCCTCTTCCAGCTCCCTTTATATGCAGATGAATTTGCTGATCAGATAAACCTGGGGAACTGCTGCTTCGACCAAGGGCGCAGGTACCTGTAACTGTGAAGGTGCATTAAATAAACTCTGCGATCCCCCCTTGAGAGGTGCCTTGGAGCCTCCAGCCCATCTCTTCCTCTGGGCATCGGGATGCCAAAACCCCCAGGGCACCGGCGAGCCCAGGGCAGCGTTAGCCAAGGAGCTGCAAAAACTGGTTTCCTGAATTCCACATGAAACCTGACTGCTCTCCTATCTTCATCTTTAAAGGTTGTTGGGTTTTTTTTTGTGGTTGGTTGGTTTTTACATGTTTTCTGAGGTACAGGGGCCAGCTGGCCCGTGGGCTCTGGGAAAGGGCACTTTTAGTCCCTGGATCAGCTATTTTCATGGCAAAAAGACATGAGTTTGGTCCCAAAGCAGATTGTGGGAGGCCACGTTCTCCATTTAAAGCAACCATTAAGGCAGAGTCCCAAAGGTCACGATGCTTGCATCCTTGAACATGCAAATGCTGAGCAGATGAAGGATCCCAGCTGTTTCCTCTGTGCTGGGCGCATCCTGCTGGGAAGCGCGAGCTGAGGATCCCGATGCTGAACGCTGCGGAGCCGGAGCTGGGCTCTGCGCCTGCAGTGTCCTCCCAACCCTGGTGTCCACCCCAGCCAGGACATGCTCTGAGCCCTTCAGCACCGCGTGTAGCTGGGCTGCCGGCCCCCTCCGGGCTGCTTTGCCTGGGAAAGCCCCCAAAGCCGGTGAATGCCACGGGGGAACCTCCGCAGTGCCGGGTCCCCTATTGCAGCGCCGAGAACCAGCCCTTGCCCCTCGCTTCGGGGCTGAGCCCTCTGCTCCCGCTGCATCAGCAGGATGGCGTGGTCAGCACGGCACCATCCCGGTGTGACACCTCCTGCCCCATAGCCACCCTCCCACGTTGCCTTTTCTCAGGAGAGGGCCAGGAGCAGATTTAGGGCTTAGGGAGTTATCCGGGGAGCTCCGTGACGGCCGAGCAGGAGGCTCTGAGCCGGTTGTGTAAGGACGAGGTCTGGGGGGTGCCACGGTCTCAGCCCGCCCGTGGGGGATGGTGGGGATGGGGGTTTCCCCCAGCACGGTGCGGTCCCGTACGCTGCACCGCAGCCTCGGGGCGGCCAGGCCACGGAGGGGACGGGCGGGATGGCAGCGGGGGACATTTCTGGCAGAGCCTTTTGCTGCTGGTGGGACTTTGCAAAGCCTCCGGCTGCCACAAGGGGATGCCGGAGGCCGCGGGAGGAGGCTGAGCCCCGGCCGGTCCCGGCCGCTCCTGCCGGGAAGGGCCGCGCTGGGGCGGCCGGGCGGCTCCGGGCCAGCGTCGCATCGCGGCTCGCTGCCTCCAGCACACCCTTGTCCTCCCACCGGGCTGGAAAGACTCATATGGCTTCTTAGAAGGCAGCGGGCAGGCGGGGTTTAGGTCTTAAATTATTACTATTACTAGTAATAATTTTTAAAAGAAGTTTGTACATAGAGTCATGGCATCCTTCCAGATGTGATGGCGTCCTCCCAGATGTCATAGCATCCTCCCAGATGCGATGGCATCCTCTCAGGCTTCATTGTACATACCTGAGCCTCACTGCCTGGGAACCTGTTCCTTAAGGACATCCTGGACAGAGGGAGGGAGGGAAGCGCAGCTCGGAGGTGAATAACCCAGCTGACACATGGAAACGATTGCGGGGAGAAGGACGCCCCTGCCCAGAGCACCAGAGCTGGCTGCTTTGCTGCGGGGATGTGCTGCTGAGAGCGGCTCCTCCAGCGGCAGAGCATTGCCCGCTCTCCCGGTGAACCCGCAACGCACTAAATCACAGCTGACGCTCAGGAGCATCCACGCAGGTGGGGGGGCTGGGAAGGGGCTAAAGGACAGCCCTGATCTTTCACCCCTTGCCCAGGGTCCGGCTGGGAGCGCCGAGCCCGGTGGTCTGGCCCAGGTCACTCATCCCTCACTGCCTGGTCATCTCCATCACAAAACCAGGGTGCAATAACTCAGCATGGAAGGGAAGTGGAGGGCGTTGATTTAAACCCGCGGACGGGCTCTCCTAACCCTGGCCCTCCTCGCCGCGGTCAGGGCCGGGTCATGGCCGAGTGCAGCTCCTGCCCCGTTCGCAGGAGAGGGCTGCGGGGACACGGTAACAAGCTTTGCCGCACGGCCGCATCCAGCCCTGCTGCCTCCGCACCTGGGCGATGCCCAGGGAAGGAGCGGAGCGGCAGGGAAAGGGCCGGGTGCTGCCGCAGCCGTCTGCGGGAGGGTGAGGAGGTGTCTGGTGTGTCACAGCCCTGCTCCCAACCCGGTCGTAAATCAGTGGCGGGTGTCACCGTACGAGATGACAAGGCCAACCCTTCGCAGAGGGCCGGCAGCCGGTGCAAACCTGGGGTCAAACCATGATTTACAACACCGCGGCTGTGCGAGTGCGGCGGTCATGCCGGCAGGCGGCTGTTACCGGTGCGGTTCCCGCACATGCAGCAAAACCTGGTGCAAGCAGGAGTTTGCTGGGGCTTGGCGGGGGCAGCAGCAGGGTTTGCACGTGAAGTGTGATCCGAGGGTTTCTATATCATGGTGCAAAATCCCATCCTCTGCCTTTCCCATCGGCCGCGTGGCCGGAGACCGAAGCATCCGCCTTCGCCCCTGCCTGCATCCCTTTTCCTTATCCAAAACACTGCGGAGGGGGGATTGCCTCCCGCGGCGGGCCTTGCCGTGCAGAGGAATGTCACCCCCTGCCACTGGCGAGGACAAAGCAGTCCGTGCATCCGTCACACTCGGCCGACCACCTTGGGAAGCTGCTGCCCGTGGGGCTCGGGGCGGCGGGACAATAACCCCTTGTCTTGTGCCTGCCTGGTACCATGCCAGGACATCCCCGGAGGTGACACATGTTGAGCGGGGAAGCAGCACGCCTGCCCACACGTGCTTGAAACTGGGAGATTTCACTGGGATTTACCTTGAATACACGTTAAGACCGTAAACCGCCTTATCCGAGGCTGCGGGCAGGCGCTCTGGCAGGGATGTTATCTCCTGCCTCCCGGTCCAAAGCGAGCAGGCAGTGCTATGGCACGCAGGCTAACAAGGGTTGCAAGGAGAACTTAACTTTGGCAGTAAAAAAATACAAAATAAAATGGAAATCTGGATATTGTTCCCTTATTTTACACAGAGTTTCACAAAGCCAGCGCAGGCAGAGGGGGATCCAGCCCTGGCACAGCCCTGCTTCGCTGCCTGAAAAGGCAATTAAGGACTTGGGCGTGTTTGTTATAAGCGATTTCTTTCTCATTTCTGCTCCTGTAACAGCAGCATCAGGTCAAAGGGTTTTTACGAGGCTTTTGCATTACAGTTCTGTCATTTGCCTTTTTTTTGGAGTCCAGCTTGAGGCCAGCACGACAAACAGCCCTGAGCCCAAACCAGAGAAGAGCCGCTGGATCGAGGGTGTCTGCGGGAGCAGTGTGCAGGATTGGGCCCTGGGGACCAGGTTATCAAACCAGCCCCGCGTGCGGCCGGGCACAGCTCCTCGGCACTGCCGGTTGCCGGTCGGCAAAGCCCGAGTGAGTCTCCATGTGCAGGGGCTGGCGAGATGCTTCGGCAACCACCGTGGCTCCCCAAAACCGCAGCCGAGGCTCTGGCTGCTCCGATTCCCACCCCGCCGCCGTCCTTTTTAATTTAGGACCTTGGGGTTAAAAAAAATAAATAAATGCCAAGAGAGAGGCTTTTCTGATTAAATTACAGCTGGCCGGCGACGGAGCCGGAGATCAATTTCAATTTCTCCCTTTTTTTTTTTTTGGAGTGGGGGAAGCGCCGGGGGCCGAGGCTCGGCTGCTCCGATTCCCACCCCGCCGCCGTCCTTTTTAATTTAGGACCTTGGGGTTAAAAAAAATAAATAAATGCCAAGAGAGAGGCTTTTCTGATTAAATTACAGCTGGCCGGCGACGGAGCCGGAGATCAATTTCAATTTCTCCCTTTTTTTTTTTTTGGAGTGGGGGAAGCGCCGGGGATGGCACAGAAGAGGGGGAGAAAATCAGACTTGCTAATTTCCCCCTGTAATTATACCTAAAGAGAAACGGTGCCGCATGAGGTCCCTGGTGTGCGAGGAGTAATTTAGGGTTGCTTTGCGAGGCCCCTATGAAATTTGGAAGGAGAGGGGCTCCCCCCGCCCCCGGTAATTGTATTTCTGGTGCCGCAGATGGTGCTGGCTCCGGATACTTGCTATAAAGAAGATGGATCGCAGCACGCGGAGGGAGGCGAGGTGACGGCATCGCTCTCTCGCCTTCATGATGAGCATTATCCATCAGGCCCTTTACAAGGCAGCGGGAGCCGGGACAATAAGGAATTGCCTGGCAGGTAAAGGCCACCACATCCAGTGTCCAGTGTCCCTGTCCCCAGCCAGTGTCCGTGCCTCCGTCCGGGTTTATTTCCAGCCCATCTTCTTGGTTGTCGCCGTATCCCTCAGCCTTCCC
The DNA here is from genome assembly GCF_000699145.1 of Aptenodytes forsteri. NCBI lineage: Eukaryota > Metazoa > Chordata > Aves > Sphenisciformes > Spheniscidae > Aptenodytes > Aptenodytes forsteri. The sequence continues at coordinate 93,625 of NW_008794786.1, forward strand.
AAACCTCCATAAAAATGAGGAGGAGTGAGGTCCAGGGCTTCCCTAAGGGTGACGTAGCACCGTGGTGGCTGCACGGTCACACGTGTCTCTGTGCCCAGTATTCGCCTGATAGTCAGGATATCTCTTGAAACCGCGATCTTGGAAGACCCGTTAGGTCACAGGTGTCTGGAAGGGGGCTGAGGAAGAGCCCGGCCAGCAGGGCTGCAGAGAAAAGCCTGGCAAGGAGCCCGAGTGCAGCAGTGAAGGTCCCATGGGCTGGTGGTGGTGACCATCAATGAAGTAATTGATTTTTTTTTTTTTTTTTTTTTTTATTTTTTTTTTAAAAAAAAATTTTTTTTTTTTTTTTTTTTTTTGACGCTTGTGGCAGGGAAAACGGCTGTGTCATTTGCAGGTATTTCCCCGTATTTATAAAACATTGTCTCCTGAGCAGCTGTCTGGATATCTCCTCGCAGCACCAGCGTGCACAGCCATGCTCGCACAGCCATCCTCTTCCTCACGCCGGGTCCCTCCCCACCAAACGCAGCTGCTGCTGCTCGAGAGGGGTTTTCCAGCAGCTCTACATGATCCTTGGATGGGGGAAAAGCAGCTCCTGGGGCTGAGAAAAAAAAAAACCTCAGAAACTCCCCCACCTCCATGGTGCTTAACCCAGCCGTGCCGAGGTCTCCTGCTTTTGGAGCCCAGGGAAAAACAGGGGCCAGAGGAAACCTAATAACTGCCCCGGGGCGGCCGAGCGCGGAGAGCTAAAAGAGAAGCCGGGTCCCTGGCTATGTAAATAAATGTCAAGTTATCTGATCACGCAGGCAATAAATAGAAACAGGAGAGCACGGCGATAGGAGCCGCATCCGCCCGGAGCGTCACTGCATGGATGGGAAGGGTGGGATGCCCCGAGCCCGGGGAAGGGACGTGCGGGAGGGACTGGGGATGGAGCCGGGTTTGGTGATTTACAAGATGTGACAAGGCCAGCTGAAAATGATGGATAGGAGGTGGGTAATGCCGCTCCCCAGCTGGGCTCCGTTGGTGTTAGCGGAGGGGAGAGGACGTCCCCAGCTATTTATCATCTTTCCCCAGGCCCCTCTAGGACTGTGAACACCCAGTGTCCAGCACACGCTGGGTGGGTTAACCCTTTCCGAGGATGCCGGGGGGTAAGTCTCTGCCGCCCGTATCCTGGCTACAGCAGGAGGATGCGTTTTTGCTCTCATTCTCTGTTTCTGCCCCAAAGCACCCGCAGATGGGTGGGATGCTGCCGCTCTGGAAGAAGCAGGCAGGGGCTGGCTGGGCTGGTTCCCAGATGGAAAAGAGTCTTTCCCTTTTTCCAGGTTTTATTTGGCGCCTGGGGTGCAGTGGGGGGAGCGCCTGTGGGCAGGCCGGGTGGGCAGCACCAGGCAGGCTGAGGTCGGCAGCTCATCACAGTAGTGGGGGTGATGAGCCCCAGCATCGCCCGCGCAGGGAGGGCAGGCAATGGGGGGGGGGGTAGCAGAAAACAGTGAACGGCAGCTGGAGCCACAGGGAAACCCCCTGGACCTCAGGCGTTGCCGATCCCTCCCGCAGCTCCTCGGCCAGCGCTGCCTTATTAGATTTGGCAAAATATTACGGGAGTGTTTGGAAGGTTAATTAACGCAAGGCACTGCAGCATGGGAACCCGGCGTCACCGATGGGTTAGCCCTCGGCCAGCCGAGTTCAGGCTGTCGAGCTGAAATAAAACCTGCCCCAGCACGATGCGCCCAGGACCACCCGGTGCCTTTTTACAGTCGCACGGTCTGCTCTGTGCAGGATTAGACCTGGCACCGTCCAGTCCTTCCCGCTGCTGACGGTGCAGCATCAGGGCATGCAACCCTCAGGGCATCCCCGATGCAATGCTTCCCCGTCATCCTGACCATACAGGTACCAGGCATATAGGGGACTTGCTTCATCTGTGGGGAAACCGAGGAATGAAGCTGCGAGGGGAGCTGGCTGCCTCGCGTAGGAGAGCTGGGCTGGGGCTCTGCCCGTACGCGGCAGATGTTGCTGCTCACCAGCAAGAATCCACCTTGTCCCCCTGCCTGGGTGCTGCTTCTCGTCCCACGTGAGCCCCAAGGATCAAATAAACCCAGAAACAGCTCCTTATGGTGCACTTTGGGCAGCGCCAAGGTTTTTCCTTCAACGTAAACTGCGTTTAGAGGAAAATCCTGCGCCTGGCAGCTCGGCAGCGGCAGGGTCTCCTTCAGCATCACCGTGCAGGAGCAGCTGTGGTGGGAGATGCTGGGTGCCATCCCCAGCACAGGGATGGGGGAAGTGAGGGGCAAACAAAGCTGAACCGGAGCCGAGGTGCCGTTCGGGGCTGCGATACCAAACAGCCATGGCTATTTATCCCCTCCTGCTTCCCCTGCAAGCCCCGTGTGTGTGTCGGGGTGCAGCCGCGCAGCCGGTAACCCGACGCTCCCATTCCTGTCATGTTTTACATGGCCGGGCATGTGGTTATATTTTGTTTTGCCAACCTTTGCTTTCCCCAAAGGAGGGAATGAAAGGGCCAGTGTGCCGCCAATTTATTGTGCCTCCCGAGAGCCCCATGGCTGCCGAAAAAGCAGATGCCTTCTGCTTAATCTGGCCTGTTGCTATGTAAACCTCCTTTCCCTCTTTGATGTCCCCTATAAATACTCCATGTGTTTCCAATAAACTGGCATTTTTATCACTGGAGCTGTTAAAGGCAGATCTGTGTCAGATTTGTCCCTGGGCTCGGCCGGGGGTTCGCTGGGGATAACCTCCCTGCCCTCGTAAAGGGGCTCATTGTATCTGGGAACGGGGGTGCGGGGCTGGGAGGGGATGCGGCCGCTGCAGCGATGGCACCTCTCTCGGGTACGGCACGATGCTCCCAGGGGAATGGGATGCTGCCCGGATGCTGATCCCGCATCTGCTGGGGCTGAACCCTGTGCTGGGTCCACCACGGCCCCGGGGACCCTCAAGGCTTTGCCTGCCTGCCTGGGGCTCCCCCTCGCAGCCTGGCCTCTCCAGAAGTGCTGCTCGCTCACGTTTCTTTTCAGCCTTTCCTGCAGGCAAGCAGGAAGCCCGGGCTCCTTGGGGGTGATCTCAGGCATCTCTTTTTTTTTTTTTTCCCCCAACCCCTAATTTTGTAGCTTAAATGATGCGACGGCCAAAGGGTGTGCAGGGAATGCACCCAGCGTCCCTCCATGAGGAGCAGCCCAGAAACGAGGACCTCCCCTCTTTTCGTTAATATTATTTCACTGAGATGTTAGGATGAGACCCACCTCACCTGCTCACAAACACCTTCTTAATCTCCCTGTAGTTCCCCCCTGCCCTTTCACTGATATAAATCTCTCTGATTATCATTGTCGCCCAAGGATGGAGTACACACACACCCCCCCCCGGCTCGGGGCACCTCCTCCATCAAGTTCATGGGTCAGTCCCTGTCCCCTGCAGCGGGTACTGCTGCTGCCGGTGATGCTGGCAGCACGCGAGGCTTTGGGGTGCTCAGCCCTGACGGGGGGTCCCTGGGGGAGCTGGGTTGCGGCTGGAGTATCAGCCCCACCCCTCTCTGCAGGAGGAGATGGCCTGGGGTGTCTGCAGAGGGGTGAGTAAGTCCCTGCGTCCTGGGACGTTTGGGGACGAGGTCTGAGTGTGGTCTGGTGCATTAACAGCCTGTGACAAGGGCGCTCATGTGACGGAGCTGAGATGGACGTGTGCTATATGTCAGAAGGGTGTTGGATACAGGCAAGGTTACTGTGGGTCTGGGTCTTCCCAAAAGCTCTGCGTGTCAGGTGTGAGCATCACCGTACATTGTCACTGTGCAAAATTCGTCCTAAGAGACCCCGGTGGGGCAGGGGGCTCCGTTTTAAACCTTTCCAGCCTTGGACGCTCCTGCAGGGACGGGGCTCGCACTGCGGCTGCCTGCGGGATGGCAGCTCCGTCTCGTCGCCCCAGAGCTGCAGCATCCTCCTCCTGCCACTGCATCCTCCCCGGGGGCTTCTGCCCCTTCCACTGCCCGGAGATGAAGGTCTGGTTGTGCTCCTGCAGCTCCAGCATCTCCATCCCGATGCCACACCGCACACGGAGGGCGCCTGCGTGGACCGTGCTCTGGGCATGGCCTGCACAAAGCTGAGCTCCCCATCAAAGCCCGGCGGCAACTGGGTTACCGGCTGTGGGGCTGGGCAACCAACGCCTCTGCCCCGTTGGGAAACAGGGGGAGGGGTTGTTGTGGTTTTTTTTTTTTTAATCCCTGTTTTGGCCTGAAATGTGGTGTCAGAAGCCTGGCTGATATATGCTGCAAAAAAAGGGGTCGGCAGCGCCGGTATTCTTTATTTTGACAGGGCAATGAAAGTGTTATGTAGTCGTGACGCCTCCCTGCTGCTCCACCCCCCTCGGCCTTTATTAACCTGAAAGAGCCCAGGATCCTATTTATAACCTAACCTGAATTGTGCAATGCATGGGGAAGGGGCCACAAAGAGCAGTGATTTATGAACGCGGAAAAAACAATGCAGACCCTCCGCGCTCTCCCCCGGTCCGGAGGGGAGACCCCTTCGCCCAGCCCCAGCGCCGCGGGGACGAACCCCGGGGGGGTTTGAAATGCCCCTGCTTGGTTTGCACAAGGTGAAAGCAGCCCCTGTGCTCGCTTTTGGGTTTGAGATGGGAAGCCAGAGCTTCCCGGGCACCTGATTCCCCCCGCCAGGCCCTATAGTTGCTATATGGACTGAGTGATCTGCCCTGTCCTGTTAGGGCTTGCAGCCTTCCCGGGTGGGTTGCGTTGAACATCCCGAGGGTGTTTGTACCCCAGGTTATCTCCTGGTGCTCTTCTGCAATGCTGCTCACCTCGAGATGTCCACAAGCGTCTTTCTAAAATTATTTAATAGGTTTTAAATTAATTACTTTGATAAAAAGTGCTTTCTGCTCGCACGTCAGGAGCGCTGACAGATTGCAAAGCCCCTCGTTACGGCGCGGGGGGAAGGGGAGGGATGACAGCGAAGCTTGTCTCTCCAAGGTCAAACCACTTCCATTCCTCACCCTTGCCTTTCTAATAACGTTGTCAATGAGCGCCGGCATCGGCAGCTTCAGGGGGAGAGGAAACTTGCCGTCAAGCTTGGCTCCACGCACAGGCATGCGTGGACATCCACGGCAGTGTCTCGGGGGTGGGTTTGGGGTGGCTGGGTGCTTCCCTGGCCCTGGTTAAATGCCTGATGCCCACCATCATCAATGGCAACGAAGCTTTTCAATATCTTTTTACAGCTGTGAGCAGTTCAGAGGAGAGCGTCTGGGCTGTCCCTTGCTGCGCTGGGTCTGCGAGGGTTCCCTGTGCCGCCTGCCCTCCCGTACCCCAGCGCCCTGTTCGCATTTCCCCTTTTTTGCCGTTTTTCGGATAGGAACCGGGGAGCAGTCAGGGCAGGGGCGGTGATGCCGATGCCATCGATGAGCCTCTTGCCCCTTGTACGTATATCAGGTTATTGCTGATGACATCTGAATTTGGCATTTGGAATACCTCCCTTCTGAGTTGTGACACATTGATGGTTGAAGCAACCCAGCAGGGTTTTGACTTTCCCTGCCTAATTACTGCCAGATTGCTCAGCCCCGTCCCCGCGCTCCCCAGGGATGTGGCTGCACACGTGGAGAACCGGGCAGGGGCAGGCTGGGCTGCCCAGGCTCTCCTGGAAAAACTCACCCTCATCCCAGCTTGGCCGCAACCAGGCTTTGCTGAGAAAGATGCAGCGCCAGAATTAGTTTATTAGCAATTTCCAGTGCAAAAGGGTCTGGAAGTTGAGCTGGGCGGCACTAAGTGTTTCATTAAGGATGCTCTACCTGCTGGTGGAGATCTCCTCCACCTCCCCATCTCCGGGCCATCAGCCGGGGGTTGATGTGCTGCGTGCCACCGTCCACCGGTGTCGGTCCATGAGCTCCCCGCTCCCAGCACAATCCCTGTGCTGCAGTTTCATGCTGAAGAGCTTAACGAGGGTGTTTCTTCTATCTTAACTAATTTATTCTCATATACATCGAGGTCAGCCAGGGTGCAGGGCACTGCAACCGGAGTGAGAAAAGCTCTTGACAACGGAGATCTTGCTCTGCTTTCCGTCAAGCGTCAGCCCCGCTGCCATCAGTGTTTCCCTTTGGTGTCGGAGCCGAGCCGCTGGCCGGGCACACGGCACCTCCCTGCCGCTGGCACGGATTCACCGGGGAATGGTGCTGGGGACCGGCTGCCTGTGTGTGCCATAGCCATGTTATGGTAAGGTTTGGTCTTGCCTGTCCAAGCAGAGCCATGGGAGCGGGCAGAACTCGTCCGGTGCCACGGCCACTCGAGGTGCCGGCTCCTGGGCTGTGGTGAGCCAGCAGGACTGCCCGGAGCAGGCAGGGAAAATAATAGTAAAGAGATTTTTAGGAGGCAGCTGCTTGCGGGGGCTTGTTGTGGGAAAAGCAGATCCAGGTGAAGCATGAAAAATAGCAAAGGGGAAAGGAGAGAGCTGCTGCACGCACTGCGGTCGCCCGGCTTTTACTGTGCAGGGGAGACCAAGAAGTTCATTTTGTGTCCCCAGACATTGGGGACAGGAGGAGTCAAACCGGCCGGAGCGGCGGGATGCGGCTGGCTGGATGGGAGACCTCGGGGATGCGAGGAAGCGATGGAACCGCTGAGGCATGGCTGCTCCGTGCCGGCCAAGCTGCCCGGGCACGTTCCTCCCTCCCCCTTCGCACATGCGTATGAACCGGCTTTTGACCCCACTCACCCTCTTTGCCCTGCGGAGGGAAGAAAGGCTTGAGGTCCTGCATCTGCCTTCTGAAATACACCCCCTGGTGTTCCTGCCACCTGGAGCAGACCTGCGGCTTCTCTTCCCTCTGACCCCTTTGGTTTGAGGAGCTGGTATCAAACTGTATTGGATGGTAAGTGCCGCCGTCCCTGCTATCAGACCAGCGATCGCCTCCTCAGCCCTCTTCTGCCTCCACCACAGCCTCAACTCAGAAGAAAAGCTTCATCTCGCTGGGTTCATAAGCAAGAAGGACCAAATCTGGACTTGCATAAGCCTGGAAATATCCATATGATTGGTGCTTTGTCCTAAATTCAAGCAACATTGGACTGGTATAAATCCACCCTGGACCCATGGCTTTCTTCTTCCAAAACTGAACCAATTTTAGGGCACAGAGCTGTAGAGTCTTCAGATTTAGGACTTTCTTCATCAAAATCCTGTTGCTCTTTCCTGGTTTCTGGAGGTCAGTAGGTACATCCACGATGTGTTTGAAGTCCTGCTACCTAACCAAAAGTCTTGCAGAAAGTCAAGAGGTTCCTCAATGGAGACATTCAAAATGTCTGTAACAACGCCTGCCCAGAGTTCATGTTTCATTGCGCGTTGATTTATCATCCCTTGAGTTAATTATTGACCTTAGCTTTGCCTTGGTCAATATTTACCTCCCCAGGTCAATAAATCTTGACGTTCACCTCAACAGAAGTCAATATCTCCTTAGTGTTTATCTATTCCTTCTGTTGCTAATTTTGCTGAAAGCTTTTATTTATTCTTATAAAGCGTGCTCGCTTGGCGCAAGGCCCGCTTGGAGTGGAGCAACCTTTGTTTATCCACTACGGACAAAGCTTTTGCTTCTCTCTACGATGGCTCATGTGGGACATCACGGACACAAACCGTGGTTGGCGTCACTCCAGGCGAGGCAGGACACTGCTTGCTTTCATCCAGCCGATGAGATCCGGCCAATTTTCGATCATCAGCAATGCTGGATTTTATGATGGGGTGGACTGCTTTGCTGGGACCACAGCCTGGCTGCTGAGAAGACCACGTGTTCCTGCCAGCCAGGCTTGGAGCTGGTCAAATATTGGGGCAGGAGGAAGAAGAATCACAGCTTATCCTCAGATATTTATGGAAAGAGAGGCCAGCTCTTGAGGGTGTCAACCCTGCTTTGCTGCTTGGTCCTTGAGCTTCACAGGCAGCTCGTGGGTGCCGTTCTCATGACCCCACTCCTAATGGAGGAGACCCGTCTGTGATAGGGATGGATGAGGGAGTCGTGATTTTAAAGATGCTATTTTCATGGTCTGAATAATCCTCTCTTCTGAGTACAGCAGCACGGGGGTCTAAATCATTCCCCACTTCTGTCTGCGGAGGCAGGAGCACCCCATCGTGCCCTCAGCCTTGGCCACCGCGGGGGTCCGGGGGTCCTCCCAGGTGATGCCTCTGCCCCGAGAGCCTGCCCTTCCCTTCTTTCCATTAAATGGAATTAGATTAATTGCTGATGCGTCTATATGCCCCTGTCCCCTCTCCTTTTGATTACCCCCATGACAAAGATTAATTGGAGTTGCTGTAGGAGGCTGCGGGTGTGGGGAGGGTGCGAGAAGCACTTTCAATGTGGGTTGTGAGTGGGCCTGAACGCCTCCTGCGTGCTCTGGCTGTGCCGTGGCTGAGCGTCCTGGCCATCGTCAGCAGAAAAGCCCCAAAACCCATGGAGGCACAAAACGTAACCCGTAGCTCCTGGGAATCCTTCTCCGCCCAGACACCGACACAGTTGGGTACAGCCACTCTCCGGTCGATGCTCGTCCACGGCGGTGCCATGTGGGCAGCTCTGGCCCTTCGGTTCAGAAGCAGAACCACCACCCCATCACCTTTTGCACCAATTTTCTGCCAGCGCAGCCCAAACCCCAGCCCTCTTTTAGCCAGCGTGGGTACCGAGGAGGAGCCTGGCCGGGATGAGATTTCTGTTTCTTCAATAGCGCTGAGCGGCGGGGGGAATGGGAGCGGGGTCTTCCCGTCCCGAGGGCTGGCGGTGGGACACCTGTTTCTTCTAGCGCTGAGCGGCGGTAGCAATGGGAGCGGGGTCTTCCCGTCCCGAGGGCTGGCGGTGGGGCACGGTGGCTGGGGGTGGCCGCGGCCCCCCAGCAGCATAAGGATGGCCGCTGCCTCCCAGCAGCATAAGGCTGAGGACACGTGGTGTCATGGATTCCCCTCTCTTATCCCTAATGCCATCTACAGAGTCTGGGCTCCCGGGTCCGGGGCAAGCTCTGATAAATGCTGGATTCTGTAGCATTGGATATGGCCAGAGATTTTTGTCTTACAATCATCTGATTTGGGAATAAATCTCTGCTCCTTGCCTCTCGTTGCATGTCCCCTTGCCCACCAGAACCCCCCAACATAATCCCTAATCTCTCTCCCCCTGTGAGGAGGTGGGGAATAACCTCCATCTCTGTGCTCCTGCCTCGGACTTTTAATATTTTAATTGAGTGAATTGACCTGGAGTAGTCTATTGAACTCTGCCTGACCTTTTAAATAACAGGTCAAGGATTTAGCTTTGCAGCGCTGACCTCTTCCCTTATCTGCTAATACTGCTCCTCTCTCAATTAGCTGCCGTCCCCCCGACCCGGTGAAGTTGGGACCACTTCGCAGGCATCAGTGTGGCTTCCTCCATGCACGAGTGGGTAACGCCGCGCAGCGCCCACCTCCGTGGCTCTGAAACGGAGATCATTGACGTTTCCTTGGGGTTTGCTGTCACTGCCCTACAGCATCCTTCTTCAGGGACAGGCCTCCAGGCAGGGATGTCCACCAGTGCACCCAAAGAAAGCTTCATCCTCGTCTTTTGCTGATGGGGAGAACTGAGGCATGGCAGAGGGAAAAGCAAAGCTGAAGCTGCTGTGAGGGTCCTGTAGCAGCTCCAGCCTCGTCAACCACGTTGAGGAGACTTCAAGAGCACTTGCCTCATTTCCCCAGACATTATAGGTCATCAAGAGGAACAGCTTGAGATCCCACCCGCCCTGGTGAACCGAGGGAGGTGAACCCCTCGGACCAGCTGCTGCTGTGGCCCAGCCAGAAAGTCCTTCCCAAGGACGATAGTGGAAAACGCTCGCTAGGAGAGTCATGTCATGCTGAGGGTTGCAAAAGAGATTTTTTGGCTTTGCAGCAGACCTGGGACATGGGACCCTCCACAATCACATCAGCTCGAGCAAGAGGTCCTGTGTCATGAGCTAAAACAGCCTCTGCAGGTCCCTCCTTCTCTGCACGCCTGGGCAGCTCTCTCCTGTGTCCAGAAGACAGGCTCACGTCCAGATGAACCACTGGGGGTTTTAAACCTCTCCGTATGGCCCCTTGTTAGAGGCAGAAGCCTGTTCCTCAGGCAGCGGCCGGCCGTGGCCATGCCACCCTCTCCCATCCAACGCAGCTGGCTTGTCCATCTGCTCGGCGCGGTGGCCGGTGCCTTCATGGGGAGCATCATTTAACTTTTATGGGGATCCGAGGGGGCCAGTGAACAAACGCAAAGTTTTGTAAACCCGTAAAACTCTGCCTGGTCCAATTTTATCTCCGCGAGAGCCCGGTTTGGAGAGCAGCCCTGGGTTACCCAGCCCTGTTAAATTAGCACTGGGCTCTGCATTCCAGAGTATAAATATCTGCCATTGTAGTGCTGAGGAATGCAAGCGTGTTGGAGTCTAAAATTAAAGAGCTGGGACGAAGGCATCTCGGGTTACCAGAAACAAGACTCCATTGTGCTCCCGTTGGGGCTTCGCCTTGGTGCAGGGAAGTGGACTGTGAGTGTTTAGAAACCGCCTGGGTTAAATGCAAGGGGTGAACTAGCCTTTAATTACAAAATTTTGATACATATCTTAAGTTGAACACTCCCCCGACTGCTGCTTTGGAGGGCAGGGTGCCCCACCAGGCGCTGGGTACAACGTGCAGAGGATGCTCCGGAGTTTTGCAGCATTTTCCAGGGGCTTTTCTATCATCCGTGTGGGATGCTCTGGTGTCTTGTCCCCTTCTCCTGCCTCGGCTCTCCCCATCTTTAAGCACACGCTTAAATTAAGTCCCTCTGAGACTCAGTGTTAACTCACACCTCATGCCCGTGTCTCAGGGAGGAACGTGCTGCGAACCCCCGTCCCTGTGCTTGGCCCCGTCCGCGCCCCTTAAACGCAGCCATTGCTCATGTCGCTCCGCTCTGTTTAACACGCGCAGCCAGAGATGCTCGGCTGGTGTTTGCTGGCAATGAGGCCACTTGCGCAGAGGAATTTCTGGCCCCTGGAAAGAACTGGTGCAGGGGAAATGAGTGTCTTTTTTTTTTTTTTTTTTAATGATACTTTATACTCTGCAAAGAGGCGGAAAATGGGTCAGGGTGGGATTGTGCTGACATTGCACCGGGGATGCACGGTTGTCGTTTGACCCGCCGGGCTTCCCTGTGCTACGGCAGTCCTGAGGGAAGCCCCGTCCTGGTGAGTCCTGCCCGGCAGCTACGCGGAACCAAATCCTTCAGGAGAAACTCTCCCTGTTTCTCACTTCAGATGCAAATGTCTCGTTGGCTGAAAATAAGGAAGAGGGTTAGAAAGAAGATAGGAGTCAGATGGATGAAAGGAGCAGAAAAAGTCAGATTTGCTTGTTATTTGCTGTTTTGCTCCACTATTTTTGGTTAGGATGCAGTTCTTCACAAGGGGGTTTGACTCTGAGTGTTACTTCCCTGAGCCTGGTGCAGCTTTGTTGCATCTTGGTTCTGCACTCCCCATTCCTACTTCCAAGCGCCCGGTGCTGGTGCAGTAGCGGCCACGGGACACGCAGCTCGCCGGGGTGCTGGAAGTGGTCCTGGGTCGTTAACAACCTGCAGGGAGAGCTGTGATCTTCCCTGCCTTTGATGAGGGTTTCATTTCACGTCTTGGCCCGAAACTCTGGCGGTTGTTGGCAGCGTGGATGGGGGCTGCCACGGCCACGGGGATGTTGGATCCCCCTTTGCAGAGGGTCCAGCTGCCTCCTTTTAATCCCACCCCGCGAGCATGGGCTTTGATTGCGGTTTCAGACCCATGCGCCTGCTCCGTGAGCGCGTGGTTCGTGACGCAGAAAAAACACAGAAACCTCAGTAAATATGGAGCTGCTTCCTGTTGCCGTTGCGGTGTCCCCTGAGCAATCAATTTATGGCCCCTAAAGCTCCTCTAAGTGGATTTAGCCTCTCAAGATAAATCTTTTCCCTTTGTGCGTGCAGAGCGCGGCCCCGGTTCTGCAGCCACTGTTGCTAAATCGGACATTCGGGGGGATTAAACCCCGCAGCTGGACCCCTGGCTGAAGCCGGCATCGGTGG
>NW_008794786.1:106268-112782 GCF_000699145.1 Aptenodytes forsteri
TGCCACCAGCCGCTCTGCTGGGTCTGTGCCAGCGGCTCATCCCCAAATTGTTCCCATAGTCATGGGACTTTCTTCTTTTTTTTAATTAAGGGGACATGTTTGCCCTGGGGTAAGATCTTAGGGCTGAATTACGATTTTCCTTACACAAATGGACTAAACAAAGAGCTCCTGGAAGTCCTCTCCCTGCTCCCCTCCTCTGCCTCGCAGCAGAGATAAGCCCACGAGGACCCTCCTCGGGATGGACTGGGATCCTTGAGCCGCCGTGTTTATCCCCGGGGGCCGCTTTAAGTAAATAAAGCTGCTAATGGACCCTCTGCCTTCTCCATCTTTGCACAGTTTGGTGTGAACGGGGTCCCCGGGCTGGGGGTGATGCTCTGGGGCTCGTGGCTCGCCCGTCGTGCTGCTCCCCTTCTGCAAAGTGGGGACTGGAGATCTTGAACCTCTGCGGGAGCAAAGGAGTTGGCCCGTGGTTATTTCTTCTCCTCCGTGGAGAAAGGGAAGGGAACTGAGGCAGCTTCACCTCTCGCCGGAGAGGAGGAGCCAGGTTTAATTGCAAACGGGAGCGGGGATGCTCGGGACGGGGACGCTCCCCAGCCGCCAGCAGTGCAGCCCCCGGCTCCAGCCTTCTGCTTGCGCTGGGCTGGAAAAAGCCCTATTAGCTACACGAATTTTAAGCACAACCAGATGTGGGAGATGAAGCTGTTAAACTCCTTTTGTGCTCTCGGTGGAGGCTGAGGTGGGGATCCCGGGCCCCCGCCCCGCGCCCCCTCCGCTGCGGTTACTGAAACCAGAGGCTTCACTCGGGCCAGGGAGGGGACGGTGCAGCTCAGCTATTTCGCATGTGACAATTCAGGGAGTCTCTCATTGCTAAAACCAAGACTAAGGCTTGTGCCACGAGCTCCTTCCCCAATTTCTGCTTCTTTACAAGCATCGTCTCCTCCAGAAATGCGGTGCAAGCTCTTTATAAACGGGAGACCCATTTCCAAGAGGCAAACTGCAATTTCTGGAAGCTGAAGGACTTTGCTTTCCAAGAGCACATGAGCAGAAAGCTTGTCCCTGTTAGGAGTTGGTGTGCTTTTGATCTTGTCACCGGGAGCAGGTATCCCTGAATCCCGGGAGAGAGCACGAGCAGCAGCTCTCTGTAATTTTATGTAACCTTAATAAATCAGACAAATGAAAATAGCTCGAGCCTTGTAAGGCATAAATCAACCTTCTGCTCTGGCATGGTGCTTTAAAATAATTTGTAGATTGATGGTTGTCTGGCTGAATGAGGGAGTTGGGGGCCTGGGAAGATTTTTAATGACCGCTGCGGTGCAATGTCTCCCCGGGCAGAGTCCCAGCTCCTCCCCCCTTCCCAGTTTGCCAGAAGCGGCTCGGAAGAAGCTGGGGGATGGCTGCAGCACAGGGAGCAGGGGGAGACGTCCGAGCCGGCCGCCCCGGCACTGCCGGACATGCAGCCCGTGGGTCCTGGGTGCCCCTCGCCCTGGGTGCCCTTCGTTGGGAATGGCGGCTTTTCTGGTGCGATGAAGCTGAGGTCCCCCGGGCTCTGGGTGCAAACTCGGTGGGACCAGGTCACCTTCCTCCTGCCGGTCTTGGGATGACATCGCTGCTGGCACAGGGTCCGTGCCCCCATCACGGAGGGCTTCGAGGGTTTTGGAAGAGGAAAAAGCAGCAGGAGATGCGCAGCTTGGCAGAGTGTCTCATGCATCCTCCGAAAGCATCGCTGGCCGGAGTACAAGGGACCCACCAAAGCTGCTTCCAATAATTCCACCCCCTTGTCCTTCCCTGCCCTCCCTCGCAGCTCCTGCGGGATCACCGCGACGTGGCCGCTCCGGGGACGCACTGGCATTGCCATGCTGCTGGCTGCTGCCACCGCAGGCATGGTGACGGCTCTGGCAAATGTCTCTGTGTGGCGTGAAGCACCGTGATGCATTTGGTCTCCAGGAATGTGTTCAGAGCAGGTTGGGCACAAAGTGTCCCAGGAGCAAGGGCCTCGCTCTTGCCTTAGCAGCAATCCCAGGACAATGTTGGCATCAAACCCAGGGGAAAATATTCCTTTTTCCGGCCTGTTTCTGTTATTCATTTCTATCCTGGTTTTGATTTCTGGGCTCTGCATTGCTGCGCTCCCCGCCCTGGCAGGTCCCTTGGGGTTTCAGGGCCGGTGCCATGAGCGTTAGCGTGGGGTCAGGGCTCCCGGGTCTGTCCCCGTCCTTACCGCTTGCTGGGGGGCAACCGTTTAACGCTTCTTGGCCTCATTTTCCCCATCTGTGCACTGAAAATAATATTCCTTCCTAAGGGCACTGACTCCATTAACTGCGGTTTGCAATTAGACCTGGCCTATACCCAGATTCTGTAACCGGTTATACTGGCACAACTGGTATCCTTCACCCGCATTCGCAGGCTTGATGCTCGCCACCAGTCCGAGCTGGATGTCACCGGTGGACATCTCAAACCTGCCTGAATCCGTGCCGGTACCCGACCATGCTCAGCCCCCTTTGCAGCTAGTTTTTGCAGGCACGCGGTCGGTGCCCAGCAGAAAGCTGCTCTCCCCACCACGGACCCCTCGGCTCCTGCCCATCAAGCCGCCTGCTCTCCCGACCCCTCGGCTCTTGCCCATTGCCCATCTGCCCCAGGAGAGATCGAGCGCGGGGTTTGCACAAGTTTTTTTTGCGGTGCTGCGTGTTTTACTGCTTTTGGAGGTGTGAAGAGTTAAGTGCTCGGCTGGAGGGCGGCGGATCAGGGTAATTGCTCCCTGACACGAAGGCAGCATGTTCCAGCAGGATAATCCGCTCTGCCTGCGGGTTTTATTCTTGTGCATGGGGCTTCCAGCGGGATCCCGGGCGCTCGGCAGGTCTGAGACCCCCCGAAAGCAGCGGCGCATTTCCCGGCCGTCCCAGTGAGGGGTCCCCTTTGCCGAAAAGCAGCCACTTTCTCAGGGTCCCCACGGTTTTCAACCAGACCCCAGCCCCGAGCACGACACAAAGTCTCCAGCACCGCAGGGTGATGCTCTGCCTGCAAAGCAGGGCTGGGATTAAAGTCTCTACAACACTCTTCATCCCGATGTGATGATTCACAGGGATGCAGCCGCCTGCCACGTTGCTGCCAGCGCTGCCGGGCCGTAAGCTGTCGGTGTGCTCGTTTTTAAGAGCTGAAATGAGCTGCTCCCCAAAATGGAGCATTGAGGCAGGTCCCGGTCCGGCGTCCCATCTCCGGCATCTCCCTTCCAGCCAAAGCAGATCTAAACCCCGTCCCACCATCCAGGGATGCGCCATGAGCATTTCAGCTCACCCTCTCACAGATTCGTGGCCAGATTTTAAACCCTTTGTAGTGGGAATTTATAGCTCTTCCCAATCCCTAGGGAACGAGGACATTAAATAATTAGAGGCCTCTTCAATTAATGCCTCTCGCTCGGCGTTGGGCACTTTGAGTGCCTCAGCCCCGCTCTCGGCACAGCTGCTCCCGCCGAGGAGCGCAAGCCGAGGCAGGGAGATGTCACCCCTCCGTGAACTGGCAGAAAATATCAGGCATCACATGTCCAAAACCCACGGCCCTCGGATTATCATATTTTGTTGTTAAACCCTAATGTGAGCTGTGGAATGCCAGCTTCCCTGTGGGAGAAGAGAAACCCCAGTGTTTTTAAGAAGAAGGTGTCAGCATGGATTTTTGCTGATGGTTTCTATTGCTGATCAAACAGAGAAATAATTAACGAATTCGGACTTTTGATTAGGAGTTTATTTTTTAAAGGAATCATGGGGAGTGATTAGTGAAAATAAATTGCGTGACCCCGCGGTTCCCATCCAGCGTTTCCTTGGCTAATGAGGTGAGTTTGAACTCTGCAAGCAGGGCTAGAAATCCGGCTTCCCAGTTTAATAAAAGGCAGCTTATACCTAGTGAAACCGGAACCACAGTAAATGTCAGGCTCATTTTATAGCTTGCTAGGATTAGTATCATTAGATACTGTTTTCAGGACAGCAGCATCCAGATGCACACACCAAAGTCACGGTCCTGTGATGCTGGAAAGCCCCTGCCCTGGAGGACCCGCTGCTGGAGCCTGATGGGTGACCATGGGCAAATCAATCAACGTGGTCGAGAGAGGTAGATGGTTGGTATCACCTCGACAAGCTGCCTCTCAGCAGCACCTTCATGGGATCCTGGGTACTGTGAGATAGTCCCAGAACAAGCCAAGCTTGATCCCGTCGGCAAATTTCCAGTCCTGCTTTGCATCTCCCTGCCTCTATCCACTAACAGCCGCTCCGACCGTCCGGCCGTGCATCGCACCGAGTGTGCCCGTGCCGGCTCCGAGCCACATGCCTGTACCCAAGCACCCGTCTCCCGGAGGGTTTCAGCGCTATGCTAAGGCGATGGTGAAATGATGTGCATGGTCTCTGCTCCCCGGTGCCCGAAGCCTGCGGTGAGCACCGCAGCATCCCGCTGTGTCGCAGGGAGAGGATGCGGGCGAGATCCGGGCAGTGAGTGGGGAAGGCGGCGTTTTCGTTGCAGCAGCGGCTCCCCCACGCTGAGCTTCGTCGGGTGCCAGACTGGGACGGTAAAACCCTGAGAGTGCTGGGAGGGGGAGGCTCAGCTGGAGCTGCCCTCGGGTGAGCTGGCCTGGGGCATCGGGTGCATGGTGCAGGTCCCGGCACGTCCGGCAGCCCCACGGCCGTGGCTGGGCTCACGCGTTTGCAGGTTTTCGGTCTCTCACTGCAATCACAAACAAAAAAAATCCATTCCTGGTGCTGTCATTTGGGCTGCTCCCTCCACTGGTGGGTGAAGATAAGGGACTCATCCAGGCACCCCTCGGGGACGCAGCAAGAAGCCAAGTTCATTCCTTTTCCTGTTGAATGTAGAAGAGCCCTGGATGTCCCTCCCGGAGCACCGGGTTTCCAGGAAAAACCAGCGGTGGGTTCAGGCAGTTTTTAGGCATTTTCCCCTGGTAAAAAATTTAGTGGTGGAGATAAAATGGGAACCTCCAGCGCCCAGTGGTTTTCTACCAACATGGGAAGAGCGGGAAGCCCCTGCCAGGTCGCTGAGCAGCTTCTGCAGGAAGCCGTGACACATAATCCCTCTCCTAAAGCTAAGCCGGGGAAGAACTGAGCCTCCAGTGTTTAAGTGCCACGTCCACACGCGCTCCCAGCGCTGAGCGGGGCTCTGCACGTGTTAAATAACGGCTTCTTCTTTGTCACACCCAAATTAAAAAGCACAATGGTGCATTGTTGCAGCTGGGAGGGAGAAAAAATAGGATTTTTTTTTTGCACTTTTTTATAAGCCGCACTAAGAGAATTCAAGGTGGGAGCAAAATGTGCTCGCAGATGGGGTGATGCCTGGAAGTGGCTGGCGGGAAAGGACCGACAAGCTGCCCCAGTTCGTCTCCGTGGGAGAACCCCAATTAGTGAAATTGCGTCAAATCACTCAGGCCAACACAAGGCCCTTTCCGGAGCCGTCCCTGCAAATGTCCCACATTGTGCCCCGAGCCAGCAGTGTCTGGAAGCGCTCCCATCACGGGGCCGGGGTGAGGACGACTGCCACGGGACGATGGGGCATGGAGCCCTGCCCACCCCGTCCCCTCGCCATGCTCTGCCCAAGCAGGGCTGCACGGCTCTCAGCTTCAAAATCTGATTAATTTGTCCTCTCCAGGCTTTTCTCAGGCCAGCCAGAGGAGCGGTATTCCCGTGCGTGGATTGCAGCTGGGTTAAAACCAACAGCGCACCCGCTCCGCACCGGCCTTTGGGTTTCGCTGCTGAGTTGCATTGCTTGTGGATCCGGGCTGGTGCAGGCAAAGGCTGCCTGCAGCTCTAACATCTGCCCAAGAACAGGCAACGCTCGCCTGCTCCTGAAAAGAAAAATGTGTCATAATCCCTGAGGGATATGACACAACATTCGTGTGAGGGAAATAACGCCGTAATGTGATTACATCAGGGAAGAGCCTGAGCTGGTTAAATAAAATGAAGCGGGGGTTCAGAGAGCAAAGGCGAGGTGGCTGCGGGGCGTTCTTGGTGCAAACCGACCCGAAGAAGGTGAATTTTTGGGCCCAGAGAAGGGAGCGTGTCGCCTGCCGCCCCAGACCGGCTGATCCCGGGCTGAGCGAAGTCTATACGGGTCCAGAGAGTTTTCAGTGGGGTGGATAACGCCTTAATAAACGGGTTGTCCTGTGGACACCTCCCATTGACACAGTATCCTTGGGGCAACTGTTTTATTTTTGCACGGTAAACTAATAGTAGGAAAGTATTCCAGGTATTTGGGATTCCTCTGAGCACAGTTCAGCAGCTGAGGACCCAGCCATGGGTGCTAGGATGTAGGAGGCTGGAGCGCATGGGTGCCGGGGTGCAGGGTGCTGGGGGGCTGGGGGCCAGGGTGCAGGGATATTGGAGGCTGGTGTAGGGTGTAGCAGGGGTACAGGGTGCAAGGGGTTGGGGTGCAAGGATACTGGGGTAGCAGGATGCCAGGTGCTGGAGTGCATGGGTGCTAGGATGTAGGAGGCTGGAGCGCATGGGTGCCGGGGTGCAGGGGGTCGGGG
>NW_008794786.1:114064-117184 GCF_000699145.1 Aptenodytes forsteri
CGTCAGGCGCACGCTGGAGCGCTCGCCTTCAAAACAGTCGTGGCGGTGAGGAGCTGATGGCGTTTTTTAATGAGGAGCTTTGCCTGAAAGGTCCTTTTCTTTTTCTTTTTCTTTTTTTTTTAAGTGTGCTTTTTCCACTTGGGGGACAAAAGGCACTTGGGAAAAAAATCAGAAGGGTTTTTAAAGAGCTTCGTACTGTGTCTTCCAGCGTAAATTCTCCTGGTTTTGGAGACACTGTGTGCTGGTTTACACCACTCCTGGTTTCACTCTGGGATCACAAAAATGAAAAGTGTGCTTTTTCCACTTGGGGGACAAAAGGCACTTGGGAAAAAAATCAGAAGGGTTTTTAAAGAGCTTCGTACTGTGTCTTCCAGCGTAAATTCTCCTGGTTTTGGAGACACTGTGTGCTGGTTTACACCACTCCTGGTTTCACTCTGGGATCACAAAAATGAACATTATCATTAATTGGATCCCGGTTTTGTGGCAAACAGATTTCAGGGCTGCGAATGTGCTGAACTGAATTCATAAGAGAACTTGAGCGCGCGTCGTGTTTAATTTGGATGCCTGGTCTCTGTGGAGGGTGTGTGAATACAATAATAACGGCTCAGAATTGATTTACTGATTCCATGCATGGGAATTGCCGAGGTTTTTCCCTGGTTTCCTTCCAACGTGCTCCCCACCAGCGCCGACGGCCGGGAGCTGCCTGGGTCGCTGCTCCGGCGCGCGGCCAGTGATGACAGGGAGCCGGGTTTGCCGTTCCTGGATGCCAGCGTGCGGCTCCGGCGCCTGTTTGTTCTTAGAGGTGGTTCTGAATTAAACATTTCTGCAGGGTCTGAGGCCCAGGAGTTGTTTATCACATTAAACATTTGTTTTAGCTCTCTTTAGCAGAAGTGTGTTGACATTTTCTCTTGGGGGACTGCCGGGGATAATGAATGGCACGTACTGTATTGTGTTCCTCGGAAAGCCGCGGGGTCCTGCAATAACATAAACACCCAGGGCTGAATTCATCCCAGATCTGAGAGGAATGGGCTCGGTGTTTATATCAATGCCGGTCCTGAGCCGCAGCTCACATTTAAAGTTTATTATTGATTATGAAAATGTCCCTGTTAATACTTGTCAGGTTTTTTTTTTTTTTATTTTATTGCTGACAGCTGCAGTTTCACTCCCCGCTCCGTGTTTTAGTTGTAAAGCTTTCGCAGAGGAGAAGGAGCGAGCCGGGTGGGTTTTGGGGCGGCTGGGCCCGGGGAGGAGCACTCGCGGGCTCTCCCTGCTCACAATTCGTTTTCTCTGGAGCGGGGAAGGGTTTCGCAGCCGCCTTTGTTCTCCCGCAGAGCCCCCGCCGCATTCTTCCCTTTTGCCATTATCATTTTGGTTAAACAGAAAGGCAAGTTGTGTACCATATGGATCATGTTAACAATTGCTTATCTGGAGCCGGTGTTTTCTCCTCCCTGCCTTTTCCCCGGCCTTTTTCTCCCTTCTGAGGTCCAGGTTGGGGCTTTAACAGCATCTTGGGTTTGGTGGTGCCGGTTCGACGCGGTCCCGTAACCCAAACCTCTCCTCTTGCATCCCGTCAGAGCTAATTCCCCAAGTTAAAACATGGGATAAACGCTGAGAAACCTCCAAAGCGGCTTTCCCTGGCTGCTCTGAAATAGAGAAAACAGTTGTTGAAGAAACCAGTGTGTCTGCATTCATAGATTCACGCCTCTGGCCAGCAGTGGGCTTCTCCCCCGGTGCAGCTGAGGCTCCGTTTGCCTTTATTTGGGGAGGAGGTCGATGGCCAGGAGATGATCCTGATGCTGCTTTGCGTGTTTGTACAGACCGATGTAAGCAGGGGCCGTGGTTTTCCCAAATCCCCCCTTCAGGCCGCTCCCAGACCTGTATCGAGGCGCCGAAGTGGGCTGAAAGTTTTGAGCACTCACCCCGCATCCATCCTCCGCTCCAGGGCATTTCAGTAGCCGCTGGAAAAAAGAGAAGGCTGTTATTTTGGGTGCCCAAATACAGATGCGAGGGCCTAACCTTAGGCCAAGGGAGTGGCCATCGGGTCACTCAATTCACCTCCTCCTTCCCCCGCGGAAAAGGTAAACACAAAAGCCTCCGGGAGCATTCGCCTCCAAAGCCGGTATCGAATCCTGCGACAGCGCCGGCGGATTAGAAGGAATAAAACGATTCTGCACGGCACATCGTCACCTCCGTAACGACGGCATCTCTAGCGTCATTAAAAAAATTCCTGGAAGGAGTCTGGAAGCGTGTGCCATGTCTTGCTGGCGTTTGCAGATGCTGCGGACTTTATTCGTATTATTTTTGCATCCTCCTAGTCGAGGAGATATTCCTGAGGGTAGAAATGCCGCCTCCAGATTTTTCTGCAAACAGCCGAATATTCTCCTTTCTTCCCTTCTGCCTCTGCTTTTCTAATGGTTTGGGGTTTCTGCACCTCCCTGCTTTCGTCCCTACAGCTGGAAGGAGATGGGTTGCGTGTAGGGAAGGAGAAATCCCTCAATCCACAGTTTATGGTAGCAGATGCAGGAGCGAGGATTCCTAAAGGGAATTTCCTTGCAGATGACATTAATGCATCTAGAGAAGCGACAGTGACCCTTGCGCGACGCTGACCCTTGCGTTTATGCCATTGTAAACACTTTTCAGTTATATTTTTTGAGCTCCAGTGATTATATGGCTGGAAGCGAAGCTTTGCTGTTTGACAGGGCCGTCGGGGAAGCTCCCTTTGTCGTCCTGGGGCAGATCCCGTCGCATCTGGCCAAATGTCAGCTGGAATTTTGCAGCGTGCAGGAAAGCTTGAGGTTCGTGGCTCCGAGCATTTCATTTGCTCGGCATGCTCCCTTCCTCTGCTCCCTGCTCCAGCAAACAGCCCCAGCTCGGGCGCCGGTGAGGAAGGTCCTTCTCTTGTAGCTTTTTAGCAAAGTAAAGATGTTTTTCTTCCTTTTGGGGCGTGGAGGGGCGTGCTGGTTAATGCACGTGTTCAGCAACTCTGTGGTGCTCTGGCTCCAGAAAGCTTGTCCCTGGTGCTGCTGGTGCTGCTGGTGCTGCTGGTGTTTGGTCACTCGCGGATGTCCCCGGTGTCCGGCACTCTCGTCCTAGGGGACACACGTGCCAGCGGGGGCACCC
>NW_008794786.1:117305-125910 GCF_000699145.1 Aptenodytes forsteri
CTGGTGCTGCTGGTGCTGCTGGTGCTGCTGGTGTTTGGTCACTCGCGGATGTCCCCGGTGTCCGGCACTCTCGTCCTAGGGGACACACGTGCCAGCGGTGGCACCCAGCTCCCGATCGCGAAGGGAGCTTGGGACTAAACCAGACTTTATTAGCATTAAGCAGGAAAATTCCCATTGCTGGATCAGCAGCCGAGCAGGGAATAAACCAGTTCTTCCCAGTGCTAGCCCTGGCAATTCCCAGTCTGAGAAACAGTTTATCCCCTTGCAAGGTCCTGCCGCCGCGAGTTCGTTGCCGTGATTAATTCTGGTATATTTTCCTCTTCGTTTTTCCTTTGGGCTTGGCTTGTTCTCATGCTCCGGGGTGGTGAGAAGGGCTCTCCCCCCTTTTCTCCCTCGCACTCTGAGCCCTGAGCAGGATCGTGGTGCTTTTTCTGCCCCGTGAACCCCAGTCTTGATTTGCAGAGGATGCTGCTGCACGCGTGGGTGCTGCCCAGCAGACCTGCCCCGGGGACGGTGGTGCCTCGGCAGCTCTGGGCTCGGGTCTCCTCTTAATGGGAGCAAGAGTTTAAAGTCAGCACCGGCTCTCCGCAGCAAAGTTTATTTTGCTGTGTAACGAGGGTGTTGTAAAATCTCTCTCCTGGCCTTGTGGCCTGTCATCAGCTGAAGTTAATGTTGGTTAAATTGTACAGATCGCTAGCACAATTTTTCCTCCAGTGGTGCATGCCTCGGGTCGCTTATCAGCAACCCCTGATCTTTATGGGGGCCCTAATAAACCCAGCCAAGGCCTCACAGATGCTGCTGACTTACAGTTGAGAGCAGGGGAGGACGCAAATTAAAGGTTTTCTTCCTAGCTCCTTTCTCCCGAGGACAGACAACTCAGTCATGGAAAAACCGGGCATGTTTGTTTAATGACAGTGATGCCATCATGGCCTGTGCCCTGGTGGTGCCCGGGGCCCCTCGCCCTGGACCGGGATGCTGGGGTGTGCTCCCGGGGCGGGCTGCTCGGGTGCGCTCCCGGGTGGGATGCTCGGCTGATGGAGGTGTGGTACCCGGGCAAGTGTTTTCCCTCAAATGAGAAAAAAGCCACTTTTTTTTCCCCCCACCCCCCAAGAAAGTGAAAACTAATGTCAAGACAAATTGCACTTTAACCCACACTTGTCTTGCCTACAAAAAAAAAGCTGAATAATAGCTGAATAAGTACCCCTTTCCCTGCCCCGGCCGCTCTCAGAAGAGGAGCCTGCTCCTCACAAAGACTTTGCTGTGTAAATAGATGAGAGGTGCAGCGGCGGCACCGAGCTGGAGGGGACTCGTGGCATCAGGGGACGCTGGAGCCCGGGTCCTCTCCCTGTGATTAATCTTTCTCGGTGTTGCTTTAGGCCTCTGAAGAGCAGCGGGACCGGCTGCCGGGCTGCTTTGTCTGCTGCCTCGGCTCTGCCACGGCGAAGGGATGTTCCCATCGGAGGCTGTTTCTTTCCTTTGGAAAGAGTCTGCAAAGCACTTGACTCTGCTCCCCGCGTCCTGCTGCCTCCCGGAGCAGGATAATGTGGGTGTAATTGATGGCGAGAGGACTAATGGCTACAGAAATGTGTAATTAAAGGCCAGGGGTGACGTGCTGCGAGGCTGTGCTGTGCACGGGAGGTTAGAGAGGTTGAGTGTGTTTAGGCTGTTTCTTTCCTTTGGAAAGAGTCTGCAAAGCACTTGACTCTGCTCCCCGCGTCCTGCTGCCTCCCGGAGCAGGATAATGTGGGTGTAATTGATGGCGAGAGGACTAATGGCTACAGAAATGTGTAATTAAAGGCCAGGGGTGACGTGCTGCGAGGCTGTGCTGTGCACGGGAGGTTAGAGAGGTTGAGTGTGTTTTGAAGGGCTTGTCCTGCACGTCCCGCCTTGAGAGGGCAGGTCGCCCTGCTCGGGGTGTCCCACGTGCCCGGCACCTTGTGTCAACAGGGGGGACACCGGGCTCCCCAGCTGACCCAGCCCCGCAGGGTGAGGCAGCAGAAAGCTGTGCACGCAGCGGCATCCCCACTGCGGATATAGCGGGGAAGAGTTTAGGTGTGGGAGTTTTCTTACCCATTCTGGCATCGCTGTAGCTGTCTTGCCATAGTTTGGCTGGATCTGGAATTGCCAAATCCCTGGGACCGTCCCCATCCTGCTTCCCGTCCCCCGTGCTACGTCCCCGTCCCAGCCCTGCGCTCTGGCCGGTTCCCAGGGCATCGCCTCCTCCTCTCTCCAAACGCTGAATCAGGCCACGTGTTGCAAACATAAATCTGCTAAAATGCCGACACGCTGCGAGCAGGTTGGACTTTGCTAGACCTGGCAGCCCTTGGCTGTGCCGCGGGGATGGGGCGATCGCTCTGAGCCCGCACTCTCCCTGCTGGGAACCCCCTGGGGCTGCACCCCGATCCCCCGGGTGAATCAATAACAGCGATGGGCAGGACGTTGCACCCGGGATGGGTTTATGGCAACCTGAGAGCACGCCGAGGTGCCACGGTCCCAGCTCTGCGTGTGCCGCTGATGGGGACATGGTGACACCTCTTTATGTTACGCTTCGCAGCTTCACACTCTTAGAAAAACAGGTTTTAGCAGCTGCAGTGAAGTCCCAGCAATGTAAAAATAAATCGGGAGCTGGAGATTTGGAGATTTATTGGAGATGCCACCAAATAATGAGATTTAAAAGATACCTTTTGAAGCGTTGTTCCTATTTTCCACCTTAGGCGTTGCGGGTGCTTGGGGTTGATGAGAGCAACATCCGTGCAGTGCGACCTGGGTGCTCGGCCACAGATGCTGGCGGGCAGCGCTCACAGAAGTGAATATCTGCTAATATAGAGATATTTCCGTTTGCATCTTAATCGCCACCAACCCGAGCAGCGAGGCAGGGCCCAGCCGTGGGGCCGAAGCTGCCGGCTCCGCACGGGCAGGGCTGGGGTCGCAGCGTGGCCGCTGTTTGGCACGAGCCAGGTACACGCTCCAGAAATAACGTCGTTATGGATCTGACCTTGGGCTGTTCATATCCTCCTCCTACAAGGTGATTACTTTTTAATGAGTGGCTGCTGAAAAGGGAGGAAAATGAATTATTTCTGCTGTAGGATTAGCTCTAGGAGAGAGGAGCGGCGCTGCCCCGATCGATAGGCTCTTGCACGGAGCCAGCCCGGCACCAAACTTCTCCCCGATTTCCCGGCGATACCTTCACCCTGACGCTGCTGCCACCTTATTATTCTTTAATCCTTTTTTTTTTTTTTTTTTGAGCAGCAACCCTGTCGTGGCAGGTTGAGACGTTTGCACCCTGTGCTCTATAATGATGTATAATTATAATTGGCTTATAATAGCCGCGTATCTGCAGACTCCCAGGGTGCAGAAGGTGGGAGCCGTAGGGGTGGCTGCTCCGAGCGTGGCACGCGGGTCCCCAAAGACAGAGCCCGTCCGTCCGTGCAAGCACAGGCGTACGGCAGAGGGGAGCCGCAGCCTCGGGCGTGGATGGGGGCAGCAGCGTCAGCAAAGAAAGAAGCCAAAAAAAGGGAACTTCTGGAAAATCCATTAGTGAATGGAGTGCAGGAGGGAGCTCGGCTTTTCAGGCTGCTGAGGCGGGGGTTTTAAAAAAAAATACCGGGCCAAAAGCTGAGGCGGTGTTTAAAAAAGAATCCGCGAGTCAAAAGGCTTGTGAAAACAAAAGCCACCGAGAGAGGCCTCCCCCAGCCCAGCTCCGGCGGGGCTGGCCGGGAGATGGTGAAGCTGCGGGTGCCGAGGGCAGGGAAGGTGGTCCACAGGGGACAGGGATGGGGTCCGTCATCCCGCAGGGTGTGTGACGGGGAACACACGGGGACCGCGGGAAAGGAGATGCAGAAATGATGGAAAAGAGGAGTTTTTGCTCAATTCCCTGTGGAGCATGCTGCCTGGCAGGGCACCGAGGCGGAAAATACAACCGCGTTGTGCGGTGCTGGATGGGGCTGGGAGGCTCCCCAGAATTAGAGTTAATTAAGATTGATTCGTTCCGTGGAGGAGATGAGCTGGAGTGCTGCTGCTGCCGCTGCGGACAGGCTCTAGTGCACGGGGCAAATTATCTCCCTGCTGCAGCCCGGTTCCTGCATCCGCCGCAGCCCCCGGCACTGACCCCGGCCCAAGGCCAGATATTGGAGAAGATAGACCAGGGGCTGGTGGCTCCTGCCTTGGCTTTTGCCCCCGGGGGAGTTCGTTATTGGAGCTTCATCGGGAAAAACACCCTGGGAGGAGAGGGCTTGGGCAGGGGTGGGGGGTGCCTGGTCCCTGGGCCCCTTCCGGAGCTGCAGAGCATCTACTGCATTTAATGACCTTCATCCAAGTGCTTGTGGGAAGATGAAACGTAACGGCAGTGCTTTCTTCTTGGAAAAATAAGTCACTTAAAATGATTTTCAGCCTCCTGGGGTTTATGTGTATATCAGGGTTCGTAGACTCCCCATCTATAGGGTCTGCCCCGGGCGTGCACAGCGCTGGGTGCGGATCAGACCACGGCTCCCCACGGTGCAGCAGCGGTCCGGCAGCCGGGCTCAGTGTCCGGCCCCGTAACACTTTGGCTTTGCTTCTTCTCATGCCGTTGTAGCGCAGAACCCAGAGGTTGCATCCTCCAGGCATACCACCACCACCGACATCCTACTGCACAGCATCACGGGCCGCCCGGCCGCCAGCTCAGCGCTGGCTGGGGTCTGGTGGGGACCGTCAGAAGAGCATGGCCCCCCAGATCTTCCTTCTGCGGGTTCAGGCGAGGTCAGACAGTCCCTCTCAGGGGGGACGTAGTGAGTCCTGGTGGGTTTCAACAAGTGGTTTTGAATGGAGCGAGGTCAGGACAAGAAGTTTTTCAGGGCAGCTTCCGTCTGTTTGCTGACAGCACGTCCTTTGCTAAGTGGCTTCTGTAGGAGCAGAGATGGAGATGGTATAAAGATGCCTTCAAACTATTTCCCTGCATCTCTCTATAGACCACGTGAATATGCATACACACGGCCGAAATCTCCGCAGGTGGTTTCACGTGGCATGTTTCTAGATGGGCTTGAGGAGGAGATGGCCGTGGTCACACCCGTGCCAAGCGCAGACTTACAGCCCAGATGGGAGAAGCAACGTCCTCACCTCGCTGCGTCCTCCAGCCTCGCCACAGGTCGGGGGGCAGAAGCAGGAGGCAAAGTCCCGTGTGGGACCGGGTGGTGGGACCGGGAGCTTCGGGGTACGCTTGCCACCCTTGCTGGCTCGGCCGTTGTTATGCAGATTGCATGGAAATTGGGTCCGTTTGACCTCCTGACCTTTTTATGGGGCCACGTCTGTTTGGGGAAATGGTTCTGCTGATTAGAAATGGATTTTCCTCTCTAATGTAATCCTCCGAAAATGGGCTGGGTCCAACCCCAGGCCCCGGGGAGCTCGTCCGGCGTCAAGGAATGACATTTCAGTGAAGGGCTTCACTCCCGACAGGGATCTGAGCAGCACCCATGGGCCGTGGCACCTTTCTCTGGGGCACGCTGAGGTTTCTCCTGCACCTTGAGCATCTGCCCTGAGTTGACCTTGAGGGGCGGTGGACTTCGATGACCTGAATGCTCAGTGATGCTCTTGCTAAAAACCTCCTTCCTACCTGAGAACCGTCCTTCAAGCAGTGGTCTGGTGGAGATCACAGCTGGAATGTCGCCCCCAAGGAATGTCCCACAGCAGACGAGGTTGGCCAGGGCAGGAGAGCGTCTGCTGGAGGAGAAGCGACGGCGTGGCCGGGCGTGGGAATGCTGTTGGAGGGAGCTGCGTTTTGCCCGCGCTAAAGCACACCCGTGGCAGGGAGTGGGCGAGACGGCGATGGATTAATGCGATAATTAATCTTTCGTGATTAATGTTCCTCTTCGAAGCACTGGAGGGAGTGTGCTGGTGGTGTGGCAGGAGCAGGGAGGGTTGGGGCAGTCCCACCTTTCAGTGGTTTCTAGACCCAAACAAATTGTTCAGCAGGTTTGTCCCGTGTTCCTGGGGGCGGGTGCAAGGCTGAAGCCCAGATCTCAGCAGGCCTGAGTGGTCCGCGAGACCTGGAGACAAGTGATGTTAAGAAAAATATAAATAGCAAGAAAGAGGCTGGTTTTGGGGTTTTTTTTACTTTTCTTTAAGGTCCCTTTTATTGCTTCTTTTTCTCCCATCCATCTTATATGGAAAGGTGGAGCAAGATTCCTCAAATCCACTAATTGCATCAGCTCGTTATTAATAATATATGGATTTTATTGCCATAACCCCTCGATCTGGGGATTCCCGGGGCCACTGCCACGTACAGTTTCCTCCAGGTGACATTTAGCTGAGAGTTTCTCCTCTCGCCGTGACAGATGGGTGGTGCTCAGCTGCTGCCAGGCTGAGCGGATCCATATTAATTTTTCATTGCCTGGACGGGTGCTGGAGCAGCACAGATGGGCGATGGCCCGTTGGTCACTCCCGGTTCGTGCTGGTGTCCAGCTGCTCTGCACTTGATATATGAGTGGACAGAGCGGACGCTGGAGCCTTCGGCTCGCGCCGGCTGGGGTGGGGGTTGTTTCTCCTGGGGGTGGGGAGAGGGCACGGTGGCCTAAATCCTTTTAACATATGTACATTGACCCTGCTCTGATTGCAATACCCAATACCGCTTTGGGGGTGGGGAGAGGGCACGGTGGGAGTTAGCCTAAATCCTTTTAACATATGTACATTGACCCTGCTCTGATTGCAATACCATCCTTCGCTTTGTCGGCACTGGTTAGGAGGGGACTGGGAATGTGGCGGACAAAGAAATGTAGCTCCCCGATGGATTTGCTGAACAGCCCAAATTTGCCTTGGAAAACTTGATGTTTGTGCTCCAGCGGCTTGCCAAGAAGTTGGCTGCCCGTCCTCGGTCCGCAGGGGAGGGCTGGGGGATTTAAACACCTCACCCTTTGCAAATGCTGCCAGGTATTGCACTTGGGTTATATCACGTCTAAGTGTGGCTTTGGGCTCTCCTTGCCCTGGTCCTGGCTTTGGGACCAGCTCTGCCACCGGTGTAAATCGCTGCTGGGCTGTCTTGCCTATTCTGGACCCGCCATGTAGGGATTTACTAGAGATGACCGGTATCTAGCTTAAATGTGTGTATCAAAGTGTAGAAATGTTGCTATAACCTACAGGATTAATGCTGAAACATTTCAGAAACATTGCCACAACCCTCAGGTCCACAGTGAGTGTAAATGGAGTATCTGCATGGGTTATAACTCTCATTTATAGCTGTGATTTGACTTGCTGTTGCACTTTGCCTACGCCGCTCTTAGGAGACAGGGACAAACCCCAGCCCAGGACGAGCTCCTGGCAGCAGAAGCCAAAAAGATCATCAAGAAATGTCTCATTTAAAAGAGGAAAAAGTCATTCCCCTGCCTCCCGTTCACAGGGCAGACTTGGGAAAGTCTCTTCTCCCCTCCTGCGTTTTTTTCCTAGCTTGCCTTTAGCCTTGAAGACATTGCTGTGACTGCGGCAGGAGCTGGAGCATCTCCGCACGGATGCAGACACCTCTCAGTTCCGTGAATCCAGCTGCAGCAGCAAAGCTTTGGCGCAGGAGTTGCATTGATGTGAGGCTGCATTCGTGCTGTGGGTGCTTGGTCCAGGTCCTTGTCTGGACCCACCTTCAGGTGCTGGTAGCACAGAAGATCCATCACGCACAACATCCCTGATATGAGAAGTCTCGGTGAAGGCTGGGCTGTGAAACGGGACTCCCAGCATCCAGGTTTGCTCCCTCTGGGCCCAAAGTTTGCATGTCAGAGAATTAAAAACCTGGGAACTTGGGCAGCCCCTGGAACCAGGACGGGCTCTCCCTGCCCGGGAAGCCGATCGCATCGGGCCACGCTCTTGCAGGTAATTGCAGGGATAATGAAACTGCTCAACGTCTTTTGAAAACAGCATAAATCCTCCAAGCTGGCAGCTCTGCAGAAAAAGGAGCCGTCAGCATTTAAACCAGCAAGACAGCAGCAGTACAAGCAAAGCATCGCAGAGGCGGCTCATCAGCTCGTTCCTGCACCAGGAGCCGAAGGGCGGCAGCGTCTGCTCCCTCCCAAGGGCTGGGATGCTTCTGCAGAGCAGCAAGGGCTGTCGAAGGGGACATCGAGACACATCCAGTGCTTGCACTGCGGGGCGGCGGATTGCTGGTGTGCTCCAGTGTGCTGCATCTGGGGTGATCTCCTGCAGGGTCCTGGGTGCTCGGCTGGATTTAAACCCTGGCTTTAGTGCATCCTCAGCTTGAGCGTGTTTGCTCTTGCGCGCTCCCTCTCCTTCTTTGCCCTCCAAATCCATTCCAGCCCTCTCCTGATCCCCCTAGGGATGCTGGATTGCTGCAGCCATCAGCATATGCTGCCTGCGGGTCATCTCTGTATTCGCCTGCGTAGGTTTTGCCGTGAGTTTTTATGCACCAGCATTAGCGATGGGTGCATGTACACGTGGCTGGGACAGGAGCATATAAAAATGCGTGTGTGTGCATGCATGCATACGTGGCATGCTCTGCGTACAAGGGCTGTGGATGAGATATCTGTGCTCCAACAAAGACGGCCTGCGCCGGGATGCTGCTCGGGGCAGCCCTGTGTCCCCGCAGCCTCGTGGCTGCGCCTGAAATCCCCCGGCGAGAGCTTTTCCCGGGGGG
>NW_008794786.1:126127-129031 GCF_000699145.1 Aptenodytes forsteri
GGCCATTTGGTCACTGGACAGTAATTTTCTCACACTGCCAAGGGGAGCATTGAAACATCTGTCCCGCTCCGCCGCCTCATTCACGTCCCATTTCAAACCCCTGACAACTTCTCCCTGCCCGCCGGCCCTCCCCCTCCGCCTGGTTTTCCAGGGTGCGACCGGGCTTTCCCGGGGTTTTGGCTTTTCTTCTCCCAAATGCATCTCGTCTTTAAAGGGGTCGGATGGAGGCGGGTTCGCTTCTCGGTCCTTTTGCGCTCGGGTTTGCTTTGGTGGCAGCAGCGCTTGTGCAAACCCGTGCCTGTGCGTGCCCCCTGCCCCTTTTCTCGCAGCGGCTTTGCTGTTTTCCATGGGACCCGGTGCTCGGGGACGGGGCTGGAGGAGCAGCCCCGGCCCGCGCCATGATGGTGGGCTTCCAGCCGCACACCGCGGCGTTGGCCACCCTCTTGCAGGCTCTTAGAAAAGCAATTCCCATCACCGTGCTTATTTGTAGACACGAGTTTTTAGCTGGCGTCGGAGCAGCGGGCTTCGGGCGCTGGTATTGATCCCTGCTACGGGGAAAAGCTGGGTGCTCCTCGGAGAAATGGCCGTTGTCGTGTGGGATTTGTGTCTGTCCTCGGGGTGCGTTGTCCTCGGAAATCAAGCTGCTGTATCACAGGAGAAGACAGACGTAGAGTTGCTGGAGCTGTGGGCTGCCAGGTCCTCCCTTCTCCAGGAGGGATGGGTGAGGGTGTCCGTGCCGCCGTTGAGGGCGGCTACTCCCTGGCTTCAGAAGAAACAGCCTGGAAACGCCACCGGGATTTGCCGGTCGTGGTGGTGGCACCTTGTTCCTGCCGTGCTGCTCCACACCGAGCCCCGTGCCATGACGGCTGCTGGAGCAATCGGCCGCCTCCCAGACACCTCCCAAACCCCTCTCCTCCTCCCCCGAGCCCCGGCCGTTTGCAGACTGTATTTTTTGGGGGGGCAGAAGCAGCTGCGGTCTGCACCTGCAGCACACCGTGCACCGCTGCACAGTGGTCTGAGCAAGGGTGGAAACTCCTGGTGCTTCAGTTCCTTCCTTCCAAAAAAAAATTTTTTAAAAATGCCTTATTCCTCATGGAGTCGTCCAAACCCTCATTTTTCCCTTTAATAGCTTCTCAATGCCTTTGGCTCGCAGGCAAGGAAGGGCCCCCTCTGCCCTTCTCTGCCCAGCCAGACCCCGCGTACGGCTTGGGGAAAATCTGCTGCAGGAGCGCAGGTTTATTGGGCAGCGTTCTCCTTTGTGTTCATGAAAAAGGGCCCTTTCCCGCAGGCTGTCGTGGCTGTCTCTCTCTGAATGTTTATCTATCGGGAGCACTTTAATAATGGCCAGTAAATGCAGGGAGGATGCCGGATAAAGCCACGCAAAGCCGCCATTTAAATCCTCTTGTGTAAGTTTGATATCCAAAGTGGAAGTACAAATGCCATTATAAGTCAATTAAAGCATTAAGTAATCTAATTGTGCTGTGGTCACAAAGTGGCTTAAAGGCTGAGAGAGGCGAGTGAATGGTGCACGAGGTCCCCTCCCGGCTCCTACTTTAGCTGTCCCCCGAGGCTTTGGGCAAGGGGATACGGGGGGGGGGACCCGCACCGGAGGTGGTGATGGGGGACACTGCCAGCACCCTCTGCGGGCGCTCGGGGGCCGCCTGGTATTCGGGGGCTGGAGCAAGAGAGGGTGACGCCGGCCTCGGCATCCCCATGCGGTGACAGGGACATGGCGGGGACGGTGACGCAGGATCAGTGGGGTGAGTGGGGACCCCCGGCAGGTCCTGCAGAGCCCCCCGGGATGCGTTTCCCACCCACCACCGTTGCAGCCCTGGTGCAGGGGTGGGTCTGGACACGGCCGGGGGGTTTCTGTCTTCCCCTTTGCTGGAGAAATTGTTTTGGTGGGGCCACGCACAGCCCATCGGCACCGGCACTGATGCCAGGGGGTGAGCGCAGGGATGCCGGCAAAGGTTTGCTCTCAGCCCGTGGTGAAGGGCTGCTTCCCACGTGCGGGCGTGTGTGTGTGCGCAATGCAGCCCCTATTTCCCCAGCCACCTGGCTACACGCTATTAATATGCTATTAATATTATATGCATTATAATTATAATTATACTCTGCTCCAGGTGGGGCATCTCAGGGCAGGGCTGTCCTCTGGCTATGTGTGCCGATGCTCGGCACTGCGGCGCTGCTGACAGCACTGGAGGCTGCACCGTTTGTTTCGCCTTGGCTTGCCGTGGCTTGATAACCTGAATATTTTACTCTCTTGGATGTTGTGACCATCAAAACTTGAGCTGGCGGCGTTCTCTGAAGTGCTCGTGGTTGCTGTTCCTGGGGGATATTTGCACCGATGGTGGTCAAGGGGATCTTTGCGTGGGAAATTTAAAGCATGAGCAGAATTGAGAGCATGTGTTCGCAGTCCGGAGGTGCAGCGTGGTCCAGAAGGACAGGGCAGTGCGGCGGTTTTTGGAGATACTCAATGCACAGAGGTGCTCGTCCCTGTTTCGCTGGTCTCACCCTGCGCTGTCCTGTCCCCCGCAGGTCTGTCGAAGATGCACTGGTCACCAGAGCATGCCCAGTCCCTGAACCAGTGGCCGGAGCAGCACCTTGACGTCTCCTCCACCACCTCCTCGCCAGCCCACAAGTCCGACCTCTACCCCAGCACCCGCCAGCGCTTCAACTACGCCTGGGCCAACGACGACATCTCCGCACTCACTGCCTCCAACCTCCTCAAGAGGTACGCCGAGAAGTACTCGGGGGTGCTGGACGCGCCCTACGAGCGCCCGGCGCTGAGCAGCTACGGGGATGGAGCCTTCGGGCCGGTTAACGGGCAGAAGGGGGACGGGGAGCCCTGGCCGGTGGCGCACGGCTCCGACAGCGCCTACACCCTGACCCCCATCCATGATG
>NW_008794786.1:129795-131214 GCF_000699145.1 Aptenodytes forsteri
AAGCATGCCGGCAAGTATGGCGGGCAGCCAATGAAGAGTATGGTCTCGCCATCCTACGGCACCGGGGATGCTCCACTGCGGCCGGCAGAGCCCTTTGAGAAGTTCAGCCCCCCCCTCGCCAACGGGGAGCGGGCAGCCGAGCCGGGACCCCCCTTCCCGCTGCGGCTGCCTCCCAAAGCACCAGTCTGTGGCAGCCCGCCGGTGGAGGAGCAACCCAAGAATGTTGACCCCCTGGTCTTGGAGCTGGTGAACACCAAGATCGTGGAGCGGGGGCCGCCCGTGCAGTGGACGGACATCGCTGGGCAGGTCTCTGTGAAGGCCACCATCGAGGAGGAGCTGGTGTGGCCCATCCTGCGTCCCGGTGCCTACACCGGGGTGAGCCGGCCGCCCCGCACCATCCTGCTGTTCGGTCCCCGTGGCACGGGGAAGACCCTGCTGAGCCGGTGCATCTCCACCCAGCTGGGCTCCACCTTGCTGAAGCTCAGTGGGACAACCCTGCTCTCCACCTGGAAAGCCGAAGCTGAGAAGATCCTGCAGACCGTCTTCTTCGTGGCCAGCTGCCGGCAGCCCGCGGTGGTGCTCATCACCGAGGCCGAGTCCTTGCTGGTGGCCCGGGCTGGCGAGGATGGCAGCCAGGTGAGCAACCTCAAGTCCCAGCTCCTCTCCTACCTGGACAACGTGGCTACCTCATCCGAGCAGAACGTGGTCATCATCGGGACCACCTCCCGGCCTGGCAGCATGGACGAAGCTTCCCACCGGCGCTTCGCCAAGCGGTTCTATATCTCCCCGCCGGACAGCATCGCCCGGCGGCAGATCCTCCATCACGCCCTGGCTCAGCAGAGCTCCTGCCTGAGCGAGCGGGAGATGGCCTCCCTGGTGCAGCACACGGAGAGCTTCTCGGGCAGTGAGCTGGTCCAGCTCTGCCAGCACGCCGGGGCCACCACGCTGCACGGTTTGCCGGGCCAGATCCAGCCCACCTCCTACCAGGACTTTGAGAAGGCGTTCTGCAAGGTCCGCCCCGCCGCCTCCCAGAAGGAGCTGGACTTGTTCCTGGAGTGGGATAAAATGTACGGCACCAGGCACTGACGGCGCGGCATCGGGGGGACGGGGGCGCGGGGACGGACCCTTCGCCCCAGCCCGAGACTCCGGGGGCGGTTTGGGGATTTGGCCGACGAACGCAGGGTTTGGAGGGGCTGGGCTGGGGTCTGCGGGGGCTCCGGTTCTCCCCCAGAGCCGCGCCGGGGCCAGACCCCTTCCTCCCAAAGTGCAGGAGACCCCCGGAGAGCCCCAACGGCAGCACGACATACCTCTTCTTTACTATTTTGGACTCGGCCGGGCTTTTCCTCTCCTTGGTTTTTCGGAAGCCGTCGCCCACTGAACTCAGGATAACCTATTTATTATTTTCCCGTCCATCCGGCC
>NW_008794786.1:133735-138909 GCF_000699145.1 Aptenodytes forsteri
CTGGGGGCTCAGGGGGGGCTGAGGCAGGTTTGGCTGCTGCCAGCGAGGACCCATCCAGCACCTGCAGGTACGAGGGGCGGCTGCGGGGGCTGAAGGGGGGACTGGGGGATGCGAGGAGGGGGTTTGCCTGCGCTGCCGGGCTGCGAGCTTTGCTCTGTAGTGTCTGGGCTGGCTCGGGTTTGGTACTGGGTTAATTTTGTCAGTTGGGTTGAATTTTTAGCTTTTTTAAGCTGAATTACTTGCATCGAGCACTGCTGCTCCCCCGCCGTTTATTTCTCAAAGTTTCATATAACTCATGAATTACATGGTATTCATTTATCTGGAGGCTCGTGCATCCTCATCCTGGTTTCTTTTTTTTATGTGTTAAGTTATACGCTTGGACAACTTTGTATCCTGAAATCAGTTAATTCAGTTAATCAGTCCCCCCATGGCCGGGTGCAGCTTCCGAGTTGTAGGAGCGATGCTGAGCGAGCGGAGAGGTGCTTCGCTCCGGTCGGGACCCGCGCGGCTGCGGTGGGAGCTGTGGCGAAGGCTGCGACTTTGTCGCCGCTGTGAGTGTGCAATGGGGGATCCCTGCGGATGCCCCCCGTTGCGGATGCCCCCCGTTGCGGATGCCGGCACTGCCCCGCCGTGCACCTTTCCCCAGGTGCCGTGGGGAGGGTTTCCCACGTCGATGTTCCCACGTGTTCCCAGCAATCCAAGCGCGCTCGCGGCCCCTCTAGCTCCGCCACAGGCATGGATCCCAGCGTCCGGCTGATGGCCGGGCTCTGCGTGTCAATAACCAGAAACATTTCGCCGCGAGCTCCGCCCGGCAGCACAGCTCCGTGCATGCCAGCCGTGGAAAGCCAGCAGCCCTGACCCGAGCCCCGCGCGTCGTCCCCATCCCCCAGCGTCGCTGTGACCCCAAAGGAGGGGACACTCATCCCTGGTGGCTGCGTGGGACCGGACCCGGCTCCCTCCATCCCTCCGCAGGGATGGATTTTTCACCCTGGGCGGCAGTTATTGATGGCGGTAAGGCGTCTCCCAGCCCGCTGCTGGCTGCTGGGTAAGGGGAAAAGCGTCTCCCAGCCCGCTGCTGCTTGTTTGTTTGTTTTCTCAAGCACCTCGGCCAGGCTAATAAACGTACCCCCCCGCTCCCCCCGGGTTCTGCCTCTGCACCCAGCTCAGGAGTTAAGCTCATTAGCAATAGCAGGCACGCAGCCTGCTGGAGAGGGGCCCTGTGGCCCAGAGCAGAAATAATTGTGGCAATTAGTGCGGTGGCTTCAGGGTGTTTCAGTGGGTGGGAGGGCGAGGAATTGGGTGCCGTAGCCCCCTGTATGGGAGGGGACCTGGTGGCATCCCTGGCCAGTGGCCGGGAGGTGCCCGGAGCCTTTGTGCTGGCGCTGGCGCATCCAGAACAATGCGACAGCTCCGGCCTTTTATCAGGACCCCTGAGGTTACTGCGCTATGAATAAATTACTTGGTGGATGGGCTGCGGAGTCACGAGCTGGGAAAACATGAGGAAGGCTCCTACCTCCTCCTCCTCCTCCTCCAGCAAAGGGAGGCTCAGCTCCTCTCCACCTGCTGCAAGGGACGCTGTGTGCATCCCTGCTCCCGAGCCTTGCAGACGCTGTTTGCACTTCACAACTTTGCTTCGTCCGGCCCCGTGGTTTGGGGTTCGCCTCGGCTGGTGATCGCGGGCAGCACCAGGCCAGTCTGGTCTGGCCAGTCTCAGCCGTGGCCAGTGGTGGTTGTTTTTGTTGCCAAGCCCGGAGGTAGCCGGCACAGGGTCTCCGTCCGTGAGCAAAGCCCCACGGCAGTGGGACGGGGAGATGGGGACGGGGAGCCCCTCGCCGGGGCTGCGCTGCAGCATCCGAGCTGGTTATCCTGCCTGGCCAGGGAAGATGCCAGGCTTGGCCGTGGGCTGGCCCTAGCTGGGATCTGCCGGCACAGGGAGGCAAGGCAGATGCTTCCCGGCATCTCAGGTTGTTAAAATGAATTTGCAGCTGGACTCTGACCTTTCAGAGACTCGATTCCACAAAACTCGTGAAACCTGCCTGCTCTCCCCAAATCCAGGCCAAGTCCTATGTGGGACATGCTGGGCTAAAGGCGCCGGCATTCCTGGCATTCCTCCCCAGCCCGGCCACGTGTGCCGCTCGCCCGCTGTCCTCTTTGCCGGCACGGTGGGACACACACAAGTGTTTCCTCCTGCCCCGTTGGCCTGGTGCATCTGCCCTGGCTGCGTTTTCCTCCTGGGGAGACCCAGGGGATGGTCCCAGCTCCTCCGTGGACCCTCCCGGCACTGCCTGGACCTCCCCAAGAGACGCTCCCAAATCTTTTGGCAGCGAGGATGGGGAGGAGCATTTCCAGGGGTGGCAGCAGCAAGATGATGGCAGCAGTGGTGTTAGTCCTGAAATCTGGCATCCTTAGGGAAAAAAACCTCCCCATCATCAGTGCAAAATTGAACGTTACCGGGATGGGGCTGGCAAAACCCATCCGGGACCATGTGCTCAGCGCCGCTTCTCCCATCAGGGCTGCAGGAGAAGGAACCCACCTTCGTGTGGCAGCAGGAGCGGAGCAGCGAGCAGGGGTTTGCATGTTTAAGAGTTACCTTCCGTAGCAAGATTTAATAAGGGTAGCGAGGAAAAAAACTGGTCTTGTTAGAAAAGCCTGTGTCGTGGCCGCTGTCCCTGGCTGGGTTTGGTGTTTTCATGCAGAATTTGTTCATTTTCGGGTTGGGTGCCGGGCTCGTAGCCAGGGGGTTTATGAGGGAAACTGGGCAGTTCTGAGCCCGTTTGATGCCACAGGTCAGCTCTCAACAAGGCAGAAACTCCTGGAAAACCCTCCAGCGAGTCCCCGTGGCGCAGGGCCAGGGCAGGGAGCTGTGACCCCGGCATGGGGGAGAAGGACCCGTCCTTACCCCAAAACCCCACCCCGGCGAGGCGGCTGCAGCAGGAGGCATTTGCTCGGCGGGTTTGGGGCTCCGCAGCTGCGGTTCCCCATCTTCTCTGTATTTATGCTCCCGAAGGAGCTGCACGGGCCCCTTCCCACCAGCCCCGTTAGCCATCCCGGGGAGATGGGATGCTTTTCGGAGCTGTGGTGCTGTGGCTTTCCGCCCCTGGAGCAGGCCTGTCCATCGCAGGCGTCTTGATCAGGGTCCTAAAAATCCTCGTGGCAGGATGAGCCCTCGGGCACCGACACGTCCAGCAGCTTTGCTGCTTGGAGGAAGCAAATGCCACACGGAGCCGGGAGAGGCAAAAGGCAGCGACGGAGGATGGAGCCTCATAACGTGAGCTCATGCAAACCTCCCGGCCAGGGAATTGCTCCTTCTCCTGCATTTTGGTCCTGGCTGCTTCCTCCAGCCCCGGGTACCGACCACGGCCCCGGCCCCGGCACAGCCCCGTGGCCTGAGCCTCTGCACTGCGGCTCTTTGGGGAGATCCGGGGAAATCACAGCTTTATTGCCACCCTGATTAAAACCAGGGTGCGCTGGCGGTGCGGGGCCGGGGCTGCATTGCCACCTCGTGGTTATGGGGTCCTCGCCCAGTCCCCAAGCAAAACCGCTTCGGTTAAACTTGACTCTGCTCCAGCGATTTGGGGTGGGAGAGGAAAACGCAGGTTCCCAGTGGGTTGTGCGGGTGTTCCGTACCCGCTCCTTGGGGAGGGAAAGGGGAGCTGCTGCCTTTGCCTTGGGGCCTTCGGGAGATTGGAGGAGGGTGGCGGAGATGTCCCAGGGGAGCAGCAGCCATCCCCGCTCTCACAAAAGTGCCGGCAGGGATGATGGCACCTGCCGAGGCCAGACAGACCCAACAGAGCTGGGTCCCACGGGCCAGGACACGGGAAGCAAAAGCTGATGTGCCTGGATGGATGGATAGATGGACGGACAGACAGACAGACAGACATCACTGCCACTGGTGAAGGTGCCCTGAAGGCCCTCGCAGACAGCATTAAATTTCCAGCCCTTTGGTTTGGCTCTGCTGGGAATCGAGGGACCATTTAGTCTGTCCCCATGTCCCCGTCCTGCGAGCGTTCGGTGCCCAAACGGACTGCTCAGATGGGCTGAACCGGGAAGGGGAGGGATGCGGGGAGGGATGCCAGGCCGGAGGCGAGGGGCTGAGCTGGGGCACAGCAGTGCGGACAGGAGATGCTCAGTCCTGGGGGGTGACATGGGATGATGCGCTGGGCGGACAAGGGATGCGTCCCTGGAATGCACCGGCTTGTGAGGTCAGACTGGGGGGAAGGGGAGGAGAGTCCTGGGCCACCCTGATGCCAAGGGGCTCCCAAGCGATGCTGGCACCTGTGGGACTCATCCTGCTCTTGCTGGTGGTGGGCGGCTGGTGTGAGGACATGGTGGCGGCCAGTGTGGGCCGTCACACCATGAGCCGCATCGCCGAGCTCCTGTCTCCCTCTGAGTGCCGCCAGCTCCAGGGGCGGCTGGCGGGGCCCAACGAGGACCTGGGGGAGCGAGAGCTGGAGAGGCTCTCTGAGGAGAACAACCCCATCCGCCCCCGCCGCCGCCGGGACCTTCGTGGCCCCACGGGATGCTTGGAGGCTCTACAGGACTGGCTGGGGACAGCAGGAGAGGTGATGACCTGGGACCAGCTGGCCCGTGGCCTCCGCCAAATTGGGCGCCCTGATATCGCCCGGGAGCTGGGGAAAAACCTGAACCAGGACAGGAGCCTGGAGCTGCGGAGGAACGTGGAGGAGTACGGCCGTACCGTGCAGCACCTCACCTCCTCCCTACTGCTGGAGGGCGAGCAGCATGGTGGGGTGCGGGGCAGGAGGGCCCTGGCCGGGGACCTGGGGGACCTGAGCTTCGAGAGGCGGCTGCCCCCCCCGTACACCCGCAGCCTCCTGGGCTGGGTTGGCCCCGTGGTCTCGGGTGTCCTGGGGGGGTTCCTCGCCTCCGTCCTCTTCGCTGCGGCCGCCGTGTACTCCTGCCGCTGGACGCTGGGCTCGGACGCCACCTGAAATTGGGATGTCACCCAAACTGGAGCACCTCCCAGAAGCTGCTGGAGGGAAAACGAGACTCAATAAAGCCTCATGGAGACCGACCCCGTGTGTTCTCCCGGGCAGGGAGGGTCCCATCCTTGGCTCAGGTCCTGCTGGAGCATCCAGGGCTGGATGTCCACCAGCCATCCCCGTCATCCCCGGCTGTGCTGGAGATGTCCCCGGTTGTCGCTGGATGCCAGAGCG
>NW_008794786.1:139492-141147 GCF_000699145.1 Aptenodytes forsteri
ACCTCACCTCCTCCCTACTGCTGGAGGGCGAGCAGCATGGTGGGGTGCGGGGCAGGAGGGCCCTGGCCGGGGACCTGGGGGACCTGAGCTTCGAGAGGCGGCTGCCCCCCCCGTACACCCGCAGCCTCCTGGGCTGGGTCGGCCCCCCGTGGTCGGGTGTCCTGGGGGGGTTCCTCGCCTCCGTCCTCTTCGCTGCGGCCGCCGTGTACTCCTGCCGCTGGACGCTGGGCTCGGACGCCACCTGAAATTGGGATGTCACCCAAACTGGAGCACCTCCCAGAAGCTGCTGGAGGGAAAACGAGACTCAATAAAGCCTCATGGAGACCGACCCCGTGTGTTCTCCCGGGCAGGGAGGGTCCCATCCTTGGCTCAGGTCCTGCTGGAGCATCCAGGGCTGGATGTCCACCAGCCATCCCCGTCATCCCCGGCTGTGCTGGAGATGTCCCCGGTTGTCGCTGGATGCCAGAGCGCCCTACGGCAGGGACGGAGCCGGGCAGAGCCCCCTTGGCCAAGTCCTCGCTGCAGCCCCACATGCCCCAGGGTGGGGGTCTCCCCACCTCCCAGTCTCCCTCCCCCCCCCCAGCTGGAAGGGGACAAAAACTCTCTGCTGGGTTATTAGCTAAGCCAGCACCCGGGGTTAATTATTCATGGGAGAGAGGTTAATTATAACACCAGTGACCTGACTCGGTGTTGCGGTAGAGGTGTTTTGTGCTGCTTGGAGTTGTCCTGGACAACAACCTTGGCTTTCCTGAAGCCGGGAGCTGGGTGTGCCGAGGAGCCACCCGAGCTGCTGACAGTCTGGGGGCTTCGCTCCCTTCTTGGTCTGTCTCTTACTGCGGGTGTAGTTTTTCCCCTCCATTTCTTAGCCAAGGAACTCCCGTGAAGTAACTAAAAACCACAGGCTGTGTGTTACAGCGAGGCTCGGATGGGGTTTGTGTTGCTGACGGGGCCGGGGAGGGCAGGATGCGACCCACTGGAGAAAGCGGCCGCACAGGTAAAACTGCAAATATCCGACCATTTGCACATGGCACTGAGATGCCTCGCTGGCTTTTTGTGTGTGCGTAGTCCTAAAACCACAAAAACTGGAGGTCCCCAGGTGATGCTGCCAGGTCTGGCTGTGCCCGGCGGGGATCCCCGCTCCCCCGCTGCAGCATCTCTGCTGTCCTGGAGTGTCTGCGGCCTCTCCCCACCACTGAAATCAAACCAGTGCAATGAAAAGGGGGGGGGTGTGGGGACCCAGAGTGCTTTGGATCTGATTATAGCCATCTGCCTTGCTGTAATTAGAATGAAAACCTGTATTTTGTATCAAGAAATGGCTTGCATCAATCCAACCAGCTAGCAGTGGCATGCAAGTATTGGAGAAGAAAGGGAAGGACAAATAGCTCTGAGTGTGGCTTTAAAAGACAAGCAAAACAGTTAAAATACTTTTTTTTTTTCTTGGAGAAGAGGGAAGGACAAATAGCTCTGAGTGTGGCTTTAAAAGACAAGCAAAACAGTTAAAATACTTTTTTTTTTTGAAACTGTACCCGCTGCCCTTAAAGAGTGCTGTTTCCTGTTTCCTGAGCGCAGCCAGTTCCTGGCACAGAGATGCTCTTCTCGGGGCGGCTCCTGACCGTAAGTGAAGGTCAGGGCTCAGCGACCGCCCCACTCCTGCA
>NW_008794786.1:142156-146329 GCF_000699145.1 Aptenodytes forsteri
CAAAAACTGGAGGTCCCCAGGTGATGCTGCCAGGTCTGGCTGTGCCCGGCGGGGATCCCCGCTCCCCCGCTGCAGCATCTCTGCTGTCCTGGAGTGTCTGCGGCCTCTCCCCACCACTGAAATCAAACCAGTGCAATGAAAAGGGGGGGGGTGTGGGGACCCAGAGTGCTTTGGATCTGATTATAGCCATCTGCCTTGCTGTAATTAGAATGAAAACCTGTATTTTGTATCAAGAAATGGCTTGCATCAATCCAACCAGCTAGCAGTGGCATGCAAGTATTGGAGAAGAAAGGGAAGGACAAATAGCTCTGAGTGTGGCTTTAAAAGACAAGCAAAACAGTTAAAATACTTTTTTTTTTTTCCCTAAATGAAACTGTACCCGCTGCCCTTAAAGAGTGCTGTTTCCTGAAGCACCAGCGCAGCCAGTTCCTGGCACAGAGATGCTCTTCTCGGGGCGGCTCCTGACCGTAAGTGAAGGTCAGGGCTCAGCGGCCGCCCCACTCATGCTGCTGCCGGCCCCGGCGTGGGAATCGCAGCTCCTGGGGGGGGAAAGGCTGTTTTGCCATCTGCCACGCCGTTCTCCCGTGCTGCGGCACGTCTGCCTCGGCCACGGGGAGCCCGATGAGCAGCTCATAGCCCAGTGCTGGTGGGATGGCGGGATGAGAGCTCGGAGGATTGCTGTGTGGCTGATGGTGTTAGAGCTGTAAGGGACAACGGCGTTTACTCTGGAGCGGAAGGAGGGATGGACGCTGATAGCCAAAGATGCTGCTCAGGGGTTGCAGGTCTCCCTGGAGCAGTGTGCATTTGCAGGGGTAGGCTAATGCAAGGAAGCACACGCAGAGCGGTTGCAGCAGCATACATCGCTAACGCGATTTAGCACTCGGCCTCCCTAAAGCACAAAAAAGCCTGAACACGCCCTGCTAGGGCTGGTATGAGCTTTGCGTCGAGACCATGTGGGTTTCGAAGCAGCAACTTTTTCCCCCCTGGATGAGGAGCCTGGGTGCTCCTTCAGGGCAGGGGCTGGATCTGGATGTCCACGCTTCAGATCAGCCTGACTTTGTAAAGCCACCGCAGGAGTCCTGCCTCCACTGCTGGTTTCTACTCCTGCGGGAGCGATGACCCGTCTGAGCTGAGGACGGTGGGCCTTCGGGGATGCAGGGAGGGTGGTTGCTGCTGCGCAAAGGTAACAGAATGACAGGGCAGCCAGGAGAAGTTGTTAAAACAAGATGGACATACCTCTTTATTGCAAATTCCAAAGTAAAAAGATGTACAGTACAAAGGAACTCAAAGTTCAGCCATCAAAC
Source organism: Aptenodytes forsteri (assembly GCF_000699145.1). Taxonomy (NCBI): domain Eukaryota; kingdom Metazoa; phylum Chordata; class Aves; order Sphenisciformes; family Spheniscidae; genus Aptenodytes; species Aptenodytes forsteri. The sequence goes on from NW_008794786.1 coordinate 143,461, forward strand.
TCCCAGCCCGCTGTTTTGTCACGTTCCTCCTCCCTCCCTCCCCCGGCCAGCTTCAGCCCCCTCCTTTCTTCATGTAAAACAGAACCGAGAATAAAACCTAGGAGTGAAAGTGGGGAGCAAGTACAGCACGGGGAAAAAAAAAGAACCAGTGTTGTGAACAGGTTATGGAAAGGGGAAAGCCAGCTCTGGCCCCGGTGGGAAGGTGGGCGGCTGGAGCCGTGCGGTTCAGGATGTTTGTAGCAGCATTTTTGTCACGCACCCCCTCCCCGCCGGTGCCCAGCTCCGGCTGCGTGCGCCTCGGTGCCTCCGATTCTCGGTGCGTTACACTCGGTCGCTAATTAAGCCTCACAACACCCCTGTGAGGTAGGGAACGAGACACCCAATTTACAGATGGGTAGAACTGGGGCAGGCGGGAGTCCTCCTTCCCTGTGCCCTGCGCCGAGCACGAGGCTGCACTTTTACCGTAGGAGACACCCTCATGCACACACACGTCTCTCTAAAATTACAACATGCAGCAAACTGGCAAAGGGGAAACGATTTTTGCTTGACTTTACTCATTTTTAAAAAAAATCAAACCAGTGTTGTGGTCTTTGTGTGACACATTGACCCGGTGAGGCGCAGGACAGCACAGCCATGCTCCGTGTCTTGCAGTGCCAGCGGTTTGCTAAGCCAGCCGGCCTTAACTGAGCAGCAAAATCCACGTTTGTTGAATAAATTGGACCAAAACTCTAATAGGAAAAATAATTTCAAAGCGATACCTTGGCCATTCGACTTGCAACAACTTCAGGTTAAATCCTGCCCTCCAGCGAGGCAGAGGCAATACCTGGAGCTCGTGTCCTGCTCAGCCCTTTGGGTCAAAAGTGGGAGAAGCTGGACAGGACGATGGGCTGACGGTGGGGTGCGGGCGTACAGGTCACCTTCACCCAATGTAGGGCCCTTCAGCAACACTGAGCAGCAGGACCCCGTGCTTTGGGAGCACGTGGGCTTGTGCCCCAAGCGTGGGTAAGGTCCCCGCTGACCAGTCCTTGCCACTGCACACGGGACCCCACTGGCTATGTATCGATTCTGGAGAAAGCAAGCTGAGAACGGGGACGTGAAGTTGCCGCCTTGCAGTGACGTGCTCAAGCGAGGGTTGCAGCCGGAGGTCCCCCAGCACTGTCCATGCACGGGAGCTGCCGGCTCCCGACCTGCCCTGACGTTGCATGGCCAAGGGCAGGCGGCTGCTGGGGAACAGCTCGCTGGCGACTCTACATCTGCTTTGGCTCGTCTTTTTAAGTGACTTTTAGTGCAAGGGATAGGGGTTGCAGGGTTAAGCACTGCAGAGCGAAGTCCTCCTTCGCCAGAGCAGGTCCAACATGGGCAGCAGCAGCAGCAGAGCCGTCCTTTGTGCGTGGAGCAAGGGACGTGTCTGGGTCACACTGCTGCGGGTCCCGCTCAACCTGCCAAAGGGCACCTACCTGCCCCAGAGACAGGAGCCCCCCGCAGACACTGACCCCCGACAGCATCGGTCCCCACGGACCCAGGGCGGGCAGCTCAGGACGGAGAGCAAGGCTGAGCCGTGTCCTCCAGGCACCCGTGGAGCCCCAACACCAAACAACACACCAAATTCCCTTCCAACAGCTTCTACTGCGACTTACTCTGCTCTCTTCCGCATGCTTTAGATAAAACCACGCTAAAACAGCCTTGAAAGAAGTATGGAGGAGATGGAGGGGAAGGAGAATGCAACCAGTCAAATAATTGGGACACCAAGACAACCTTACCTTGTACAGTGAAAAGGGTAACGTTTATTTTATTTTCTTTTGGCTTATAGTAACGTAATTGTTAATCATGTTGGGTAAGATCATTATGAGCCACCATGCAATTTCTAATACACTAATCTTCACTATTGATCTTGTACAGCTTTAACATTTTTTTTTTTATTATTTTTTGCGGCGGAAAATTAAATAATTCAAACTCGGGTGTGGCCTCTATGTAACATCATGGTTTTATTTTAATTTGTTTTGTTCAACATTGGCTTCTATATTTTAAAAAAAGGTGAACAGGAAAAGTGAATAAAGCAGCTTGAATTGGTATCTCTTTATCGCCCTTCCCCTCTGCTCTTTGAAGAACACGGTCACAAATTAACCCAAAAGGGAGGATTTCGTAAGCGGGGGAGGGAAGAGAGCTACTTGCTGTAGTTTTGATTTTTTGGCTACGTCTGTTTGAATGACACCACCACCCTTGCTTTATTCCCACAACCCTGAATCCGGAATATAAATTCCCTGCACGCATTTGAAGTCGGAGATTTGCGTATGACACGAATGTCCCTAATGCTCTTTGACCACAGTCTCCTCTCTGTCCTTGGCTTCACTCAGTGAAGATGTACAGAAATGCAGACCCGTTACTGTCAGCACCCGCGAGCTGCGGCTGATGGAAATATCTGCCCTAGGGAGGAAACCAAGAGAGAAAAACCAACCAACCAACCCCCGAAACCTTTCTTTGAGCAGAAGGACTGACTCCAGCCAACGAACAGTTGAAGAAACTATCCGTCCCTGTTCTTCCTCAGCAATGCTGAGCGACGATACCACCAGCCTCTTGCATTTCACACAGATCTAATGTTAAAAAAATAAATATATATACGTCGTTTGAAGGGACTTCTTATTGTAAAGTAATTGAGTAGCTTAATGAGATTGCCAGCACGAACGCTAAACGCACCAAGCTTCACCTACGAGTCAATAGCCCAGCTTAAGAACAATTATGAAGTTTAGCCAAATCTTGCATAGAAGTGGTCAACTTATTGCACGTTGGAACCCCAAAAATAGATACTTTTGCTGTTGCAAATATCATTTGCAATAAAGCTTTTTTTAAAATCTAGTTTGGGGGGGGGGGG
>NW_008794786.1:146369-154543 GCF_000699145.1 Aptenodytes forsteri
TTTTTTCCTTTGGGGGATGTTTTCTGGCTATCTAAAGTCTAAGGAAAACAGAAAAATATTAAAAAAATAAAAATAAACATGGACAATGGCATAAGCCAGAAGCCATTCTATTATTTTTGTAGTTCTTTGTATTTACAAAAAGGCATGCCGATAAAATAAAATGATATATTACAGTATTTATAATATTCTCTTAAAAAGTTCAACCACACTTTTCAGCTATTTTTTCTTTTTTTTTTTTGTGCTGTTTACAATGTAGCCTGTACATATGTATGTAGTTTTTCTCTGTTATTGTACATCATATCCTAGGAGCAACTGGGGCAAGAGCTGACAGGATAGAAAAGGTTCCTTGCTGTGTTCCTGGGTGCAGCAGAACTGCTCCACTGACCTGGCGATGGCTAGGCTGCGCGTCGAGGACGCCGGGCTCGGCGCAGATGGCTGCTGGATGGCTTCCTGCTTGGTTTTGGTTTTTTTAAGTGACTCCTGTAATTTTCTGGGTTGTGAGATTATGCAAACCGAGATTCATCCTGCCATCAAGTTCTGCTGTCTTGGGTTTTTTTTCCCCCCGCTATTCTGGGTACCCTTAATTTGGTCCGCATTCAAACGCCCACACTTTAACCTCAGCGCCTCCCGGTCGAGGCGAGCAGCAGCACCGACCCCTCGCTTCTCCTTCCAGCTGCCGGCGGAAAAGCACCCGTGCCGCGGCGCTGCTGTCCTACCCTGTAAGAAGACCCACGCTGGCCCTGAAGAAAAACATCTCAACCGGAGCAGTGGCTGAGAGCTGGCTTAGCCATGAGGACACCACGAAACAGGAGCTGGGGATGTCTGAGTCTGGTCAGTGAGAAGAAGAAATGTTTGGACTTGGCTCATGGTGTTCCTGTGGCATTATTTACTGCTGCAGCGAGAAGACTAGGCAAGAGGTAGCTCTGATTCCTACCCAACCTGCGGGGCCGTTTTAGTCGCCACTCTATGAAAAGTGTAAGAAATGGGAAGAATGTGAAAGCACCCGCCAGCCGGCTCTCCACCCCGCGCCCCGGGACGGGGCCAGTCCTGTGCTGCGTCTTGTTAAAAACCCTCGTGGCTACAGAAGCGAGAAAACCCACGCAGCAGGAAAGCGCCGAGCTGCAAAGACTGGTACCAAGGGAGGAGGGGCTCAGGGTTTCAGAAAGCCACCCGCGCCTCAGCATCCCACCCGGAGCCGGAATCCCGACGGCCACGGGAGAACTGAACGCTGTGAGTCACGTCCCCGTCCCCCAGACCCGATACTGGGAGTGCTTTGGGTAAGCTCCCCAGCTTTCCACCGGTAGAGATAACACGCTACTTCTTTTAGCATTTATCTCCACAAAAAAAAAAAATAAAAGTGTCTACGCTGCAGGATGGAGGCTGAATAATAATTCATATTAATGATAAATATTGCAGGATACAAATGAACTTATTTTATCTCTACAAAAAAAAAAAAAAAGTGTCTACGCTGCAGGATGGAGGCTGAATAATAATTCATATTAATGATAAATATTGCAGGATACAAATGAACTTACTGACTGGTATTGAAGCCCTAGATTTTGGTTTTACAGTGACATAGTATAACAAGCCGTTCTCAGTTTTTATCATCTCCCCTCGGACGAGGTCCAGAGCAGCATTTAGTTTTGTTGTATTTCAGTGTGCAAAAAGATGGCTGTATGGAAAAAAGAGACAAGTTGTTACACATACACACACAATTATTTCATCTGCTTGTTTCTTTTTTGTTGTTTTTGGTTTTTTTTCTCCTACTGGCGGGTCTATGAAAGATCGCTAAGAACTGGGAAGTACCGGTGAAGGGCATGGTTATTGTTAAGGTTTACCTCCAAATACAGTGTACGGTAGTCAGTGGAGTGCCTCGAATTTATGGCTTAACACACTGCTGTGGACAGATTATTGAGTGTCTTGTGGTTTAATGGTTCCTCATGCATGGTTCCCGGTCACGGCATGCCATCATGCAAATCGTTTCTATGCATTGAACGAGCACTTTTTTGGGGGGGAATCAGCCTGAGCTGTCTCCAGGCTGAAGGTACCCGATTACCCCATCTCCCAAACCAAGTAAAGCCCATGTAGAAAGTAGAATGCAGATAATAAATACCAAATAAACTATGACAAGTAAATGGCATGGGCTAAATGGGTGGTTTGTTTCTTTTTTCCTTTTTTTTGTTTTACTTGTTTTAACTTTTTTCTTTTTTTCTTTTTTTTTTTTTTGCTGCTTAACTAAATGCAAATCTAGTTTTGCATGAACAAACCCTTTAACAACGTGACTTCTGGGTTTTCTTTCAATAATAATCAACAAAATGGGAAAATAAAATCCATTTTTGGCTGCTTTGGAAAATATATGAATCCCAGCAGCGGGTTTTGTTTCTGTGTGTGTGTGTTTTATTTTGCTTGTTTGTCCTAAGTTGCATTGACTGATGTGGAACATGCAGTATCCACCTGCCCAAACAATAGAAAATCCATTTTTTTTCCTTTTTTGTGTTTAAATGTTTGTTTACAAGGGTCCTTTAAACAGGTGGTAGGTCACTGCTTTAGATGCAACGCTGTCACACAGTAAGCAGACTATGTTTGGTATAAGATCTTCAGGTAAGTGTCTCCACAGCTGTTCTGTATTGATATATTTCAGGAAGTTTGTAAACAATCTTTTCACTTGCAAATATTTTAATTTGTACAATTCTATTATTTTGTCTCAACACTTGGATTCCCTGACGTCTTTTTGTCTTTTCGCTCTTTCTCGTCTTCCTTCCTCCGCCCGTTGCTGTTTCTCCTTCTCGGGTTTGGTAACGCTGTCATATGACGGGAGGGACGCAGTAGACGGGGTGCCTTCTTTTTTCTCCCTGTTTGTTCCTCCGTTTTCCAGTTTTGTGGAGACAGGCCTTCGGCTGATAAAGCCCCGTCTTGCTAAACGAGCCCTGTAAGCCCTCTGGATAACCACTGCTGAAACTTCTTCCTGCTTGCGCCGGAGCGTAGTTGTGATAGGCTCATAAGACACTTTGGAAGGGTTGGATGCCACGAATCTTTCCTCCATCTGTTGTCTCAGTATATCCAGCTCTCCACTGTCCCCCAGGACACGTTTGGTGAAGGCAAACAGGATGTCTAAACAGTGGATCCTGTCTCCACTTACCATAGGCAGGTCCATGGCAATGAGTTCAATGGTGTTGGGTTTTGGGACGCGGAGAGGATGTTCCAAAGCATCAGCAAAGTCTGCGAGCTTGCTGTACTCTATGAACTGTGTGGCATCGGGGTCGAATTTCTCCCAGATCTCGTAGAAGGTCTCAAAGTCGTCCTCACTTAGTGGATCCGCACTCTCCTCTGTCGCCACGCTGAAGTTCTCCAGGATGATGGCAATGTACATGTTGACCACGATCAGGAAGGAGATGATGATATAACTCACAAAGAAAAATATCCCCACCGAAGGGTTCCCACAATCCCCCTTAAAACCACTCCCCGGGTGCTCCTTGTCTAGGTCGCAGTCCGGAGGCCGGTTTAGGATTGGCAGCAGCAGGCCATCCCAACCAGCTGATGTGGTGATCTGGAACAAGCAGATCATGCTGTTGCCAAAGGTCTCAAAGTTGAACATATCATCTATGCCAGCCTCATGCTTGACGTAGGCAAAGTTTGACATGCCGAAGATGGAGAAGATGAACATGACCAAGAACAGCAAGAGGCCAATGTTGAACAAGGCAGGCAAGGACATCATTAAGGCAAAAAGCAAGGTGCGGATTCCTTTGGCTCCTTTGATCAAACGCAGGATACGTCCAATGCGAGCCAGTCGGATGACTCGGAAGAGAGTGGGCGACACAAAATACTTCTCAATGATTTCAGCCAGGAACATTCCTAAAGAAGAAGAGAAGGGACAAGTATGACAATGGAGATGTGCAGTCTGCTGCTTCTTCCGAACCTAGTCAAGGGACTGGGAACACCAAACACCTTGGTCAGATTTTCAAAGGGGGTCTGCGATGAAGAGGCCTCACCTTCAGGCAGCTAAGCCTTAGCTAGCTGCTCTGGCTCCCTAAGTAGTTCTCCTAAATGGAGAGGGAGAGAGGTACAGCTGCAGAGTGATTCGTTCCACCTGGATAAGGATGGATGAGTTGTTTCTTGGAGGTGTCTAGCTCTTGGTGCCTAACTCTGCCATGGGAGTCGGGTTATGGACTCTATTTTGAAGGTGCTAAAAATATGCAAGATAAATCTTATTTCTAGCAGCAGACAAACCTGGATCTGAGTTTTATACTGCAGGGCAGCCTCTAAATGTTGGTGTTTTGTCAGTATGCCTGGGCAGAGCTGCATCCAGCCAAGCTTTTTGAGTGACCCCGTTGTATTTGTGAGGTTATGCATATTTTACAGATAAGCTGCTAAAAACCAAAAACCTGTCGGAGGAAACTGGTTGATTCAACATTCAACCAAACTCAAAACAAGACTGCAAATCACATGCTGATGTAGGAAGCACTGCAATGCTGTTTTCAGTGGTTAGTAAGCATTATAACATTTTGATGAGGTGAGTAAAATTTCTGTTTTTAAAGACAGGGAGAGTAATTGTCAAGTGTTTTACTCCATACAATTGGCAATGAATGCCAGAACAGAGGGAGGAGGGTCCATTAGTCAGGACTTCAAGCTGCCAAATTCTGCCACAGTTTCTTCACCAGGCTAAAAAGAGAACCTAGAAGTCCTGGTACCTATATATCCCCTTCAAAGACAAGAACGTGCTCTACTCTGCAAACACCAAGACAGCCCAGCACTCACAGACCTCTACCTAACCGGTGTCGCACTTACCCACGATGGACAGAATCACAACCACGAAGTCAAAAATGTTCCACCCGATGGTGAAATAATAGTGCCGCAAGGCGAACATCTTCAGCACACACTCACAGGTGAAGAAGATGACAAACACCAGGTTGATCCAGTAAAGGATGTCCTCCATCTGCTTGCTTTGTGTGTCTGTCTCCACCATCATGGTCACCATGTTGAGGCAAATGAGCATCATGATGACTATATCAAATGCTTGCTGGGTGACAAAGTCAAAGACAGCTCCTTGAACGCGGTTCTGTGCAACAGGAGAGAGACAATGAACCAAACAAGTTTGAACACAAATCTACCGTTAGTCCACAAATTATTTCACTGTTGGTGGAAACAGGGATGAAGACGTAGTTTTTTTCAGTATCTTATGAAGCTTTCAAGGCAAACTCTAGCCACAATTCAATCTGTTTATGGGAAAGGTAGGAAAATGCTATTATTTATACCCCAAACACGCTACCGCAACCCTGTTACCAGCATATCTTCCTCTTTGTTGAGGCCAAAGGCAGGGTGATGCGCTTCCATTCACAACTGGAGAAAGCAGCCAGGTCTACCTCGCAGTGGTGACTGACTGCAGGGTACTTGAACTAGACTTCAACTACCTCTCTTGCATCCTGGCAGCAGGCAGAGGAGCAGGATGCCTCATCCACAGCAGTATCTAAGGGACTCACCCAATACCGCATGCAAAGCCTTTCAGAAAGCAGGGAAACGTGCTCAGGTCTCGATCAATGCAACCCACAAGGCTGTCTAATCGTCCAAGACCCCACTCACTAATGCCAGGAGGCCTCCTACTCTCCATCTATAGCCTCTCAGCCAGCCAGGCCTTTCAGATTGTTTTGTTGATTCAAGTGAGCCAACTGATTAACGTCAACCACAGCTGTAGCACTTGAACCTTTCTCAGATGGTACCTGAATTATAATGACAAGAACATGGTGATGTGGAGTCCAGCTTGAGTTAGAACAAAGGATGCTCTTGGAGCCGAAGCTCCTTTGAAAGTCTACTCTGCAGGTTTTTTCCTTCAGTTCCCTTTATAACGTACTCACCAGAGGTCGGGGAATAGGTTTTTGAGGCTTCTTCGAGCCCAGTTTTTTCATGGCGTTATAGTACTTCTTTTGTTCTTCTGTCATGAAAATATCTTGACCTCCAAAGTAAAGGGGCAAAAGGAAAACTGGTTACGATCAGCTCATCCACCAGAAGGGAAAGGAATAACATCCTAGCTAAGTCATGAGGATACCTGCCATATGGGAAGTTGGTGGCAGCTATTTTAGACAGAAATAACTTACACTAATACCCAAGGCGTACTGATTTTCCTTTAAAGAAAACTGAGTGTTTCTCCTATGAATAACCTGTTTTACTGCACTACATCCTTCCCCATCCCCTCTATCTCAGTTGTGACAAACAGGTAGCAGAGGTGTCAGGCCATTTAGCAGGTACTGCATACGTGCAAATCCTCAGCTTGACTTACAGAGAAGAAAAGCAGTGTATGAGAGAGGGAGGGAGGGGCAGGGAAGACATCTTACTTCCAGTCTGTGTGTTTTAGTCAAAGCAAAAAAAAAAAAACCTAGAAATGCATGAAAATGTAGTCTAGGGAAAATGTCTCATCTGGCTAGAGTTTTACGTAAAGCTTTGGGCTGCCTCTCGTTCTCCCTGAGCCTGTTCGGCCAGTCTCCCTGGGGCTGGGCAGGGAGCGATGCACGACGAGTCCCAGTGGTTCTGCAGCCCACAGCTCCGAGAGGGGAGGCTTGTGCCCCAGACTGAAAGTCCTTGGCCTTTATTTTGCAGAGAAACCCATCAGCCTGAAGTCTCAACATTCCTCTAACAGGTCTCAGCTCCCCTACTAACCAGCAAACACAGATCACTTATCTTTTTCTTTTGTTGATTGAAGTTGTCAATGATGACACCAATGAACAAGTTCAGGGTGAAAAAGGAGCCGAAGATAATGAAGATAACAAAATATATGTACATGTAAATGTTGTCCTCATACTTGGGTTGCTCTTCTTGCTGAATGGGAGGTGAGGAGAGAAATAAATGACATTTCAAAGACGTCATACAAATACACTTAAAATGAGATTGGCCATGTTTCCAAGTACTCCACGTAAGGCAGTCATGCTTCATAAAGCTGTAGTTATAGGTGGAAAAACCGTGTCCTCGCACTGTTTAAAGTAAAGCAAAAGTGTATGCATGTGTATTGTATGGAGGATGGTGATCTAATTTTCACAAATATGCTACAGTTTAAACTGACTTCCATTGTAAATGAGGTCAGTGCCAATAAAATATATAGTAATTTGCAAATCACAAAGGAAATGATCATTTTAATGACAAGCGCTGTCAAAGTGAAGACATCGTTCTTTCTTTTGAAGAGGGATGTGTAAGACCATCAGCTGATCAAAAAAAAGAACATTTTTTACCCTGTCCTAACACAGTCATACTACTGGTTTCCAACCCTGCATTCAGCGTAGGACAAGAAAATCCATTTAATCATCTTTTCATATAAAACCAAGAGACGAGAAGGAAAAGAAAATTAGAAAGCAAAAAGGAAGTAATGGTACTTGCATGATTCCAGCATGCAAGAACAAGAAAAGTGCCTGAAGAAAGAGCTCCAACCCAGACATAATTTCAAAACTGGATTCAAACCAACACTTGGGCTCCCATGCAAGGTTCACGGAGGACCTTCTGGCTAATTCCTCCCCATAATTTATTCTGATGATGAAATGTATAACTTCATTGCAGTCCTTTCTTCACTGTATTTCTACTCCAGCAGGAGCTTCCCTGCCCCTAAAGCAACCGGAGGAACCCTGCCCTTTTCGGGATTTTCTTGAGCATCTTTTAACTTATCACACTAACGGAGCAAATGAAACAATCACAGCATTAAATACATAACATAAGCATAGTTCTACATTTTTTACTCTTGATTTTACCAAAGCAAAATAGCAGAGTGAAATACTGGGAGGTGAGTTTGTGGTCATGCACTTTACCTTTCTAGAATCTACTGCTGCATACATGATGTCCATCCAGCCCTTGAAAGTAGCCTAGCAAAGAAAACACACGTTCTCTTAGACAGGATTCACCCAGAGTAAAAGAACAAGTCTGATTTGTGCCAGCTATGTCAAGGATTCCCTGGCACTCTTGATCGCCCTGTATACTGAACTTTAATATTACTTAAATATTTCTCTTTTCATTTAATCTAAATGAAATGAAGCAAGCTGGAGAAGTGGGCCCGTGTGAACCTCATGAGGTTCAACGAGGCCAAGTGCAGGGTCCTGCACCTGGGTCGGGGCAACCCCCAGTATCACTACAGGCAGGCAATGAAGGGACGGAGAGCAGCCCTGCCGAGAAGGACCTGGGGGTACTGGTGGATGAAAAGCTGG
>NW_008794786.1:155027-173689 GCF_000699145.1 Aptenodytes forsteri
TGGACGGGGCTCTGAGCAACCTGATCTAGTTGGGGATGTCCCTGCTCATTGCAGGGGGGTTGGACTGAATGACCTTTGAAGGTCCCTTCCAACCCAAACTATTCTATGATTCTGTGATAAATTACTCTAAACAGGTACACTGTTGTCTCGTGGAAGGTTTGGTAGACTCTTTGAAGAGTAGAGCTGGGGCCACTTGCTGTGCTGGGAGACCCACAGTAGGCAAAGGGATGAAAGATAAAATGGCAATTTTATTCCAGACCCAAACCCAAGTGGGATTATCGGGATGCTGTATTTCATGGAGAGAGGGAAGCAGTCAAAATGCATTAGAAGCAGCTTGTATTTACCACTACGAGGGAGATGGTGAAAGCAAAACTTACAACTTGCAGAAGAGCCAGATATCCTGCCCCAACGTTGTCAAAGTTAATTTTCACATTCTTCCATCGAATCTCAGTGGAGTTGGGTGGCATCAGCGCTTCGCAGTCTGTCTTGTTGTTAACAATATCTATTTCAAAGCGCTCCTCAGCTGTTTCATTAAAGCAGTAATGATATTTCCCGGCAAACAGGTTAACCCCCATAATGCTGAAAATCAGCCAGAAGATAAGGCAGACCAACAACACATTCATAATGGAAGGGATAGCGCCAACCAAGGCGTTGACAACCACCTGTGTTGGAAGGGGTGGGAAAAAGTTTCAGTATAAAAGACAAGGCAGGAAACAGCAAGCATCAATACAGCTGTTTTTGGGGGGGGAATAGGAGGTAAGGCCACTGACAGATCGGTGGCGTTTACTCCACGCAGAAGTTGGCAGTGAACTTATTTCAAGCGGTAAAAAATTCTGCTTAAAAGCCACCTACTGAAGCTCTGTTTTTAAAATAAAACAGGCCAGGTTGTTAGATTTACTGGGTTTCATTTTGGATTGTTACTTCTTTAGTTAAACAACAATTATTTTAAATAATTTTAGTTGCCAAAAGGGAGAGGGGGGCATTACTGAGTGAGGCTCAGACTCTCTTCTTAGCGACAAACAGGCTCCTAGCTAAAATTTTCTCAGAGCCAAGTTTGAGGACACTTTTGCTCATGGATTTGATGGGTCTTATCAGCCAGTGGCCCTTACGGCCATTCCCCACTTTCAAACAAGGCTGTTATCACTTCAAAGCCTGCCTCCTGCTCCCACCGAGGTCACCAGCAAACTGCGTGGCACTGACTTCGGTGGGGACAGGACCAAGCCCGGCATTGCTCTGTTAAGACTAAGCAGCGAGTCGCTGTAAACATCAAGGTCATATTTGTGACTAAGCAAGGCCAATCATGTTGTCTCAGGCAGACAGCTGAGCATGCAGCTATGCAGGCTCAAGAAGACAGAAAAGCCATGTTCCTTCCTCCAAACTGCAGCAAACACAGCGGGAAGCGATAACGGGTTTTGTCAGAGCTCGTATCTTCCACCGTCTCCTAATTTTAGCCTTTCAGAGTTTGGGAGCACTGTGTCCCTAAGCATCCCTGGCCAACACATGACAAAATGTAAGCTATCAGGCTTTTAATAGAGTTAGGTCAGCAGGATATTAAATCTTTTATTATGATCTCCTAATTTAGATTCCTTTAATAGATGAACAGAATCTAAACTGTTTTTACCCCTTTGCCTTAGTTTTGAAAGACTTCTCAATACACGGTGATTCGCGAGTCCTCAGGTAGTGGCACCTGAGCCACAACTGCTCCCGGCCACCATCAAGTGTCCCCTCTCCTCCTGCATCACCTGTTTGCTGGATGCAACCACCACACACGCGACAAGCTCTGCAGCAAGCACCTGTCCTCCATCGTAGTAAGCACGAAGGAAAATCGAAGAAAACGGTGATCTAGACAGTAAGTAGCATCACAAGAACTGTTAAATGACGCCATGAATTCGTCACTGCGTAGGCAGCGGGGTGTAAAGGCACAGGTTAGAGTCAGGCCCGCCGGACAGGCTCTATCCAGAATGCCTTTGCTTTCATCCTCCCTTCATCCAAACAGGACGCTCTGCTGCTGAACACCAACACAACAGCAGTACGCCTGCTTGCCTTAAGATCCTTCAGATATCAATCTGCTGCTTTAGTCCAGTCCATCACGGGAAGCGAAAAAAGTGTCGTATCCTCCTGAAATATGGTCACTTACAGTACATCAAATTTATACAGTGTTCAAAAAGATCTGAGAGAAGGAACATGGCTTTTGTGTGCAGACTGACAAAAACGCATGCACGTTTCATAGCATTACTGTCAAACCTCCTGAATAATTTAAGAGCAGAGCAAGCTCTTGAAAATGCAGATTACTATGGAGTAGAGAAAAGCAAAGAACTACATTTTATGTTTCCTTTGCAAAGGCATTTCAAATCTCTATTCTCTGGCTCAGAAGAATTGTTCTGGTTGTATGGGGCAGCAACACTTGTCTTCAAGTCAAAACAAAGGAAAAATAATTGGGTTTAGGTAACTAACGGGGCTGCAGTCGTAACTCTCTCAGTTTTGCTGTGGTGAAAATCCCCCACTTTAAGCATGAGAATTTCCTGATTGTGCATTAGAAATGTCAGCTTCTCTCCAGCACGGCTTAAAAATAGCTTTTAATATCTACAGGTTTAGTGCTAGGTCTTTTCCTTTGTGATCATTGACTCTTAGGTGGGACCTGAACCCAGCCCAGCAAAAGCTCTGGCTTTGCGTCGATGGAAAAGTTTTTGTCCTTTGTGCCTGTATTATAGAATAAAGTTTAGAATTAAGCTAACTGACACAAAGAAATAATAGCAGGACAACATATTAGGGAAGAAACAACCCTCTTTGGATTTGTTACGATATCATGTATTTCTATCGCTTCCTGTGGAATTTGAGGACTCCTGATCAGCTCATTGCCTCTCGCGCGCTGTATTTTGCGCTCAGTTACACTACAGCAAATTCAAAGGAGATCAGAAGGATCCAGGTGGAATTGCTCCAGTCAGACCCTGAAGTAGAACTGCGACTGCTATTCCCTTCCCTTTTTTTAAAAATACATAATTTTATCTCTTGCAATATCTCTAATTGTGAGCTAACTAGGATTTAGCACGAAAGACCTACATTATTGGTCTAAGAGCAACTGGGAAACCCATTAATACAACATACCCTTTGCTTAACAGAAACATACAATTTTTTTTTTGCATGTTCTTATAAGACTATTTCAATCCCAAATGGAAAAAAAGCACCAAAATACAGAATATTAGTGGCAAAGTAACGAGACGCTGCAATAATTTCAAATCCCCAAGACAGTGGTGCTGTCTAACAATTTGAGGAAAGCTTGTTAAGTTCAATGCTTTGCTTGTGCTTCGTTGCTAGTTCCACAGTGACAGGACAGGGGACCGTAAAGCATGGTAAAAGGGAGGGAGTGGAAAGGAAAAGCTTCACTATCAGACAAGGCTTCCAGTCACCACCAGACTGGACCGAGAACAACAAGGTGCAACAAGAGGAATTAAACCAAAGCCTTTTTTTCAAACAGCTGAGCTCCCCGCCAGTCCCTTCCTGAAGGCCTGAGTGATCCGAGAAAGGAAGCAGCCTTTTACCCCCTTGCAGGCAGATTGCATTTTTAAAAACCCCTCAGATATAGTCTTTCAATCCAATTCCGCCAGCAGCCAACACCTAGAGGGGCTGGAGACACTGAGGTGGTTCAAATTCTGCTTCTTTGCACCTGGTGATTCTCCCTAGATAAAAAAAGTTACAGCTGAGAAGCCCCCTCGGATGCTAGAGGTAAAAGCCAGGCTAAATGAGAACAGCCAAGTGTTAACATCGTCTACGAATGGCATGTGGTTTGGGCCAGTAATTAATGTATGAGGCAGCTTAATGCATCTCCCTTTCTTAAGAGGGGAGGGTGCAGCGGTGGGCAGGGTGAGGGGACATCCACGGTAGAGGTGATCGAGTCAGCAGCTGCATCATGATTCTGTTTGGAATTTTCTTTCCACCAGTTTTGATCAGTTCTAGCATGCTTAAAAAAAACCGCTCCACAGGCATGCAGAAGGATCAGCTGCTAATGGCATCTTACCCTCATCCCCTCAAATCGGGACAACGCTCTTAAAGGCCTCAAAGCTCTTAGTGTCCTAAGGGACTTTATGGCACCTAGTTCCGAGTAGCCCAGGGCATTAGCTATAAGGCTGACTAAAGATACCTACACAGAAAATAGAAAAAAAAAAAAAAAAGAAAGAAAGAAAGAAAAAAAGAAAGAAAAAAAAGAAAAAGAAAAAGAAAAAAAAGGTTCCAGACTGTTAGAATGAATCCCCTAGCACTGATTGCCCAGCCCAGGCTGCCAGCCTGGGCGGCCCCCATAATAAATACCGAAGACATGACACCAGCTGCCTACTTCACTTGACTGAAACGACCTGGAAGGAAATAATGCGGTTGAGAAAGGCATAAGAAAAGAACATAGGGGAAAGATAAGTGAGAGAGAGGCAGAGACACACAGACGGAGAAGGGGTCTGTCGGAAGGAAGAGCCCAAACGATGACAAAAACCTTACCCTCGCCCTTTACTGTCTGCAGGATCCCAGCGGCTCCCATTAAATTTAAGCCAGACAAATTTTAAAGGTACCTATGAGAAAGAATACAGATAAATACACACAGTGCACAAACTGCGCTCAACTTGTACAGCAAGCCACCGTGCTCACGCTGAGTGGTGGTGCTTCATCCGTGGCAATGGCCTTCAGGGACGGGACGCGTGCCTGAGCTTGCTTCTGCCAAAGTAATTCTGAAAAACGTGAACGCTGAGCCCGTCACACGCGGTGCTGAGGCAGCCGATTCCAACTTCTACTGCCTGAAACCCCAAGGATGGGTGTGTCTTTTCGGCTTCTAACACAGAGCAACTGTCGGGCACTTTTTTTGCCTGCTTGACGTTGCAATGACATTTGTGAGCATCTCTGCGGGAAGACGAGGATGGGCACGTCCGTCTGACAGACGGGCAACCTGAGGTGTACAGCAATTGCGTGGTTGCTCGGGCTCATACGCTGACGCTGGGACACAGCTGGGGACAGGTTTCTTATATCCATTTTTCATCACCATAACCACAAAGACAACCTATTTTCTTTAGCAGCTTGGAATCGGATTTGGGCTCTACGCTTGTGAATTATTGACTATCCTTAACCAACCCATACTGAGAGGAGCTCAGCGTCCCGCAGGATTAAGCCCTGTATTACCAAAAGCCTGAAAGCGTGGGGCCATCTACTTTGTGACCTGGCACGTGCGTTTAGGGCAGCAGTCCATTTCCCACGCGAGCCAACGGAAAACTCTTTAGATTAGATCAGGCATGACGTGGCCATATGTAAAGAGTATCTACAGACACCATTTCATCAGCATCCCACTATCTTCCATTTTTGGCCAGTACCACATTACAGACACAGATACGAACAGATATGTCAACCTTTTTTAAGGAAAAAAAAGAGACATCGATATACAGTAACAAATAATGGAAAAACATGAGACCTCCTCCTATAACAGGTGGGGATTTTTTAGCTTAATTCTCAGAATAGGACACTTCCTATTTATCATTCTTTTTTAAAAGAGGGATATTAGGATAATAAAGTGAAATTAATTACAAGGACGATTCTTATTCCACACACATTCCAGGGAAATTTCAGGACCAGATTTCAAATGCATGAACGTGTGGGAAAACCTAGAGATTTCATCTTATTTTACTGTTTGTGCATGTGCTTCACGCTTTTTCCAAGGACGATTTATTCCACACACATTCCAGGGAAATTTCAGGACCAGATTTCAAATGCATGAACGTGTGGGAAAACCTAGAGATTTCATCTTATTTTACTGTTTGTGCATGTGCTTCACGCTTTTTCTGTCTTCATATCTTCATATCTGCCCCAAAATAAGTGGCCACAATATATGGCAACACGGCTCTTCGTTTTTTCCACGTGGTTTTCTGATTTTAAAATTACACTGGTTAAAAACATGCCAGGGGTGTCCCAAAGGTTTAGAACAAAGCCTTTGTGATCAGCCTGCTCAGGACAGGACCAAGCCCACAGCAGCACCGGTACATTAAAGTCCTGGTCCCACATTTCAAAATACAGATGGGATTTGAGGTATGGGCTATAAGGTCCATATACAGAGAACTACCGTGTTTTACCCCGTAAATCTAATACAGGGTACGGGCTTCACTGAATCCTCACTTTTAGAGCTTCTTCCCCTTGGGATAACGCCTCGCTCCCGAGTAGGAAACTAACAGGAGGGCGGTTAAACGTCTAAAGGCTGTTTTAGCTTTCATGGGGTCTTTTCAGTATTATTCTCTCGGGACACTCCAACAGAAGACACAGCAGGCACCGATGTCAGACAAAAGGAATTCCAGATTGACTGAAAAGCAGAAGCCTTTGTTATTACCCAGAAAAAGGCTTTGTCTTCACAAATACACCCAGCAAGCTTTGGGAATCAGAGGAGGAGGGTTATTTGACAATGCTATCAAACCTGAAAAATAACATTCAAGAGCGTTGTTATGATGCAAAGGCTTATTCTCTATCAGTTACGGCTGCCATCCTGACTCCACTCGAACCCCGTCTATGCCACATTAGAAAATTTGGGGGGGGAAGTGATTTAACAGATACAGGACACGATGCATAGCTGAGATTTTGTCGAGCAATATTTTGGCATCTCGAATTCACATTTCAGATTTTTTGCAGACAAAAATGCGCAACTCTCCTGTCTACAATACCACGTGAAAAGAGAAATTTCTGCTAAAGCACTGTGAATCCAGGTTCCTTGTACACATGCACTTGTTCACTCCCTGTAAACGCGTTACCTGACTGGGAAGCTCCTTATCTTTACTCCACCAGCAGCCAGATACTTGGGAAGCAAATGAAACTTGTAACTGTCAATTAAACTGCACTGCACTTGTTCCCAGCAGCTGGAATTCAACTCACAACATGAAGCGTAAGGACTGTGAATGCTATTTTTGTGCTCAGCTGCTGGTCGTCTTTTTAATACAGTACCCCAAAGAATTTCATTTGCTGAAACCCTCTCCTCAGAGCAGTACAGAAGAGTAGATGGTATCTCGCATTGGTTTCCACGTTAGCACTTGCACTTCATCTTAAGGCAGTGAAAGAGATACAGCGTTATTTTCAGAAAAGAAGAGTTACTACTTCAAGATGTGTGTTAAAAGGAAAGGTGTTAAGGGTGTCAGAGAGGACTTTTTTTTTTTAATAAAAAAAAAAATAATTCCGTTTTCCACAGGAAACGTAGACATCTTGAGTCACTTCTGCCCCTGAATTCCAAGCATAGTTCCTCCACCTACTCAGAAATATTTCCAGAGTGATAATGTCACTGAACAGCAACTTGGCACAACTGAATCATATTCAAAATGTTCCAAATGAGAAGCTTGAAAAAAATTATTTTTTTTTTTATGCTTGCTCTTGGGGCACTCACTAAGGACACTGATTCACAACTGGACGTGATTAAACATTTTAAAATAATCCAAGCACTTGGGATTCTAAAGTTCCTTTTTTTGCAATTCTTTGGACTTCAAGTCCTATTGAATTCCATAATTTTCTGCCACTTTTGACAGCATAAATTCCATTTATTTTAAATGCCCTTGCTGTGCTTCAGAGTCAAATTTATTGCTAACACTTCTCTCTATTGTCTTTCTTCTTTTAATTCTCAAATTTATTCTCCCTACCAAGACGTTCTGCAGGGGAATTCCAGGGCGATCACGTGCTGATCCGTCCAGACCGACCGTTTCCCTTGTTCATGCTACGGTCTCTTATCAGCGAGCTGTCTCTCGTTTGATATGGTCCTGCTTTTTCTCTCCTGGGCATTAGATCTTTTTAACAGAAGGAGGATGATGTTGAACTTCATTTTGCATAATAAGCTTTCAAAGGACTCAGATTTTCCCAAATATATGCGTCCAATGTTCAGAACAACAGACCTCGTTAGGTGGTAGGATGGGAAGATTTTGCCTGCCTCATCATCCCCCCGTCGCTAATAAGGCAAGAAAATGATTACAGAGAGAGGGTGTCATCAAGGAATACCATGTCTGCACAAGTTCTCCCGCTGTTAACACCTTCCAGTAGCTCAACATGCAGGCAGGCCTCTTAGAAACAGTATTTTCAGCGGAGCAAAAGAGCCAAGGGCTGGAAAACCCTCCTTGGTCTCTGCAGGCTCATTAGGACCTGCAGGGCAGAAATTCCACAGTTGCATAGGAAACGCTAGCAATGCTCCAAGGGCTCAAGGGTTTTATCCTCGTTTTGGAAACGTACAGATATCTGGGATTGAATCCTCATTAAATATACGATTCAGTTAGGACACTTCTCGGGAGAAAACATTACCCCAGCATTCTTCTAACTAACATTTTTTTCCAACCAGAAATAAGGAGGAGAGGATACATACAGCCACAATGAGGAAATCCAGCCAGCACCAGGCGTTGGTGAAGAACTTGACAAATCCGTAAGCACACCATTTCAGCAACATCTCCAGGATGAAGATGTAAGTGAAGACCTTGTCCGCGTACTCCAGGATGGTCCGGATGGTTTTTCTCTGTTCTATGTAAATATCCTCAAAAGCCTGGGAAATAACCAGGTACTCGAGTCATTACATCGGATTTATTCCATAGTTCAATGTCATTATCCAGAAGCTTATTCAAACGATACTGAGATGAGCAGTGGAATTGCATTTCTTATACCGTGCCCCTTATCTGCTCTAGTAGTTGCAACGCTGCAACGCCAAACCAAAAACACAACCCCAAAAAAAGGAAAGTCCTGAATAAATAACACAGAACTTCTCTGCCTTGTAGGGACCTGAGTACCAGCCGTTATATCTAAATGCGCAGCAACTGGTGTCACTACAGTAACACGCACAGGCCGGTTTTCTCTGCAGCTCAGCACATCCAAAAGGGCTGGGTTCATCGGCAGTCAGACTGCTAATTACTACGAAAGCTGTGCCTGTAAAGAAAACCAGGCTACTGCTGTGGGATACGAATTGTTGTGGACTTCTGTCCTAAAACTCGTGAGTAACGCGTGCTTGAAGCTGTTTGTTGTATAACCCTATCTACTAAACACTCAGTGTGCTGTGTGAAAACAAATAAATACAGCGATTATTTGTGTCTATGTAACACCAGGAGGTCAAGAAGGTCTGCAAAGACAGGAAAGTGAAGAAAGGCAAATACAATTACTCTTGTTCAGTAATGTGAAAATGAGACAGATACAGGCTGACTTTGTCCCAAATCCTCACGTCTCTAGTCAAGCTGAGATGGCTTCTGATTCTATGATTCTATGATTCTATTCTGATCCTATGATCAGAATCCAGATTTGCAGGCTTTCAGTCTTCATTCTTAAGTTAAACTAAACAAAATCCATTAATAAAGGCTTTTGTACAGTACCTACCACAACGGAGCTGTGTTGTTTTCCAAGTAAGAATCATCACAGCTTGCTTTTTCACCAGATTTCCCATGTACAGCTTTCCCAGTTAAACGTCCCCTAGCTTAACACAACTGAGCTACACATTTTTCTGTGTTTTACTCACCAGAGCACCACTGCTCAGTAGGATCATAAAGATGATGAAAGTCTCAAACCAGTTATGTTCCACAATCAGAAAACAAGTCTTCCTCAAGGTCCACCAAGACTTCCCCAGCCCTTCCTCAATATTGACCTGACAACATTTACAGCGCTGCATGCAACCTGGAATGGGGATAGTGCACAAAGGAGCACGAGCCCAAATTCAGTTAGGTAACAGATGAGATAATGTAAGAACATAAAATTGTCATTGTCTAGAAGCAGTTCTGATGCCAACAATACTAAACATGCTGAGTTTCAGTTAAAACTCTTGCTTTCTTGAGGATTTTATGATTACTTTTGCCACTTCTGTATCTGGGCACCTGAATTAACATCAATTCGTGAACAGATTAAGCTCGTTATATTTGGTGAGGTATCCATGCACTTGGCAGAAGAGGAATGGAAAACTTGCTGATAAAATAACCTTGAACCATTTAAAATATCTTTGCCATGGGAATACCTGTAATGGATCAGTTACTGAAAGACATTGAGGCCAGCGACAGAAGGGAAAAAAACTCGACCAGAAGCCAGATTCTTCTGCTTCTAGGTACTCAAGGCATCAACTGTACAAACGATCAACTTGCCCTACCTATAGGTCATCTAAATCCTTGGACGGGCAACTACACCTTCAAGGCCTTCACCTTGCAAATTCTTCTAAACTAGTTCACCTGTGATGCAGAGTCCAAGAAGGGTCTCAAAATAAGCTGACAGCCAGCCCTGATCCAGACTGAGACCTAACCTTAAGGTAAGCTCACAGTAGACAGGTCCCCGAAACAGCTCGGAGGCTTCTTTCTACACTCATAGTCAGCTTACCTTCTGTGAAGCATGCATCTGGGTCCAGGTACTCCTCTGGTGCCTCCACAGGGACTTCTTCTACTTCAGGCTTTATATCAATGGTGCTACCTTCAGAGGAGCTGGTATCATCGAGTTTCTTGAACACAAAATAAAACCCAATCCAATCTATAACTAGTTCCCAACAAATACCAAACTTCATGATGACTCAGCAACTTGTTCACCAGATTTAGTGTAACGAAAGTTGTTTCCTCACTTCACCTCATTAAGATCCTGACCCAGCTTACATCTCATGTTAACAGGACAGACAGTATTAAGTATTTATATAATACATATTTATAAGTATTTGTGGCTCTCCATAGAGCAACTAGCACAAGAAACGTCTGTCTCGAGCGCAAAGAAAACATCATAATATAAACAGAAGTTTTGTGCTGGAACGATCTAGTTCTCCCTCCCAAGATGCTTCCAGGCACTCACACGAGGGTCGAATGACTAGACTGAATTTTTAGCATTTCTTCCTACCTCTTTGCTGCCATCAGGATCTGTATCACTGCTGAAATCTTCTGTGTTGAGATTTTCAAAATCTGATTCACCTACAGCAATAGGTACCCGGACAGTGAGATTGGGGTTATTGATGAAGGACATGTGATCTTCATCTATTATGTACTTCTCCACACTGCTCCCAATTCCACTCGTCGTGCCATTGCCGTTCTTCTGAAAATCAATGTCTCTGTTGATATCAGCCCCTGTATGGTTAGCGATGCAGTTCACCTTCTTGTCATACAATTCATCCAAGGGTTTGACCTCATCGGCCTCTCTCTGCTTGAAATGAGCCTGCATGAACTCACGCACTTTTGCCTTGGTCCAGGCAATGCCCTTCTTGATGCGAATAACAGAAATCTGCAGGTTGTTCATCTCCCCATCGTCATCTGTTGCTGCCAAGTTGTCTGCGCTGAAGGAGCTCAGTAGCAAGGCTAAGAACAGGTTCAGCACCTGAAAGAGAAGAGGTCACGCTTGGCAGAGCTGACACACAAGGGTTATATTTCCAGAGCTGAATATGAGTACTTAGCCACCCAAGTCCTGCTGCTGTTCACAGGGGCTGCAGAGCTAAGTCTCCAAACACCACGCTGAGAACCAGCTCTGGTGTCCCACAGACCTATCGAGGTACACAGGACTCAAGGAACAAGACGCTGATCCTGCAACGCGTTCCATGAACGGGGGAGCCCTGCACAGCACACAACTCCGCCGGGGTCACGGGGGTTCGGTGCAGGTAAAAGGGTCCCTGACATAGAGCCCCTTGCAGGATCCAGACAGCAGATGTTGAAGAGAGGGATTTAAATTTAGCGTTACCGGTTTAGTCCCCTCTCTGGCTCAAAGGAAATGGGCCAAATCTAAGCATTTTGAGTGATCGCTCCCAGCTCTATTTCCTTGCCCCCACCTAGTGATAGTCCCCAAGACTTATTTTGTCAAAATCCCTTGGCGAGACAAGTCCTCTCAGAGAGAGCTCACAACACTACTTTGAAGACATGCAACTGTTCACAGTACTTCATTCTTGCTTACATTTTCCTCCATAGACTTTTCTTCATAAAATTTAAGACCAGAAGGAAACATCATGATCTAGTCTAACCTCCCACACAACAGGCCGTGCAATTTCACCAGCCGATTCTTGCACACAACTGTACCTCATGATTGAGCTAGTGGGCAGACTTCAGAAGGAACTTCCAACCTGATTTTAACACTTCAGGACCTTCCCCTGCGTACTAAATTATTTCCTCTCCTGGCATTTGAAAAGCCAGGTTTTGCTTCTTTTAAGCTTCTTTTACCCCCTCAGGCAAGGTGTGGGTCTGTCCCCTTTGACTGAGGGTTGCGTACCTCCGGCTTTTATTGCAAAGTGCTTGGATGCTTTATTCATGGGCAACTGTTTAAGGCCCTAATCAAGCAAAGCACATCCTTAATATTGTGCTACCAAAGTCAACAGGACTGTTCGTATGTCAAAGGCCACGAAGGACCCCAACAGAGCTGGAACAGACTCACAAATCATTACTCCCTAGTCCTGTGGTCTCCCCGTGTTCTACCCCACCCAGAGGCAACCAATAAAGACCATCAGTAACCATTTACTGACCACTAAATTTCCGATGACCATGACCATCATGAAGACAATCAAGCACATGGCCTGTCCTGCTACTTCCATACAATCCCACATGGTCTCAATCCATTCCCCACACAACACACGGAAGACAATAAGGAAGGAGTGGAAGAAATCGTGCATGTGCCAGCGGGGTAGCTCACACTCCGGATTGATCTTGCAGACACACTCCTTGTAGCTTTTGCCGAAGAGCTGCATGCCCACCACAGCAAAGATGAACACGATGATGGCTAGCACCAAGGTCAAGTTCCCCAAAGCACCCACTGAGTTACCAATGATTTTTATCAGCATGTTCAGAGTGGGCCAGGACTTGGCCAGTTTGAAGACTCTCAGCTACAAAAAATAAACCCAAAAAACAAAACAGAAAAATGACAATTTAATTTCATCTTAAACAAAGAGGAAAATCAGGTAGAACTTTCTAAACATCAACCGTCTTGTATATTACGTAAACATCTGCCCATGCTTATGCTACTGAAGTCAGTGGGAGTAGGGAATGCTTAACTTCTCTTTGAATTTGGCGTCTTGTATTTTGTACTTAGTTATCCCCCACATGGTGATCTCCCTTTACAAAGGAAAAGTATGGCGCTTCTATCTTGCTTTGCAAACTTTGCAACATTAAGGAACTCGGGAGACTTATTTGCAGCGCGTGTCATAAAAATTTACTGTTTCTTTCCTGAATGCTTCTCATCTTCCTCTGGAAAAAAGGACTTGTTTTCCTGGCATATCCAGAACACACAATCAAAGTTTAATTTCCAGAGAATCTCATTTGGAAACAGACTTTCTGAAGCTGGATATAAGCGGGAGCTTCGGAGTACCGTGCTCCTTGGAAAATCCGACCTCAGTTGTGGTTCTCTGCTCCCGAAAACCTAACCTTGAGGTTTTCATAATTTAATTTTCAAAAGCTTCACCACTGACAGCACAAGTTACAGCACGTGAAGGCTGTAGGTATTCAGCACTTTTATTATACTGCAACATACAACCTACCAAATTTGACCACATAAAATAAGAGGCACATTCTAACATGGTCCATCTCCATCCATATTAAGTACTCTACACCAAGATACCTCCCCAAGTCATCCTTCACTGCCTACATGCAATGAGCTGTTGCTCACATCTCATAAACAGCAGTTGTGAAGTAAGAAGAGACCACAAAAATGACACCATTCCATCTCTGTCCTCCCCAAAACCAAAAAAAAAAGTGGGTTTCGCCTTTACTTATGTAAAAAGTTTTCTAGTAGCTCCAAGATAGTAGCATTCAAAAAGAACTGGAATATGGAATACCAATCGGAAAGATCGCAGCACAGAAAGTCCTTCCACATCTGCTAGACCCAGTTCCATTAAACTGAGGGAGACAATAAATCCATCAAAGATGTTCCAGCCTTCTTGGAAATAATAGTAGGGATCCATGGCGATGAGCTTCAGGAACATTTCTGCTGTGAAAATTCCAGTGAAAACCTGGAGTGGTGAGGAGAGAGACAGACAAAGAACAGGCAAAGTTTCGCTTTTGTTCATCTTCTGATCTTCAGGCTAAATATCAAACAATGCAATCTGTCACGCCAATTCAAACATGCAGTCTACGCAATGCCACGTGCTTGTCGGCAACAGTCTTTTCTCCTCTGATGCAGCACAAGTATCATTCACCTACCCAGGCATACCAGGAATTAACAGATGGATTTTTAAGTAGTAACAAATTCTGGCCAGAGGAGTGCACCCTTAGCAAACATCTCCGAGTGGCCACAGACTGCAGTGAGGGCAAGCTCACACCGCTCAGTGTCCGCTAGAGTCTGGAACAGCAGTTCTTTCAGTCTAAGTCAACATTAACAAGCAATGTGTCCCCGTAGGAGCAGATCTGCAAGGAATATTTGCCACTACTATCTTACCAGATTTCCTACGGAGAGCACGTGTTCAAACTCTGGGGTCATAGGATGGTGCTCCATTGCCATGAACAAAGTGTTCAGCACAATACAGATGGTGATGGCCAAGTCAACAAAAGGATCCATGACAATTAAGTTCACTATCTCCTTCAGCTTGATCCAGTACGGGTGGCATTCCCAGATCAAGAACGTGTTGGCAAATTTGTACCAGCAAGGGGGACACTTCCTCTGGGACTCTTCCAGCTCTACAGTGACAAAACAAAACAGCAACAGAGTTCAGTCTTCACCTCTAAGGCTGCTGGATCTGTCTGACGCTCAGCACGGCTAAAATACCGTCTGATTTTGCCTGTCCTGAACCTCTCTTGCGTCTCCCTGCTTGCACAACAATTCAATATTCTTGGGCCAAAGATACGTTTTGCCGTATGTACATACAACTCTCAGAACAAAGGAACTCCAGGATGCTTGGCAATAGCTTAAGACAAAGAGGTACTAAGCCGTGAACCTTATGACCATGGCCAATCATGCAGATCGCCACGACAGAAGAGTCGTCTTTGTCCTGAACTTCACTGACTTCTTCCTTTGTACTTACGCAAGAGCTCCATCGCATCCGCACGAGGAAGCGCAGTTCCAAACCTGAGCAACAGCCTCGTGTGGATCTTACGATTCAATCCAAATTATCCTAAGTGAAGGGGTACATTTAACTCGGAACTCATCAAGGTAAAACGGTTTAAATCAAAGTTACAGATTCGAAGCGGTCTTTGGTGCCAGTTTTTAAATAACTTGAATTCTGTGCTGAATGCAGACGTGGTCTAAAAGAGGAAATATATGACATAATGCTGCAAAGGATTTTAAACAGGAATAACCTGATTAAGATAAACCACATCCATTTACAGAAATCAAACATGATGCTGTGTCCATTTTTTTCAACTGGCTTATTTCAAGTGCTTAGGGGGAAAAAAAAAAAAAATAAAACAGAAGTTCCCCCCCTCTATTCTTTGACTTGCAATGGTTCCATTCAGGCTATACAGCTGCTCATGCTGAAGTTTTATATTTTTATGGGTAGGGAAAGGACCACTGCGCTCTCTCTCTCATTGGTTCCCTGGTTGCTTAGTATTTAGTTGCCTTGGAATTTCTAAAGTTAAAAAAGAGGACCGTAGCACTGTAGCCTGTAGGCGTTTGCGCAGGAGGGAAGCAGCAGCAGAACCTTGCTCTGTTTCTAAGTATATTTAGTTTTCATACAATTTTATTGCAGGAGACAGCAGGAATTTGAGATCATCAACCTCATATGGCTGCTGTTCATAAATTCTTGCTGGCTCCTGCATAACATATTTGGAAATCTCATCTCTGTGTGCTGTCCATTTCAGAATTGCCGTCATGCAGAAGTCCCTTTCTCTTGACAGCTGTCACATTTCAGCTCTTCGTGTCACTCAAATCTTTTTCTCCCGTGGACCGTAAGCAAAGGAGGGTCTCTCCGGTCCTTGGGAGACGGCAGGAGACAGAACACCTGTATCAGACATTGTCTTACTCCTATAACCTCCACACTGCACATTCATTATTGTAAAATTACAACTCTGTTGTCTTTACCTCTGTATCTATATAATTCAGGTGCAAAGCAAGTAAAATAAAGTCTAATAAATACTTCTGTGTCAATAATGACCCAAAAGAAGCAGGTTTAGGCAAAACCAATGCATGAACACGTACTACTCGAAAGCAGGGCTAGCTAAATTCTCTATGTCTGAAGGACACGCACGTCCTCTGTCCGGCACCCAAGGCTCAAAACCGATCTCTGCTGTGCAGCACTTGCCCGAACAGAGGGGGCCCGGCCTGAGCCTGTACTCCCCACCCTGCACCCCTCACCCTGGTCCTTATAGACCAGCTGTCGCTCTAATCCCCACGGCCACTACAAAGCCATCTCATGAAGTTTAACATTACCATTCGGCATCCTCTTGGACAAACTGAGTGGACACGCGTGTCCGTACCCCTATTTTGTGAGCGGCCACACCTCTGGCCATGCAGAGGGACAGCCAGCACGGCTCTGGCACAAGGAACCCAGGGCAGATGCAGTGTGAGGAACTATCCTACAACTGCCAGGTGGATGGGTCCGCTGTCCTCCTCCAACACACCACGAGAGGGCAATCGATACCTGCACGCTGAAGAACACCAAAGGCGCACCTTCAGGCCGTACCTACCCTCAACAAGGGTATTCGTCAAGCCGGTCATTACACTGTTGGTTCGATCCTTTCTTCCATAGGATGCGTTCACCTGATCCATCGAGACCAAGAGAGACCCACCGGGTTTCTTTCTAATTTCGATTTCAGTAGTACCCTGCAAAATTCATACGCTGATTAAGACAAACTCTTAATCTTCCCAGGATTTTACATGCTATCAGCCTAGAAATATGGCACGTATGCCCAAGAGAGAGAAACATCCTTGTTACTGCTATCCTTCTCACTTTCCTACGTTATGTAAGTGGCCAAACCAAAACTCAAGCCCTCATTTCTGCTAGTACCAGTACTCTGCAGCCTTAGACAAATTAAGGACTACATTTTAAAGAACATTTCTAACGAAGACTGCTATAGTACAAAGGAGTTTATACCCTGTACTACTACCAAACAGCACAGGCAGTGACTCTTTTAACCGGTCGACTTTACGTGTCTGGTCAGAGTGTGAACTCCAGCACAGGCAGTGACTCTTAACCGGTCAACTTTACGTGTCTGGTCAGAGTGTGAACTCCACCCCAGCCTCATTTGAGCCACCCAAATTAACGAGGGTTAGAAAACAAACACTTGACAGTATCAACATTTATTTCAAAATCTGCATCTGAAAATTAGGATAAAAGAAGCTCGGCCACGTCACTGTCCGAGAACTAACGGGGATTTCTCCCACTCTAGCCCACTGTGAAGCTGATTTTCTAACACAACAGGGACATGAAACCGTATCTCGATTTCACCCTTGCGAAGGATCACCTCGCTCCCCTCAAGTCAAAGAGCTTGCACTGCTAAAGGCACCTCACGCTTTCCCTCCTAAGATTGCTCTGGAAATGCCAGTCCCTGTTTAGGCACAGACAATCTCGTGTACTAACAGACAACCGGTTTTTTTCCTCATTACAGGAATTTGCCGCTGTCTGCTTGTGAGCCAAGGTCTCTGCACAGCCCATGCAGCCCTCCCACCATGACAGTTAATTGCTTGTTGCGTGTTGAACTCTCTCTACATACAGAGTTAGCAAAGTAACTGCTAAGTAATACTTTCGCTTTTACGCATGCATCATGCAGATTACTATTCCTACCACATTCATGCTGTGTTAGAAAGAGAATCAAATACTGAAGGAAAACATTGTATTAACATGCTAACTAGGGAAGGAAAAAAAAACAGATCGCAACTGATGCTTAACATAACTAATTAAGGTCAAACAGGTTGCAAGAATTGAAATAACTAAAAAAAAATAGCTTGGAATTTATGGGCATGGTAACCAGACTTTTCTCAGAAACAATTGATTTGGGAATCTCTCAAATGATGTCATTTCAATCTTATCCAGATTCTTTTACACCCTACTAACTAATATTCTATTTTTTGAGCTTTGTTTCTCTCCTGCGCTCTGAAATGTTGATCCACTAAAAAGGTTACTCAATACCAATTCAATTGACTAATTACAAAAAGTCAGTGTCAGGGAAAATTTAAAAATTAAAAAAATTATTTTTAAAAATCCTTATTTTACTAACAGCTTCCCTTGCAAAATTTAGGGCTAAAAGATTGTTTGTGTTTCCCTTTAAATCTCCAAGTATTTTATCTTATTGTGGAGAACATTTGCAACAAACTTTGGTTGGTTTCCCCGTTCCCACGCTTTAAACAGCTCCTTATGAATTGCCCTGACAGACACCAAGGGTTCCTACTATTATCAGTCCTTTCATTAAGGACTCAATTCCAAGCCTTTTTTTCCCAGGAAGCCGGGGGAGAAGGAGGTGGGTCACGGAGTTTGAGAAGGAAAGAAAGGGGAAGTTAAAGCGCAGGGCGTTTCATCCATTACAGACTTTATCGTCTGCGGTCAGACAGACCGACTCTCATTCCGCCAGGGTGTCTGGTTCACTCGAAGGGCGGCATACAGGAGAGGAGAAGAGGACAGACCGCCATGCCTACGCTGTCTACTCATTGACTTCCTTACACTGTCATCGGTAGCTGCCTTATCTATTTTCACCTCAGGCAGAAGGCGTCCCCCAGGCATGCTGGAAGGTGGGCCACCGATGAGGGACACCACGCCGTTACAATCCACCGTGCTGTTCCTCTTCACGTTTCGGCGGAGGTTGGGGAAAATACGCGAGGACCGGCTGCCTTGGCTGTAGCCGCTG
>NW_008794786.1:173790-206072 GCF_000699145.1 Aptenodytes forsteri
GTTTTTAGCCGCGCTGTAGCTTCCTTCGATCACGACCGCGGATGGGGATGAAGAGGGAGTCTCTCCTGCCTTCGCTTTCCTCCACTGTGCTGTGCTCATCATCGGCAAACTCATTCTCTGAACCTGGGTCACGAAATCGCCCTTTGTAGCTGAAGATGCTGCTCTTGCTGTTGTGTCGGGAGAGAAAAGGGGAGCCTGGGATACTGAGGAGAGACTAGGAGGGAGAAAAGAAAGAATGACAACAGCGTGAATAGTATGGAAACAAAGCACTGCAGTGCCGTCAAGTGCTGCTAAAGTGGTTTCGCTCCCTCTCCAGGTCTACACAAACCATCACACTAAGTCGTCAGCTATACTTCAAGAGCTGTTCACTTTTGGCTGGCTGAGCTACGTCGGTGAAGAAGTTATCTGGTTAGATTTACTGCTGTCAGGAACAACTTATGCCAGGGTGTGTGCAAGGGCTGTAAACTTGGGCCGTAAGCGTCCTCCTGATCCACTGCAAGTTTAAGACGGTGGGCAGATTCCTTTGACATGCTAATCAGGATCTAAACTAGAGTATTACCCTGACTCCAAGCAAGCATAAACATTAGCGAAGGAAATGAAAACTACCTGGTTCATGATGGAAAATTTCCTTCCTAGCCTGTTATCTGGTAGCCTGAACGCTTTCCTCCTCATGCCATCCTCAGATTCAGACTTGAACACCTTTTCATTGTCACACTTCTCCTCTCCTTCTGACAGTTCCTTGTCCTTTCGTTTTTTCCTCCTGTTTCGACGCTCCTTGGCGCTCTTGGAACTGAGTTTGGAAATCTCCGAAGAGCTCCGAGACATCCTCCCCCCACCATCATCTTCCACAGCATCTTCAGAGACTGTCCCTGCCGAAGTGACCATAGCAGCAGCCTGAGGGTGTAGGCAAGAGAAGGGAAAAATAAATCAGATCTTACCATGATTAATACTCTCATTTTCTGCTTTAGGAAAGAGTGTGGCTTAATGCATGTGAGCACAAGCCTTTGGGGCAGGATTGAGATGCTTGTTCTTTCTCTTGGAAGAAACTTGCAGCCAGGACTTGTAAAAATTTTTATAGTCTACTTTTGCAGGTAGTAAAATCTCTCTCAGTCCCTCAGCTTTGTTTATAAGCATTTGATAAAGGACCAACAAAGATGTACTTGTCTGTCTTGCAGAGATATTCCCACACTTAACTAGGAACTCTGGGAACATTTAATAGGAGGGAGTTTTCCAACACAAAATAAACACAGCAAGCTTGCCTATAATTCAGGAAAAAACAGCAGCCGCAGGGAAGAGAGAGTGCGCAATGTCAACCCCGGTCAACAGGACGTGATGCCAGGGCACGCCGGCCATGGCATTGCTGCATGTTTTGATTATACATCACTGCTCTGTAATAACAGGCAAACAAATCTTAAAATATGTAAATGCATAAAAAAAATACACGATCAAAACACTCACCTGTGCTTCTTCTTGCTGCTTTTTCAATTGTTCTAACATGGCCTTAAATTCTGCCTCCTTCTGCTCTGCCTCCTCCAGCGTGGCCTGGTTCTGCTCTTCATAAGCCATAGCTACCACAGCCAAAATTAGATTAACCAGATAGAACGATCCCACAAAGATCACCAAGACAAAGAAGATCATGTAGGTTTTTCCTGCTGCTCGTAAGGTCTGGAAGTAGAAAAGAACGGTAGAGGGAAGAGAAAAGGAAAGGGGAAAGCAATTTCAGAGTGTCACCCGATACGTGAACCCATCCCAAGTTTCTTGACCTGAATGCTTCTAAGAAAATACAGCGGTGCTGAATATTTAACATCTCAGCACTTCCACTGCAAAGCACTAAGACACTGCACGTTCGTTAGCCATAAACACAAAAGGTGACATCCCTCTTCTTCTCTTAAGGGAACATCCAACGGATGCAAACTGAAAACGATTCAGAAGTACAATGTGAAACTCGATGCTGAGACTCCCTTAAAACAAAACCACACAGAAGAAAAGCCATTTCAGCAAGGTCCCCAAACCATCCTCAGGTTACAAGGAAACACTCTGCCCTCCAAAGCACCTGGGCACCTTCTGTCAGCGGAGCTGAACTGCTCACAGTCTTCTGCCGCAGGCGGTCAGGTTCTTCCAGAACTAATTCACAGTTCAGCTGCACGCACGCTGAGGACCCACCATCCCTTCCAGACTTGAAAGTACAACACCCGCTTACAGGTAACGTCCCCTTCCTCCTCAACACACCGTATCTCATTGCGCGGCTTTACTTGTCGTTATTCTTCCAGATAGGAGGAATAAAATAAAGCTTGTCACATTTGCCTTTCCTGTATTGTCCCCAAATTCCCATCTTGTATAACACCGAAGCAAAGTGTTTACTTACTAATTGATACAAGTTTTCCCAGAAGTCCTGAGTCATAAGGCGAAATAAAGCCAGAAAAGCCCAGCTGAAAGTGTCAAAGCTCGTGTAACCATAGTTCGGGTTCCGTCCTGCTTTCATGCACGTGTAACCCTCCGGACATTGACTGTGAAGAAGACGACAGCCATTTCAGGGCATCAGGGCAGTAAAAGGGATAGAGCAGGCTGACAACATGCACATTATCCATGCTGACGGAGATTTTCATAACCCTCGTAACAAATGGCATGCATTTTGCTTTCCGTGTCACGTACGAATAGCAAACAAGGAGACTGACAGACAGGATTTCAGAAAAGCCCTGTTATCTTTGTCCTATGGAAACAAGATGCGGCAACGCGAGGCTTTTCACCCAACGTGAGCCGAAAGGACTAGCTCTTGCCCTAAGTGTCTTTAGAGCTGAAGGACTGGGTGAAAAACCAATTGGAGGCAACAGCACATGGAAAGTTTCCATTTCTGAACCTCCATCCCCTACTTCTCTGATGATTCTTATGGTTGGCTTCAGAGGGAAATAATGCCACTAGTAATCATCATTAGACGTACCTGCCTCCTGAGATGACATGAAAAATGTCAGCTTACATTATATTAGTCAAACAGATAGTAACAATGGATTAATAATTAGATTAAGAAATGTGAAACCTTTTACGCGCGAAACAACACCAGAACCAACAAAGGAAGCAACAGGAAATATTCCAAAGGTTTTGCCATCGTTAGCCAACATCAATGGTAATTAGAGTCTCTACTTTTAATAAAGCTCAACACTCACCCTGCATCTGAGCTGTTACCACAGAGCAAAGGATCAGGGGCACCAGGAATTATGTAAAAATTTGCTGAAGAAGATGAAAAAGAAA
The DNA here is from genome assembly GCF_000699145.1 of Aptenodytes forsteri. Taxonomy (NCBI): domain Eukaryota; kingdom Metazoa; phylum Chordata; class Aves; order Sphenisciformes; family Spheniscidae; genus Aptenodytes; species Aptenodytes forsteri. The sequence goes on from NW_008794786.1 coordinate 177,037, forward strand.
AGATTACATGCACACACATATGGAGTTAGAGGATTTAACATACTACAGCACTATAAAAACCTTCCCTGAAGAGCCCTTTAGATCCCCTACTGATAAATTTATCAGTAAACTAACTCAGCTTTAAATAACATTAGCCCCACTAACGGTGCCGGAGTTTAAACACCTTTCTGGAAGTCAGTACAGCATTTCGAATAAAGATTTAAAACTAGCTGACTGCGCAGCAGAGAAGCTCAAAGCGAGAAGGGAGGAAGAAATTGAGTTACAAAAACTTGGAGGCTGGTTCCTTGATCATCCGCAGCATCGTTTACAGCTCTGAAATCCTGCCAGCGCGGAAGGATGCTGCAAAGCAGAGACAGGTACCAGCAACTTCATGTGCATTCTCTGGAGAACTCAGCAAAACTAAGTGAAGGTCCCGACATTCAGCCCAGGGACTGAAACGGGCAGAGTTACTTCCCCTTTACCATATTTAAACAGCTTTTAATCAGAAACAAAACAGAAAAAAATGCATTTTTGACAAAATATTTAGCTAAAAGAGCACAGCCAAGACCTTCTAAAGGATGAACCCAACTAGAAACACCTTAACAAGGCCAGGTTGCTAAAAACTGAAAAATATCTGAGCAAGGGGTTTTTACTGCGCAAAGCTGGACACACCACGTTATAAGCCACGTCAGAAATCCTGGTCAGCAGCATTAAGTCGGATAAGAAGGTTTTAGGGAGTATCACTGCAGAAATACCTACACATATTGTTGGTGTATTCCTCCCAGTCAAAGCCCCTAGAGCCGTTATCCAGGAAAGTCTCATTCACATTAATTGGCCATATCACACACTTGTTCCTTAAATTGCCCATAAACAGCTGCAACCCGATCAGAGCAAAGACACTGAGACAAAATACTGTCAAGATCATTACATCTGACAGCTTCTTCACAGACTGAATTAGGGCACCCACAATGGTCTTCAAGCCTGCGGAGAAGAAAACAAGACTAGAAATCACTCCTGTAGAATGAAAAGACATTGAAAATCCAAATACGTACAGTACCTTACAACCGCTACATGGTGGCAAAAGATCGTCGCTAGAAAGTGGCCGGGTTCCTGGGAACCACCACTCGCATTCCGGTTTTTCCACACCGTACAATAAGGGTGATGAATGAACCAAGCTCACCGCTTTCAATGGTGAATCAGCAGTAGTTAGAACAAAACGAAATACCGACGTTCATCCCTGAGAATATCTGAGCCTTGCAGCAGAGGATGCAAAGCGTCCTCAGGAGTCGTTGCCATGAAAGCAGGGCTTGTCTGAACAGAGACGTTAAATTAAGATACACTGCTACAAACCTCTCCATGGACACATTTAGTCGTGTTTAAGCCCGGCTTATTGGCACAAACTACAACAACTTACAAAGATCAAATACCTTTCGAACTGCCTACATCTTAAGTTTCTACTGCTTAACTAAACTGTTTCAGCACTTCCCCTTTCCTTGCGGGAGCTGAATCCTTCATTTAGATGATGGGTTTTGTTACGGGTAGGGCAGGATTTCATCCAGAGTGCTGGCTCTTCGGGTTTTACCAAGGCCGTCAGGATCATTGATAGGCAAGGCTCAATAATAAAAGTAAGCCCAGGCATAAGCCAAGAATCCTGCCAGTTTTCCAAACCAGTCTGGTCTGTGAGAGGAACCATCCGTGAGCTGGGGGAAGAATGCAGCACTAATGCTTTCGGGAGACAGATCTGAACAAGCAAGAATTTGGGATGCAGGAACAATGCAGTATCAGGGCCCTTTAATTAGCTCGTCTGATATTAACTGGGCTGATCTTGCATTTATAAATGAGTCGTGAAGGAGGCTGAAGGGGGGGGGGGGATCACAGAGCCAGCTGAATTTGGGGCTAGTCAGATCCAAGTCTCTGGCTGAGGCCACGCGAGCATTCTGCAATAAACCTTTGACAAGAAACCTTTCTATAGCAACAGAAGCTTGATCCATATCAGGAACAAAAAGATTCAAAAATACATAAATAAAAAGGAATTCTTATGGAGGAATTTTTTTTTTTTTTTTTTAAAAATGGAGGAGAATTTTTTTTTTTTTTTAAATGTCTTTTATTTCAATCTTCAAAACTTTTAATCAATGCCAAAGCCCTACTCCAACACAAAGCAGTTTTTTGCTGTTAGTTCCGGCAGACAAATAACCATGACAACACTCGTTCGCATGCTCATCTCCATTGCTCAGATATGCACCACTCTGCACATGCAGCCATTTACACCAGCGTCCGTGTTTCTGGTTTGTATGTTGCTCTCTCACAGGCATACAAGGAGAACGGGGTTTTGAACCAAGGTGACAAACTGGCAGCAAGAGTGTTCCCAGCCCAGCCACGGGACAAATACAACCTCCACAACTTGCAGCTGAAGCAATCGCCTTCAGGTACGGCAGGTCCAGATTACCCCCGGGTCCTATTTAACGTAGGCGTGTCACAGGCTGGCAATGCGTGGAGACTGACGGCATTAGTAAATTAAAATACCGATAACTCAAGTGCCAATAAAAAGCTTTAGACCACCACAGAGTTTAAGATGGTCTATCGAGCCATAGGATGAAAGCAGTATTTTGATATTTTAGCTCATAGGTGCCGCAGTCTATTCCTGTCACACAAATCTATACAGATCCTCTACCTGCACGGAATTTTATCCAGCGGCATGTAGTATTCTGGCAATATTTCCCATTTTTATCTCGTCTAAAAAACTACACTGAGGACAATTCCAATTATTGATAGAAGATGTAGTTAGCACTCGTCATAACAGCAAGATAATTTTCTCATTAGCTCACCAGAGTGTTAAAATTTCCATTCCATTACACGCGCTGAAGTAGAAGGGGAACCCCTTTATATTTTAATATTAAGCATATTCTAAAAAATCACTTCTGCCCTGAGACATGATAGCACTAAACCCCATAAAGAGCACTCTATGCCTAAGTTAATACTAAATAACCCAAAAGGCTAATTACACAAATGCTTCACATCCCTCACACCGTTAGTCACAAAATCGAGAGGGGAGCGAGGTCTGTGCTTTACCTACGCGCTGCAGGGCCACAGCTGGGGCAGTCCCACCCCAGCGCCTGACTGGGACAACTAACCAAAGTCCTGCCATTTACGGTTCCAGCCGCGGACGTGCGCAGCGTGCCCGTCCCCTCGGCTGGGTGCAGCACGTCAGCCCTTTCAAAAAAGCGTGCAGCAAATCATCCCTTTAGTAAAAAGTACGGCTGCGCCGAACTTAGAGGGGCTCAGATCCACCCCCCTTGCCGTCATTTGAAATAAAACGCCGTTAGTTTGGAGCAGTATGGAGAGAATGATACAAAACTGAACCGTTCCGCGCCTTTCCATAGGAAGACAAGGCATGCTGTCACACATTTAGGAACCAGCTCATTAAAGTTGCATCATCTTCACTTTGCCATGGTTATGAAAGCAAAACACATACGAAACTTATTTTAACGTCGATGCTTTTCTTTGAGCAAGCCAGTTAATACCTGCAGCAGGCTGACAGAACCGCAGCTGCACTTCCAGTCTAGTGCACTGCTGACAGCAATTACCAAATATCTTTTGCGCTTTGTATGTGCGCGGCCAAACATTAAGGAAGGCTAAGTAAGAACATGACTCTAGCATACTCTCATTCAGTGCAGGGAAAGCAGGTGCCACTTAAGAACATCATGCACAACAGCCGTGTACATCTGATGGGTTTAGCAGTCTGGAATGGGGACAAAAGCGATGGGCCCCTACAATTCCATAGTCTCTTTTCTGGCAAACGTATATGCGAGTGTAGCCTGAGAAAGCAAAAGAACCATTACCAGTTAATGCATTAGGAAACAAAACACAAAGAAATAGAAGACCAAAACTCATCAAGTGATTATTTAGGGTGCCTACCTTGAGACAGGTCAAGCACCTGAAAACTGGAAAACTACAGATGACTCAGTGCCTACGAAAATTGAGCTTGACCTTAAAATTAGGGACGCTTTTGAGAAACCGTCTGCACGAGACTTTTCTGTGCAAGAATTCAGGATCGGAACCACGTTCTCAGTCCATAATGCCTCCATGGTCCCTTACAATAAAGGAAGGGCCATTGCTCACCCTTTGACACCCAGACTGAGTTAAGAGTCTAGAAGTAGCTTTGTAAGTGAGGGTCCTGCAAAGTCCAGCTCTGGGGGTGGCACCTGAAATGGGCAGGTCTATGAATTAGGACTTCTGGCTTACCGAGGGCACGGTCAGTACTTTGGGCCACACGCTATTGCATTAATAGCTGACAACCGGTTCCACTACAACATACAAATGCAAAAGCTGTTCGTGCCAATGCTCCGTTTAGCTTAGTCTCTCTCAAAATGGCAGCACCCACCCTTTCTGAAGATGGGGAGGCGAGCTTACTGTCATTACCTAGAAGACAACCTGCCCCAGATCCCATCTGACTCCGAGCAACTGAAGTAGCCTCATGCAGAAAGGTTTTAATCTTGGTCGGGGTTCGCTCACTTGCTTTACAAACTTATTCCTAGAACAACTCTAGAAACACTGGCGATAATGGGATGACTCGCTGAGCAAGAAACTGCTCAGCCTGAGGAGGAAGGGAGTGCCTGATCCTTTATTCATCTGGAACTAAACTTTAGGCCTGGCTTTCATTTCAGAGGTCAGACAGCCACAGGCATACACAGGGATAAAGAAGTACGGAACAGCAGACTGTTCATCCCGAAATTTGATGGCCCAGAAGCCTTAATTTCAAACTACTCTGTTTATACAGACTGCAAAGCCCATCAAAAATATCCTAGTGCCATTTCTGAGAAATAAAGCAATGCAGGACGGGAGGGGAGATATGGAAGAGAGATACACGCAAGACCAGCCTTTAATGCTTAACGGTTCTCACCTGGAATAACAGAGATAGTTTTCAAAGCTCGGAGAACTCTGAAAGTTCTCAATGCTGAGACATTCCCAAGGTCCACAAACTCTGTGACATATCTGCAATGAGGGAGGTCACACACAAAAAACACAATGACAATACACACACCAAAAGAAAACAACAACTACAGACAAAGCAATACATCACTCACAGGGGCCTGTACCCAACAGCTAACACCAACCGGAGGCCGCCTTACCTGGAATTACAGAAATAGTTTTCAAAGCTCTCAGAACCCTGAAAGTGCGCAGAGCTGAAACATTGCCTAGGTTTACAAACTCTGTCTGCAGAATTAAACCAGAGTTAATGGCACCGTTGGGGTCAGGGGTCATTTCATATAGTTGTCTGTTTGTAGGAAACAGCTTGTAACTTAAAACGCTTTAGGAACCCTGAAAGTGCGCAGAGCTGAAACATTGCCTAGGTTTACAAACTCTGTTATATACCTGCAGAATTAAACCAGAGTTAATGGCACCGTTGGGGTCACCTTCCTTTTCATATAGTTGTCTGTTTGTAGGAAACAGCTTGTAACTTAAAATGCTTTAGAACTGGCATTTAAAAGAGAGAGACAGAAAATTTCAGAGCCAAAACACAGTTTAAGTCTCTCCACGCTGCAACCAGCTTGTCCAGGTGCGCGGTTGGACACTTGCATTCTCGCCTATATAGGACTTGAAAATTTAACGCTATCTCTGCAGAAGTTGTTAATTGTAAAACTGTCAAATACGCGAGGAGACTTGGTGACATCACCTCAGTGCAGTGGTTTCAGGTATATTCGCTCCACTTCATGTTTTTAATAAAGCATGAACATCTTTTGCTTTGATTAGTGGCCTTCCTTTTAATCCTTCATGCTTTACTACCTGTTTGCGAGCCACAGGTAGGTATGATTATCCCCATTGTACAGAGGGATAAGCCTGAGATACACAGAGGGCAAGAGGCTTAGTGCAACGTTAGCGGAGTTATATTTTACCACAATTTAGGATAGAATATTTCCTCTGTGCTGTCTGGGGAGAAACACGGTATGAAAAAGCAAAGAAATGCACAATAGTCAAGATCCTTCCTGGTGCAGAAAGGCCTCAAGTGCTTCATAAAACTTAGACCCCATCAGCGGGATTTACATCACGCACCGGCCCTTGACACAAAAAAGGACTGTAGTGGAAGTCTACAGGCAACCTCACTGGAAATAAGGAGGTTACAGAGTTAGATCAGCTCGAGATTTAGCACGTTTCTTTAAGACCAATGCCTTGGGCCTTTCCAAGCTGGCATGCTGATACTTGGTAATCTCTCGAGAAACAAAGGAAAGAACCAATCTGCAGGTTGAGTCCCATCTGTGTGCACAGAACTGGGAGCCTCACCCACACAGGCATGTGTACACCGTGCACAGCAGATCCCCGTCTATTCTGAAGTAAAACCAAAGTGTCGGTGAGCTACTGGTTGTTTGCCTTTTGTGTACAATGTCCGACTCTTTGCATATAATTTAAATACACAACTAAAAGGCAAGTAGAAAAAGAGCAGAAGCTCGGGAAAATCGACAACCTTGGGTGCAGAATCCAGCCAAAAAAAGGCATTTTATATGATTAAAGCATTTTACGACAATTAAATTCAAGTGCTCTGAACCCTTGAAAATTAGGCTCCTGAGCCTTCCTACATGATCCCTCAGTTTTCATCGGCCGTTGTTGACTACGGGAGCCCAAACATGCACACGTGCAATATTCCAGAAACAAATGTAAAAGGGGGGGAAAAAAAAAAAAAATCTCTTCCACCGGCGACTTGGACTACCAGTGGCATACACCCGGTTTTCATCAGCGGTACTAAGCCTAAGCAACGATCAAGGCAGGCCAATAAGGAAAAAACCAGAAATCTAGCGCGCATCTCCTGGTTCAGCTGTGAATTCAGACATCCCCATGAATCCTCATTATCAGACCAATGTAAGCTGATCTGGCACAAGAGAGAAGAATGAGGAAGGAAAATAAAGCGTCTCCTTTTCTGACACTGCACCTTCATCGGAAATGGGTTAATAACTGTTCAACCTTAAGTCGCAGCCCGGGAAATTTTAACATGCAAGCCCAAGGAGGGAAGGAGCGGTAGAGACTAGAATTTAAAGACGTTTGGCTCCTAGTCCTATGCTTAACAGAACAAGCTGCCACTCTGGCATGTGAGCAATCTAGAACGCTAGGCACTATTATAAAGTCTTATATTAATGAAGGCAGTTTTCAGAAAATCGTATTTTTTGCAGCAGCAACCCCACTAACTCCACGGAGCTGCATTTCAGATCTGTGACCCCGTGTCAGGCTAAAGCTTTCTTTTGGAAAAAAATCAAGAAAGAAATCTTTTGGGGATTCACTTAAGTTTTCCTTGATTTATTTTTTTCCTTACACACCCACCCTCTTCCTAAGGTCTCATCCCCTCCCGTATGCCACAAATACCTGAAATAATCTGAAAACACAACTTACGCCATCATGATCACACTGAAATCTAGCCAGTTCCACGGATCACGTAGGAAAGTAAAGCCATCTATACAGAAACCTCTTGCAATAATTTTCACAAGTGATTCAAATGTATAAATACCAGTGAATGTATACCTGTTATGAGGAAGAAAGAGAGCTGCACTGAGAAGTTTGCAGAAACGTCGTTTTAGTCACGAAAAAAGATGAATTACAAACACTTTTGTCTAAACAAAGTGGATACAAAAGACGACTTGTATTCATGCTAACGTAAACGCGAGTAGGAACAGATTTCTCAATAGAAGAAAAACAACATTCTGCGAGATTCTGAAAAACACAAGAAGCGTTACTTACTCCACATTCTTCGACCATTCAGGTGGGTTACTAAAAGTCATGAATACACAGTTGGTCAAAATAGTGCACATAATGATCATGCTAAATACTGTAGAACAAAGTCAAGGATCAAAGGGACACTAGCGTGGCTCTTTACATCAGCTTACAGCTCCCTAAAGATCACTGTACTGCAATAAAATTCAACAATTTCCAGCCTATTCTCTGTGGACTACAAATAAGAGCCAAGGTGCTTCCAGCAGTCATGGGAAATAAGACCAGGGGCGACTATATATAAATAGTCTCTTTACGTCACCATTCAATTTATTTTGTATTTTCTGGCATGTCTTAGCAATTCAAAAATCACATGCCTTAATGAAAACGTCTCCCCAAATAATTCCACCTATTCAATTAACATCAAAATATATTGTCTGCTAATATACCCAACAGGAAAGCAGCGCTGCAATCCATGGACACCTAGGATTTAGCTTGGAGAAAACGAATCTTTCCAAACATCTCTGCTCCCTCTGCGCGTTCAGGATCTTGTGTGTCACGTTTGCAGATGGAAGGTGCTGGACTAACTGATTCGAGGAGCGTTGCAGGGACAGCACAAATTGCAGGATTAGAAGTTTGAGTGGATTTTAACTACTGAATTATTAGCAGAATGGTGAAATCCAGGGTCAGATCCAAAGCTGTTTGACTTCCAAAACTGTTCAAGCAGACCCAAATGGATCTTAGACCAAGGCCCAAGACCCACTGCCAGCATCTCGGTCTCAACCTGACAGATCTGCGTCCCTCAGCTGCGTCCCAGCACATCCAGAGGGGAGGAAAATCTACGAGAAATAACACACAAGCCAAAGAAAATGTCCCCAGCCTCAGATCCCAAGTCGACTTTGAAAAGATGGAAAAGCTTTTTCTTCGTATGAGATGGAGGAAGCAAGGATATAGGAGCCTCTAAAACAGCAAATGCACGTGTTGCCGTTTTAGAGTCACTTTCTAAAAATAAACAAACCAACAGGGCAAAGCAGCTCATTCAATATACTACTATTTTTTTTTCCTCTCTCCTAATAACACATGCAGATGACGTTTCTGAAGCCATCGGAGCCGTCTGAAGCCCTGCAGCGGGACGTTTTGGAATAGCCTTGCCATTAGAAGGAAGTTTGAGAGATGCCAAAAGAGCAAGAAATTAGTCAGCGTCTAATTACACGTACGGTATCTTTGGCTCCTTCTCCAGATACTGATTCTATTTAACCGTTTTAGCAGCTAGTTAAAGCTCAACTCCTCTTTATGTGAAGCATAGCCCTAAATCGTATCTGTTCCAAAACATATCAATGTCTGTGCAGGGATGGCAGAACGGACACAGACAGGTACAATTTAGCAGGGAAAACAAACGAAAAGTTTACTTGACTGGATGCGTCTAAAGGACCATGCTTTTTCATTCAAAAAAAGCACATTTTTGTGCATGCTCTGAGGCCAATCCAACTCCACCAGGTGCAGAACTGCAATTCACATACACTATTTGAATTGAGCAATAAGACAATAGGTAAGAGATTTTTCAGTGAATATACAAAGGCAAAAATAACTCAGTAATAAAAAGGATATGAATGTATCAAAATTTTAATAGCTATTCTTCTAAACAGATTAAAAGGACTTAAAATGTACAAGGCAGGTGTGGCACTAAATCGGAAGAGTGTTTTCCCTCTGTTTAGTACTACAAAGGTCTGCAGAGAAACAAAGAAAGAAAGAAAAAGAGAGAGAGAGAGTTAATGCATGAAAATCAAAGCATGAATTGTACAAAAAAAGACGAACAAATTCCATGGTAAAAAATAGCATTTTCTGCTTTTTTAAAGAATAATCTCCTTTATGAAGCGTTACATACCTACCAGTACATCATGAATAACTACTCCAAGCCATCCATTTTACTAGACACCTCAGACAGAGCAGAAGCAAAACCTCCCATCCAAGAGCGCACGTTTTCGTCACGCGAGGGTAGGAGCACTATTATCCCTATCTAACAGGTAAGAACCGAGGCCCAAGGCAGCTAAGGACCACAGATTCAGGAGCAGAACTGGCGGCCGAACCCAGACTTCACGCCATTGCCCAGTGCACAAGACCATCTTTATGGCAGTGTTCGTGTAGCCTGCGCCTCCTTCCCAAACCTCGCTAACAGCTACCACAACGAATCGTGTTTTTACAAGACAGCACCTCACCTGCAAAGGAAGATTGACAGGTAAGCAGAAAGAAAATCTCATGGTAGAGCCCCCCACCCCAGCAGACACGAGTCAGGTACCCATCGTCCCCACTCATTGGCAATTCTGAGCACGTTCCACGCTGGTGCACCAACTCCAGGCAGTCGTGTGCTCTCATTGCCTCTAATTAGCGAGATGTTAAGGTTCGCTGCTTTATACAGAACCTGTGGAATGAATCATGTGAACGTGAGGCAGAATCGATCTCATCTCTCCATCACCAGCCTTAAAATACAGACCCGCTATTTCGTCTCCCCGCTAGCGAACATGCACATCAAAAAGCACCGGGAGAATCACACGCAGCCATCTGGAGAGGCAAAATTAGAACTGTGGTTGCTTAATACCAGCACACTCAATGCATCTACTACTCACTCAACTTGAAGGGAAAAAAGCAATTTGTGTGCACTGGAAAGCTAAAGCCCTTTCCCTGGCACCATTTTCCCATTCCACATTCCCTCCGGGATGCTGCAGCATCCGGCTGAACCCCAGACCGCTGCAGGGGAAGGGAGCAAAGCCGGACTTGCGGCAGGCTCGGTCCCCGGCACCAGCCCACCGTTTGGCACAGCCCCGAGCCTCCCGGAGTCCAACACAAGGGAATCCACGAGGGCTTTCTGCCAACGCAGTCACTGTGCTTCCCCAGGAGACTCGCTCTTATGAAATTTGTCATTTCCCTCCTAGTAAGTGAAACAACGTATTTTAGCTCATTTGGCTAAATTAGACTATTGAGCAGTAAATTATTTGAAAAGGAAATCAAAATCCGATTGTGGCTCAGCACCGAGTGCGAAAGATTAGTTAGCATAACCACTAATGTATCTCCCAACAAAAGCACTTTAAAAACAACCCTGGACAGCTCTTAAATTGCAGCATCAAGAATTAATGAACAGATTACCTTGGCATGTAACAATATTCTAAAAGGCCTTAAGTTTTTCAAAATTGCAGATTACGGAGCGGTCAAGGGACACCCGCTTTTAAGAACCAGCTGCCCCTCCTTCCCTGACACCACAAACTTCCCGAGACTCACATACCATTCATTTTTAAATCTCCTTTCGCTGCCCCCTGCAGAGGCTTCGGAGCAGGATACCCGTCACACTGAGATGCTCGCGGGCTTCAGTTGTGTCCCTAGCACAACACTGAGCCCTCAACTCTACCACAACTTTTAAGCAATGAAATCTCCGACGTGACTGTACTGAACATTACGTGGGCACAAGGTGAGCTGGACAAAGACAGAAATTCCCCCAAAACCCCATGCAGTGCTTCTGTGAGGTGACTCGGTTTCATTATGCCTCCGTTTCTACCCGGGACAAACCACTGTGCAGGAGCCCTGTGGTTTGCTCAGATACAGCTCAGCAAGCCAGAAGTAGAATCATAGAATCATAGAATCATTGAGGTTGGAAAAGACCTCTAAGATCATCGAGTCCAACCGTCGACCCAACACCACCATGCCCACTAAACCATGTCCCTAAGTGCCTCATCTACTCGTCTTTTAAATACCCCCAGGGATGGGGACTCCACCACTTCCCTGGGCAACCTGTTCCAATGTTTCACCACTCTTTCAGTAAAGACATTTTTCCTCACGTCCAATCTAAACCTCCCCTGGCACAACTTGAGGCCGTTTCCTCTCGTCCTATCGCTTGTTACTTGGGAGAAGAGACCGACCCCCACCTCGCTACAACCTCCTTTCAGGTGGTTGTAGAGAGCGATGAGGTCTCCCCTCAGCCTCCTTTTCTCCAGGCTAAACAACCCCAGTTCTCTCAGCCGCTTCTCATAAGACTTGTTCTCCAGACCCCTCACCAGCCTCGTTGCCCTTCTCTGGAAGTAAAACCATTCTTCACGGGGAGACACAGGCACGTGCGTGCTGCTTCACAGACGTAAACCAACCCACCGACTTTAGACCTGTACTGGAAGAGCAAGCCAGGCTCAGTCGGGGAAGGTGGACGTAAACTGCTCTATCCGGAGGGTCAGAGACTGTTTGCCTTGGCACGCTGGAGTGACTACATGGAAACATACATTTTCAATAGCTGTTTCACAAGGATCGACCCAGAAATTTGGCATTCCCTCTTGTAATATAAGCTGTTTCATCCAATGATCAGGGCAGTCGCCTACCAAACGTGAACCCCACGTTCTGCTTGCCGGCTTGGTCCTTCATCTATTGCATCACCTTACATAAGGCAACTCCTTGTTTTCTCTGCCATGCTCTGCCCAGCTTTCTCTTTTTAGACCACAGTGCTTGTTGAACTTACTCCTGTCTATAAAGCCCATCGTACCTGGGCCTCTCAGTACAACCGTAACACAAATAAGGTGCCGTACATTCCAGTCCGCTCATCGATTCCGATGGTTCCGAGATCCGCTGCTCCAGTTCCGCTGTGTATCTTATAAAATCCTGGGTAAATCTCCGCTTGGCCTTGTCAATAGAAAGAAGAGCGCAAAAGCCAAAAAGTGTTTGGCAATTTAAAACCTTATCTTAGTTTTATTTTATGTTGCTGACGTATTAAAACTCAATTTCAAAATGGCTGCACGCTCTTAAAACGTTTGCTGGTTCAGGTCCAAGAACATCCTTAAGCCCTTTCAAGGCCTGCTGAGGCAAAGCTCAAAACTCAGAGGAAGGTGATGCCTGGAGAAAGGCATTTTGCAGTCGTCTTCTAAGAGAAGAAGTTTGGTTGAACTTTCAAAAGTCTCAGTTTGTTGCTAAAGAGCTGTGAAAAAGCCTCTGTCCACTTTAGTTTTCGTAAAGTTGGCTGGGAATCTACGCTTTACAGAAACCTTAGAAACAGTCCTCATATAAAAAGAAGTAAGATCACAAAAGATAAGTCTTCTCTAAATCAATGTGCAAAGTAGCGCATTTAAAGAAGCTATGCTGGAGAGCGTGGCAGACTGGATCAGTGATGGCAAAAAGCATTCCAGTTATATGAAGATTTAAAATACTCTTGCTTCGTGCAGGTTTTACATCAAGCATTTCTGTAATGGCTGAAAAGTGAGGAGGAGTGGGCAGAAGATTTAAGAAGAAAACAGCTTTATGAACAGCCTAAGAACATATGGAACCATATTCCTACGGTGGTAACTGATGACTGCCTTACTCTCAACGTTAAGCAAGAAGAGAGCGACGACTTTCTGATGACACCCTGAGCAAGTTACTTTAACATAGCTATTTTAAAAATTAATTTGCAGGGAACTCTGGCACCCTGTAGGCTGAAGAAGCATATACAGAATTAAACGTCAACGCAAAATACTTTTCAAGTCTGTTTTGGCTCATAGAGGTGTACTTCTTAATACAGAAAACACATTATTTAATATTTATTTTTCCATCCCCCCCAAGCGGGGACAAATTTATTCTTTCTTAGTCACTTATTCTTCACCACTGAAAAGCTTATGGGGAAAGAAGTATCTGCCACATTTTGCTCTTGCTTTAATCTCGTTTCAAGCCCAACATAGGAAAAACTCTTGATATTTTTTGAAATTTATCAAATAAAACATTCCTGAAAGATATATTTTAAAAAAATAAATATTGTTCAACGTGCAATATTGAAAAAGCGATCTGGATTTAGGTTTTAACGACATCGCAATCTGCCCATGTAAGGAAATTCATTCTGCCTCAGAAGCGGAAATGATTCTCCTCCTTTCCACTCATCACCAGTGGGTTGCAGCTATTTAGGTGACTGCAGCAGAGGTTCTCTCACCTCCCGGTCCGTGCCACACTCGGCACACCCTGATCACAGCACGAAAGCTCTACTTGCTACGGCAACGCTTAGGACGGGATGCAAGTAGTACCGTTATCTGTCGTCTCATGGAAAGCCGTACAAACAACTCTGTTACGCTTTGCCTTCCATCCAGCACCCAGAAAGGACTGGGGAAGACGCCTGACGGGGATTACACTCTCCCTTCTCCATTCTACCATGACAGCAGGGAGGATAGCTAGGAAGGGCACGCTTACTTTTCCTGCTCCTTTTAAGCCTGCTGGAGAGATGGAGCGGAAGAAAAAATACCATTAAACATGCAAGACCCAGAAAAGGTAATTAGCTCTTGAAAGTAAGGATAAAAGGCTGATGTTTGAGATGGTCCCGATTCTTCCCTCTGTTTCGGTGACTTAACTGAAATGCAAAACCCATTAACGGTATCTTGACCTTGTAGGGCCATTACCTTGCCCTACAGAAGTCATAAGCGAAGGCTCCTTGAAGCACATGCTAGAGCCAGACGTGCCTCCCGCAAGCTGGTCTCTCACATCCCTGTAATTTAAAGTGTAATGCCCTGTAATTTTCCTAGGTCCACGCAGTCAAGGTGACATTCTGGACCGGAGGGCCCATTTCCAAGCCGTGCATGTGACTTGACGAAGTTGCAAGTCACTCCATTGGCACATACGCACTAGAAAGATCCTCAGGTGCTCATCTGCAAGCTATAGGTGACCTCAGACAATCCCACTCCAGCCTCAGATGTTCACGGATGTATAGCCAGCCTTCTACAACTGCAGGGTTGATTTTTCCATTGAAATCAATCCACCTAAGCTTATATATGGCCTCAATTCCCAGAATACTCAGGGATCTTCTACTACCTCGTAAATGGAGCCACTGCAGGAGCAGTAGCACCTTTACCTCGTTCTGTAGCAAGTACGAGATTCATACTGAGTGAAATGGAAGTTACTTGAGGAAAATGACCACAACCTGGCAAAAGTCACGTTCAAGGGGAAAGAACAGGGCGAGGAGTTGTTTAGTAGGAGTGATAGCCCAGGCCATAAATGGAAGAAAGAGAGGTCTAAAAGACGGAACAACACTAAGAGAAAAAGAAATACTAATGGGGTTGCGGAAATAAAAGAGGATGATGGTCCTTACCTCTTGCTTAAGCAAACACTGAAGGAAGACTAGACTATGAGGCAGTCAGCTGCTTTGCTTTCATTGCTAGGGATGCTCCATAGGTGGCTTTCCTGAATTTTGTTTGCACATGTAAACAGGGCAGTTCGTGTACCTGCCTTTTGGGTTTTTTAATTGAAATATTTCAGGTTTCCACAACAAATATCATGGGCAAGTGTTGCTTCTACCACGTGCTTCAGGCCAGGAACTGGAAGGTGATTACTGTTTGCAAAACAAAGAATCATGAAAAAATTCTCTCTGGTACTTACATAAAGACAAAAAGGAGTTAAATTAGCTCCCAAATCTGCTAGCTGTGAGCAAAGGGACTTTCCCGGTTCTCCTAAGAGTCAGCACTCCCATTTTGCAAAATAAAACCGAGCAGAGAAAAGAGAAGTAGCTCGCACAAAACCATCGCTTGCAGGGCTGGGCTCCGAACCCCGGAGTTTTGACTCCCTGTACCATGGTTCTGTTTCTAGGTCACACTGTTTCTCCTTTAAATATCAGTTAACAGGCCATTGGAAAGTTCAGCTTCTCAGTTAAAATGCAGTTTCAGTTTCCTTAGATAAACCGAGATCACTGTGTCCTACTGCAAGGAAAAGCAACTAGCTGATTTGTTCCTATGCCGGCTGTACGTCTAGCTTTAAAAGAAAAGACCTATGATGCAAAGCCTTCTGGCAAATGCTGGAGAGGGGGAAAAAAATCTTGGAAAACTTCCCATGATTCCAGCAGATTCGCAATTCCTGATGATTCAGAGAAGGGCCTTTTTTAATAGCCTTAAAAAAATTCTTTGTGGGAAGTCACCGACTATTTGAAGCAGCAAAGAAGTAGCACACACCTAAGCTATCGCCATACTGAAGTGGATGCAAAAGAAACAGAGCCAGTAGAATGTTAATCCAGTGTTTATGGGAAGAGCAAGGCTCCTTTCACAGAACAGCAAGTACGAGGTTGGCAGGGCTGCGCGAGTTTGTCTCCCATCTCCAGAACCTTCCCCTCCATCTGCAGCTGCTCCAGCTCCGCGGAGAGCTCGCATCTCCGCACGGCAGGCACACCGAGCGAGCAGAAACTCTGCAAGCGGCTACATGCAGAAACGTACGGCTCTCTTCTGGAGACGTGACAGATGCCTTCAAAGTTGGGAACGCGGCTTATTTTTCTCTAAAAATGAAAGACTTATTAATAGCATTGTGTTGGGGGGCAAATATGGAGACAGATAAAGCGTGAGGGCTAACGGGGTTCCCTTCTGCCTCCTACTTCTGGTGGAACATTGAGACAACCAAGAAGCCTTTGCCCAATGCTCCAGGACATGGCGGTGCCCACTGCCCTTTCAGCACTGCTCACCTATTTTAGCTAGAAAGAACGTGGCCCAGTTCTCCCACGTACACTGTCCATTCAACTACGTGAACACAAAGAGGGCACAAAACACTCCTGCTTGGATTTGCAGCGACATTTCGTAACGCCTACTTCGGTTGGGTGCAAGTGGCCACACACAGCCAAAGAGATCCTCGGAACTGCTCTTCAGCTATACGTCTCTCTTCCACAGCCTGCCCACACCAAAGCCAGGCAACTCCAGGTTTGTTTAATAAAGAGAAAGTATTTGTTTAGTGAAGAGAAAAATGTTTCTGAGGGCTAACGTAAGCTACCTTCTTAGCAGCAACGGCAGCTGTCAATCCATTTCCTTAAGTACAACATCCACCTGAGCACCAGTCTGCCTGGTATCCAACACATACACAAATCACCGTATTTCGAAGCCCTGTTCTGAGCTGGTACCCGTGCTCCTAGCACCACCGACATGACAAATAAGCATTAAATTCACTAGTGTAAATGCAGAAAAGAATGAGCAGCGATACCCAACGTCAGCAGCAAATTCAGTTGATTTCATGTGAATAATGCCCTGCCAGTCACAGAATCACTTCTGGGTCTGGCAAGAAATCTCTGAGGTCTAAAAGACGGAACAACACTAAGAGAAAAAGAAATACTAATGGGGTTGCGGAAATAAAAGAGGATGATGGTCCTTACCTCTTGCTTAAGCAAACACTGAAGGAAGACTAGACTATGAGGCAGTCAGCTGCTTTGCTTTCATTGCTAGGGATGCTCCATAGGTGGCTTTCCTGAATTTTGTTTGCACATGTAAACAGGGCAGTTCGTGTACCTGCCTTTTGGGTTTTTTAATTGAAATATTTCAGGTTTCCACAACAAATATCATGGGCAAGTGTTGCTTCTACCACGTGCTTCAGGCCAGGAACTGGAAGGTGATTACTGTTTGCAAAACAAAGAATCATGAAAAAATTCTCTCTGGTACTTACATAAAGACAAAAAGGAGTTAAATTAGCTCCCAAATCTGCTAGCTGTGAGCAAAGGGACTTTCCCGGTTCTCCTAAGAGTCAGCACTCCCATTTTGCAAAATAAAACCGAGCAGAGAAAAGAGAAGTAGCTCGCACAAAACCATCGCTTGCAGGGCTGGGCTCCGAACCCCGGAGTTTTGACTCCCTGTACCATGGTTCTGTTTCTAGGTCACACTGTTTCTCCTTTAAATATCAGTTAACAGGCCATTGGAAAGTTCAGCTTCTCAGTTAAAATGCAGTTTCAGTTTCCTTAGATAAACCGAGATCACTGTGTCCTACTGCAAGGAAAAGCAACTAGCTGATTTGTTCCTATGCCGGCTGTACGTCTAGCTTTAAAAGAAAAGACCTATGATGCAAAGCCTTCTGGCAAATGCTGGAGAGGGGGAAAAAAATCTTGGAAAACTTCCCATGATTCCAGCAGATTCGCAATTCCTGATGATTCAGAGAAGGGCCTTTTTTAATAGCCTTAAAAAAATTCTTTGTGGGAAGTCACCGACTATTTGAAGCAGCAAAGAAGTAGCACACACCTAAGCTATCGCCATACTGAAGTGGATGCAAAAGAAACAGAGCCAGTAGAATGTTAATCCAGTGTTTATGGGAAGAGCAAGGCTCCTTTCACAGAACAGCAAGTACGAGGTTGGCAGGGCTGCGCGAGTTTGTCTCCCATCTCCAGAACCTTCCCCTCCATCTGCAGCTGCTCCAGCTCCGCGGAGAGCTCGCATCTCCGCACGGCAGGCACACCGAGCGAGCAGAAACTCTGCAAGCGGCTACATGCAGAAACGTACGGCTCTCTTCTGGAGACGTGACAGATGCCTTCAAAGTTGGGAACGCGGCTTATTTTTCTCTAAAAATGAAAGACTTATTAATAGCATTGTGTTGGGGGGCAAATATGGAGACAGATAAAGCGTGAGGGCTAACGGGGTTCCCTTCTGCCTCCTACTTCTGGTGGAACATTGAGACAACCAAGAAGCCTTTGCCCAATGCTCCAGGACATGGCGGTGCCCACTGCCCTTTCAGCACTGCTCACCTATTTTAGCTAGAAAGAACGTGGCCCAGTTCTCCCACGTACACTGTCCATTCAACTACGTGAACACAAAGAGGGCACAAAACACTCCTGCTTGGATTTGCAGCGACATTTCGTAACGCCTACTTCGGTTGGGTGCAAGTGGCCACACACAGCCAAAGAGATCCTCGGAACTGCTCTTCAGCTATACGTCTCTCTTCCACAGCCTGCCCACACCAAAGCCAGGCAACTCCAGGTTTGTTTAATAAAGAGAAAGTATTTGTTTAGTGAAGAGAAAAATGTTTCTGAGGGCTAACGTAAGCTACCTTCTTAGCAGCAACGGCAGCTGTCAATCCATTTCCTTAAGTACAACATCCACCTGAGCACCAGTCTGCCTGGTATCCAACACATACACAAATCACCGTATTTCGAAGCCCTGTTCTGAGCTGGTACCCGTGCTCCTAGCACCACCGACATGACAAATAAGCATTAAATTCACTAGTGTAAATGCAGAAAAGAATGAGCAGCGATACCCAACGTCAGCAGCAAATTCAGTTGATTTCATGTGAATAATGCCCTGCCAGTCACAGAATCACTTCTGGGTCTGGCAAGAAATGTCTGCCCCAACACAAAGTCATAAAACATTTTGTTACCCGTGACAACTTACTGATTTTACATGACAGCCGTTCTACCCAAGTTTTGAATGGTCACATCGCAACTGTTGTCGCATATACGGTCAAACCTCCAGCTTCTCAAGTGGCACAGCTAAGCCTGAGTTATAGATGGTCATTATCTCAGCTTATTCAAATTAAATTTCTATCAAAGAAAGCAATGAAATTAAACAGTAGAAAAGAACCTCAGTTTTCAGTCATCTAGCCTTCTAAGAAAATCAATGATCATGCTCTTCCGTATTTCACCAGTAGAAGGTCCCTCCCCTCCATTTCCAGCATAGTGTTTGCTTACTCACCACCTCCCTCACGACACCACTTCATTTCTTAATACACCTCGGCACCCATAAATGCCCCCTGCCATACCACCTTAATTACACAGACAAATGTTTTAAAAATAAAAATTATGAAGATGAAAGCGAGTTAATTAGTTTATCTCCCTTCTTTTTTGTCATGATTCTATATCCCACTGCTTCATAACAATCAAATTCAGACTGAATTCCATGCAAGTAATGAAATACACACTTAAAACCGTTACCGTCACCCCTCAATTAAATTCTTCTTATTGCCCTCATGGTTCAAATTGGCACATTAGCACAACTTCATCTATTTTTAGTTTCCAGACCTTGTTCTCCTAACTCCGTCCAAGCAGCTGCTTCAAGATTGATCATACAATCTCTATTAAACCTCAAAGAAAAATATATAACAAAACAAAAAACAAACAAAAGCCCCATCCAAAGACTCCATTCTTTGTCTTCTACTTAAACCATACCCAAACCTGCAATTTCCTAAGAAAAAGGCGGTTTAGCGACGTCTTTCTTGCAGACTCACTTTCTGGGTCATATAATAAGGGTCAAAGTCCTCCAGTGGTACAGCAACCAGGCCTTTTGGGATGTCCCCGTAGATGAAAGGCAAATTCTTCCCCGCCTCAAGGTCACTGTTTGGTTTTGGTTTGCTGTCTTCATCGTCATCCCGGTGGCTGCTGTCTTGCTTTGGACGCTGCTTCTTTTTTAATTCTGCAATGTGTTTCTCAATGTTAGCCAGAGACTCCGGAGTGAAGGGTTTAAAACTATCAGGGCCTGGTGGTGCGAGCAGCCGTGCTGCCATCTTTTCATCCTGCAGCAGCTTCTTTAGTTATGTTGCACCCCGGACAGGTCAGCTCTGCAGGAGAGCAAACAGCACAGGCAGAACAAAGTCAGTCACTGCAAAAACAGACAGACAAGCATATAGCATTGAAGATCCAAAGGCAACTCTGGTCTTCAAGCCCTCACAGAGTGAGGCAAGCAGACCTGCTGCTTTTCAGTCCCGATACAAGCTACAGGCAGATGCACATCAAGTGCTGGACACTGGGTGAACCTGCCCGTCCCTGCCCGCCGCGCCGCTTCACCCAGGCTTAACCACACAAGCAGAGACGGCACGCAGACCTGGATCTCCAACAGCCACGCTGGCGGCTATCCTGATCTGGCTGTCTCCTGAACACAAGAGCTATTCTAGACTACAGAAACCCTTCTGAAAAGCAACTTTATCAAAAAAAGCAAAAATTATCCTACCAGTCATTGCTCTCTAGCAACCTGATTACTAGACAAAGATTCCAAGTCAGCTCTATTCCCAGGGTCGGGACAAGGTGTTCGGCCTTGTCTAAAAAGGGTTGGGTATTAGGACATTCCTTACCTGCTAACAAGGCGTTTAGCAAAGCGCTCCCCTCAACACAGCACAGAGGAGGAGTAACTCGGGGCTGGGTTTATGAGAGCGCGCAGTAGCCAACATCAACATGCACGGACTATGCTGAGCTCTTTTGCAAAAAAAAAAAAAAAAAAAAAATGGACTATGCTGAGCTCTGTTGCAAAACAAAAAAAAAAAAAAAAAAAAAAAAGCTCCTTCGTGCCCTATCAGACATTATTGCAGTTAAGGAGACGTTTCCTTGATGACTTCAGCATGCGTTGGAATAGGTGTGCCAGGGAGCACGCTGAACGCTTCTTTAGGTAGGACCAAGACTTCAGGGGGCTCACCTCTTTCTACTCCGGAGCACGCCACATCTCCGCTACGGGAAGTCAAATCTCACCCTTTCGTTTTACATATACATAAGTATCAAGGTTTCTATTCATTTCAAGCCCTAAGAATGAAATAATCTTAAAAGACTTTCACCAAGTACAATAGTAATTTCTGGAAGTTACATTTCTATAATATGTCGTCTTTGCATCAGACGCAACGCAAACGAGCACTTCTCCATGATAAAAAGAGAAGAAAAGGGAAGCGGACGAGGTACAGAAGCACGGCTGAGGAAGACCTCGCAGAGCTTCCAACCTGCCAGGGAGCACAGACCTCCGACAGGATTTTACACTGTCCCTGCAAAGAGCACCTCGCTCTTCCCCCCACTCCTACAAAAGAGAAGAGCTGCGAGGAAGTTCGTTTATCTGAATCCAGCCGCCTACAAACCCTCTGCAGCTTTGCACCTTTTGCCAAGCTCTCGGCTCGAGAACCAGCGACAAGAATATATTGCATTTCTGAGCTACTGGTACCTCCTCAAGCTTTTCACACTCCAGGAGGAGGCCGAGAGAGGAGAGGAATTACAGAAACCCTGCACTGATGCAACAGCACTGCAGTACTGCAGGCTGGAATACAACCCAGCCCTGACACGGCTTGGCACTTCAGGGAGGAACCCAAACACCAAAGTGGCAACGAATTCCAGAGGAAAGGCAAAATAACTACGAGAGTACGGCACAGAAAGAATCCAAAAGCTTGGCGGGATAAGGTCCCTTAAGTAAGGAAAAAAGATCACCAGTAAGGTCAGATCTTTTAAGCTAACACGCACACAGCATCAAAATACATATTAAAGATTTGGAACCTCTGAAAGAAAAATGACTTTCAAATTCCTTGAAAACTATGATATAGGAGTGAATCATTAAAATTCAGCTATTTTAGCATGATGTTAGCCACCAATGGTCTTTACAGCCCTTGGCTCTGAAGACTGTACTGTATTCATGTGGGAAGAGTTCACAGAAGCCAGAGACATCACCAAAACGGCGGCACGCTCCCATCCGCACGGACGAGCTGGGACACGTTTGCCCAGCCTCCGCAATGGGCACGCTCCGAAACCGAGAACCACGACCCTCCATGGATCGCGGTGGACTTCACGAATAAATACAGCACAGAAATAACAGAGTCCTTTCTTTTAAAAATACCTGGAGAGCCCAGCCTTTAATGTAGTACCTGGGGTATTTCCAAAAGGCAGAACATCTAGTGCAAAGTATCCTTCCAAGTGATTTCAGGTTACTCCTCGCAACTGCCTCACTCCAGCTGTGACACTGCCATTTACACGCTTTCTGAAGGCTCCGATTCACATGCAAATCTGAAGCTGCACCACACGTGTAGAACTTAAACCCTGTTTCCATCTCAGGTTTTCTTTGGAGATCCAAAAAACTTCAGTATAGATCTCCCTCCTTGTGTACCTACTCAGCGTAGCCTGGGCTGGGATTCTTTTCATATAAACTTGACCAGGTATTTCTAGAGCAATAACAACAAAGACTCAAAAAAGATGGCAAGAGGGGGAAAGAAAAGCCAGTATCTTGGTCACATTATCTCTAGAAACATCACAGAATAGCTTGCTGATATTAAGGAAAAATTAATTTATTCTATTCTTGCAGCATTTGCATGCATTTAATTACCAAATTTCCCACATACTGTGAAACTATATAGCAGCATTGGGGATGTGGTCTAATTGAATGGCACAGATAAATATGTAAGGCCTGAATTTAGAAACCAAAGTAGCTCAGGGACACAGCATAAAAAAGGGGAAAAAATGAAGGCACAAATGAATGCCTGATTCGTATGCACAATTACACAACCGGCAACTGGAAGCAACCAACTAATCTGCTACGTGGCCATTTAAGAAACAAAACCAAACCAACGAAAAACCGAACAATCTCCCCCCCGATCTGGTGCACACCGGCACGTCACAGTGGCTTTGCAAAGATCCTGTCCGTTAATAAATCGAGACACGCTCTGATGCCACACCGATAAACCAGGTGACAAGTTTGCCTCACGCTACTTATTCTCATTGTGTTCACACACGGTGCAGACTGTTCGGCTGCTGAAGTTGCAAGAAGCAATCGCTTTTGTTTCAGCATTTGGCACTTACTCGTAGGGCTGTAACTTCCTTGACAGCAACACGTAAGAGTGACCTGGGGCTTCCACTTCTTGCGAAGTTCTCGCCTGTCCTGACTTCAGTTGTTTTCCCGGTAAATTATCCCATATTAAGATAATGGACAAAACTAGGATGTAAACTGGAAGGACGGGAATGGAATGTTTCTTTAACTCCTTAAATCAGACCCATACAGCAGCTTTTATATCTTGGATAGCACACGTTCTTACGATGACGGGTCGTGCTTTGCAGCTCCAACAGCCAACCCCTCATCTTCACCTTTACTCAGCTTACACAGACATGACTACCCCGGATATCTCGGAGAGCTAGTTTTATTTAAAAAAAAACCCAAAACCTACAGAGAAATCGCTTGGAACGCCTCGGTTACGGAGCCCCACCGAGCTCTCCAGGCTCACGTGACAGCGCAGGGCAGGCTGTACAGCGCCACGCGACCAACGCACCTGCGGCCCCTTCTGCCAGCAAGGAGCAGCGGCTAAAACTGGACGTGTGGAGCATTCCAGTTGTTACAGGAGCAAAAAATGGTGAGAGTATCGAGGACTTCCGCTTTCAAGATTCACTGTTTTTCTCAGTAGGAAGAAAAGAAAACCTCAATAACAACAAAAAAATTTCACATGAGGATGCAATACTGTTTCTTCAACAGACGCCAGCAGTCACCACGGGAGGGGTTTTTCAGTATTCACTGGAAGAACAGAACGAGTTTAGAGTGCACGAACATCTGCTAAAAAAAAAAAACCCAGAAAAATCCCCCCCAAACCAGCCACACAGAACGAGGGTGCCAGCACATCTGCCTCCTGGGTCAATTCAGGCTCCAGTCTGCCCGTTTCGGTAAAACTTTCCGCTGTAGAGGCCTGTGTGGGAAGCACAACCAAGAGGGCGAGCTGGTTTTCATTCCTTTTCCTTTTTTGTGTATTTAAATTAGTTACTAGAGGGTATTCAAAAAACATCGGGCATTATCTAATTATTTGATTTTTTTAGATAAAACTACTACTTAAAGACCTTTACTAAAATTAGTCTTTACCCACACGTTGACTGAATGAACAGATATTAAACTACCTTCATCCTGAAGATCTCAGGATTTAAGTAGAAAAGTTTCTCTGCAGAGAGAGGTAGAGAGACATAGAAAGGGAAAATAATTCATCCAGGGTCACCTGGAAATCAGTGGCAGAACTGGAAGCTGATCACAAGCACTGGGCCTCTCCCAGGCTCCAATCCTGTTAACAACGGGCCGTATATAACGGCCTCCTCCTTCAATACTGTCCCCAGCCACCCACCCGGTGCAGCCACCTTTGCACCTGAGAGCGAGACAACTCCTTCGTCTCACAAGTACCTGCCCCGTTTCCCACCCGTGTTCTGGGAGAGCTGGGTGGCTCGTCCGCACCGCTGTCAGCGAAGGCACGTCTGCTCTGCTGAAGCACGGCCTGGGCTGCTCGGCACGGCCAGCTGCTTCAGGCTAAAAACCGTGTTCATTTTGTTTTACAGCTGAGTACGGTCTTGTCGGGATACACAGAAACTGGTAAGAGTAAATGCTAGAATTTCTTTTGGCACTTTCCACATTTGATTCTTCAACCTCTAACAAGAGAAACATTTTGAAAATTGTGGCAAAGACTCACCATCCAGGCGGAGTCGGAGAAGAGGGTTCGTGCTTTACCGGGCTATGGACAACTGCATCAGGAACGACACCGCGCTGCTGGGGATCAACAGGGCAGCTCCCAGCGACTTCGGGGGACTCAGGAATTTGTCCCGGTCACCCGGAGTTTGGTGCACAGACCTCCCTGGGGCCAGCTTGCATCTCTACACACACATTTTTCAAAGATCGAAGATTTTACACCAGAAAAAATGCTGTACTGAGGTGCCCAGTTGCAAAGACTTAATTATTTTTTTCTAAATGCTCCCAGCAGTCCATTTACTGGTACATTATGAAATATTCTAATAAATTATTCAAGCTGATTGTCAAAATAAATTAAAAAACACTTTTGAGGCAATATCTTTGCTTTAATACATTTCTTCATTTATTCATTTGTAAGATTCAGCCGTTCACAGCACGTCTTTCAGTTCCTTCAAGAGAGAGACCTTCTACATGAATTTTTATATAACCCACACAGACACACGTGGCTTTTGATTTGAACGTGCAGGGTTGGGGCAGAAAGGAAAACATAGTGTAGATGAGCAGCCCTCTGAAATTCTACTGCATGAGAGCCGAAAAAGCTCCAAGCCAAAGCAAATATCCGTGCATGAGAAAATCCGTGGCTGGAAATGGCCTTCGGAAGAACTCGCCGATCTTCTCCATCTGCAGTAAATTCTGCGTGTCTAGACCAGGCCAATTTTATCAATGAAAAGGTACAGCACTACAACTGGCTGAGATGCAGGAGGAACCTTTCCCTTCGGAAAGCTCTCGTGTCACATTTGATGCTATAAAGCGGCAGGAAAAGGAAATATTTTCACTTTCAAGCAATACTTATTGTTTTGCTGCCGGTCATTTTCCCCACCCTATGTAAAACGTTGCAGAAGTTTCCCAGGCACTCGCCTCCGAGCAGAGCTCAAGGGCAGACTCCGGACAGGGCAAGAAAGCCGTTATTTATGCTCTTGAAAGAGCAGTGGCAGAACTGAACTTGAACACACACCTCTAAAGGTAAAAAAAATGAACAGAAATGTAGGGAGGAGAGAGAAGCACAGTAGCAACCAAAAGCAACAGAAAAATATTAGAAAACACACTAATATTTAAAGATGCTTTAACAAAAACCTGAGAAACGGAAGATCTAGTGATGTGGGCTTTTTCAATCCCTACCAGTAGCTGTATGACTTCTGTAACGTCACTCAGTAAGTTACAAGAACCAAAACCAGCTAACCCCAGCTCTCCAGTTCCCTGCGTTAGCCCTTACTCAGAGCTGACGTGCATTTACCACCAACCTCCCGTAGGAACCCGGAGATTCATACAGACCAAGCAAGCTGAAGGACAGCACTTCAACCTCCCCTTTTTAAAGCCTAACTTCTGAGCAAAGAATTCTTCAAAACAGTTATGGTGCAATAGTTAAGACGCTAACCCAGACTTCATTCCTTGTTCAATTCATTCAGCCTATCAGTGACCCATAAAATAGGAGCGAGGTAACAGTTATTCCATACAATAATTTTGGAGGAATTCATTTAATGTTGTGGAGCACTCCAACGGTATGATTACAAATGGTACAAATGTGGACAAATATGAAGGGAAGGAGAATAAATGACCCCCTTCTAGTGCTCCGCTCTTACACAACACAGATCTCGGAATTTCTGCAGTGTTCTGGAATACAACCCATGCAGGGCCGGTGTTTCCGTACGGCTGCCTGAGTTATGCTGTCTTCATCTTTTCTTATCACCCCGTGCATATCTCATCTGAGCAGACAAAAATCACCCCCCCCTAACGTCAGCTGCTCCTAGTTGTCTTAACATTACCAGCCTGCTACTGATTCTGCCAGAGAGTAAATAAAAAGTTCACCTCCTGCTGGAAACGCCACTGGACCTCAGGTTTCTGGAGTACTTTCCCACTCAGGTGAAATATATCTCACACTGAAGGGCCGACGCATCACTTGAGTCACGTTAAATCACTAAGGTTGATTAAATCCACAAACGGCCTGAGGATCAGGTATCCGGCTCTGCACCTTCATAACGCCAGGCTGCTTTAGTTAAGAGTTAGGCTCCTTAGAAGCAGTCTGATTTGTAACGATATTGAGCATTGACACCTCTTAGATTTCCAC
This sequence comes from Aptenodytes forsteri, assembly GCF_000699145.1. Taxonomy (NCBI): domain Eukaryota; kingdom Metazoa; phylum Chordata; class Aves; order Sphenisciformes; family Spheniscidae; genus Aptenodytes; species Aptenodytes forsteri. Next base: position 203,701 of record NW_008794786.1, read on the forward strand.
AGAACTGCTGGGAATTCAACATGCCTGGAAATAAAGACAACTTTTCATTATTCTTGTCTTCAGAATAACAATATTCTTGTCCAGCATTAGTTACAGAAACAATTGAGTTTATGCCTGGGCATGCCCTTAGCCGTGAAAAGAAAATTAGGTAAGTTGAAGCACTGGCGACAGATACGTAAGCGATTTGTGATGAGCTTCAACTGCTCTGTTTTTCAAGTATCCTTCCTCAAATCCCAATGCCAGAAGTGTCATCGCAATGGCCAAAGAGAGCTAGATATTGCTGAGTTTGCCCCAACAAGCTGCAGGAGCTTCTGACCCCAAGCAAGCACCACCTCCTCCCTCAGGAGTCAAGCTGAACGGTTTCCAAGCATGCCCAAACACACAGAAATGAGTAGCTGCCTGCATGCACGCTTCATTTGGTTTTAAAATTCATATGGGGAGTTCCAGTAAAAATAAGTAACAGTGTACACATATCAAGAGAGAAAGGAGAGAGAGGAGAGAGAGGAGATGGCTTTCAGCCATTTTCAATATTTTCTGCTCCCTGCCTCTCTAGCAATGAAGGTTTTATTTTTGTAACTTTAAGACCACTACCTGTAAAGTTCTCAACGCGTTATGTGCCATTCAACAATGAAAAACTTTACATTACTGCTTTTTTTTGTTTTAAATCCTCCTGGAATTAACTGCTCGGAATACTTTACTTATAAACTCCTCACACCTTTCTGCTAGCACAGGAGCAGTGTGAGTAACGTGGAATGGGACTCTGAGGTCTTCGATAGCAAGATTTTTGCGTTTTGAAATGGCTGTTTTCAGAAAGGAGCAATTTCACAGTTTTGCTGCAGTCCCTGCCGGCTACTCTTTCTACTTAAAATATCCTGTACGCTGATGTGCTCCATTAGGCAGGAATAATACCTTGTTACAGGACAAGGCTGAGGGAAGAGAAGGCAGAAGTTATTCTAACTTTGGAACAGTATTTAAAGACAGTCTTTCGTAAGACAGAAGTTCACGCGAAGTGTCAAAAGCCAGTCTTGAATCTGAGCTAATGTCGAGGAGGATTTTCAACACACCTCTGCAGCAGTAAGCTACCTCGCCTTTACTGGTGTTCTCCAGCTTAGCGACTGTCCGCTCCACACAGAAGAGGAATAATAGGGCATAAGGGGGCAAGCCCGAGCATTTAGTTATCTCCGAACCCCACTAGATTCAAGCCAATAGTCCAACGATGACAAGCTCTCTACCCCCCTACCACTGACACAAGCCATCACGTGCAATTTCCTCTCTGTGGTTTCTTAAATTATTTTCCCCGTGCTTGTTCCCAGCTCTAGTGCTTTTGTTCTGTTACTTTACCGCACCTTCTTTAATCCAAACCGTTTCTTTGAACACAACAATAAATTATTGATTCCAGTGTATTTGTTGATGTCAATGGCAGTTGCAGCCGCTTCGGGAGGAAGGCAATCGATGGTGAATGGAAATCATGTGACCGCATGAACACGGCATGCCCCGGAGTCACATACGGCCTCTGGGGCCAATTGCCGCTCCAGTCATTGAAAAATAGTAAGGATCAATTGACATGTAAAGCCGTGTCAGTTCATTTTAATGAAACAGCACACTAAAGAAGCCAAGCCAACCCACAAACGAATGCAGACATAACAACAAGGAGGAAGATGACACCATGATTTAGATTTTCAAGCTACTTCATTTTCACTCAACACTGACTTTGTTTCTGTTTCATTTCACCTCCTTTAACTGCGAACGAAAGTACATCCATGCTCAATTTCTTGCAACACGCAATCGCTCTCTCTTCCCTTTGTTAGAAACCTAGCTTTCCACCTCTGTTCACAAAATATTCACATAATTATACTGGTTCCACTGAGCAGTACAGTATCTATACCACGATCTAGATATAAGCCATACGTATGAGCTTATATAACTGGTTAAATCATTTGTAATAGGTCCAGGTCCTCTCACCCCGGATGAATGACACTGTAGAAGTGTTGAAACATGTAAAAAAGGATCGAGTAGCCCTTCACTCACACTGTCGATCATTTGATTTAAACATCCCCGAAGCTAAAAGCGGGGACTTTCTAAACACATCGCAGGTGGAAAACAGAACTCGCCAAGCTCCGAGAGGCCTTGCATCTCACTTGTAGGGAAAACTGCGCTACGGAGCGCTGCTGGGAGCGCTGACCATTTGCTCATTACTCTAGAACGCATTAACTCCTCTCCCGTCGCTTTACAGCACCAGGGGCTATTTATAGATTACAAACAGCTTCACGAACTTTACATAACGGCACCCTGCCCCCGAGAAACGGCGAGCTCCAACGGGCGGCGATGGGCCCCAGGAGGGACCCCGGTTCCGTGAGGGCGGAGGAGCGGCC
>NW_008794786.1:206288-207892 GCF_000699145.1 Aptenodytes forsteri
CCCCCCCACAGCGCTGCTCCCCGCGGAAGGAAGCGCTCCGAGGCAGCCGCCATTGGGGTTACCTCCCGCGCACCGCCTGTCCTGTACCGTGATCTCTTTTTAGCCGGGCATCCATCACGAACACAGAAAAACAAGCACTCCTGTGCAAGAATATTTCCAGGCCCCCTCCCTCCAAAACAGGACCGCCAGCCCTCACCCATGAGAAAACCACTGATGTAATGCTTTCTTCCCTTTTTGCCTCCAAAGACACCAGTAGGAGGGGGCCATCGGGCTCCTAGAACACCCTCGTTCCTCATAATTAAATCTTCCCCAGTGTGAAATGAGGACGGACGGGTCATGGGTTCCCATTGGGGGCGGAACGCTGCAGCGTTACAAGGACCAGGTTACATGTCTACACACAGCAGAAATACAAGCAGCGCCCCATAAACCGACCCCACCTGTCCAACTCCTCAAGGATCTCACGCCGATCCCCTGCAACACGGCACACACGGAAAGCCAGCGGTGGATGAACCTACCACACCTGGCATCCCTCGCCAAAATTCAGCTCAGGCCCCTTACAGAAGACCAGCTCCAGCTGTGCTGGCCCTCACGCACGGGCTTTCTGCTCACACACACTCCCCTTCCCGTCAGACTTTTAGACTTCACCTCGGATCATCTGCAGCTACTGCCGTGGAGCAGCTTCCCCACCCCCACATCAGCTGGGCATAATTTGCACCAGAAAGGAGGGGGGGGAGGGGAAGAAGACACCCAGATTTTTAACAGAAAAAGCTTGTGAACATGCAATTCCCGCTCCCCAGGAAGGAAAAAATAAAATAAAATAAACCCGCCCTCACCATTCCCCCAAAATATGTGTGGTGGAAGGAAGCAAGAGCGCAAACCATGATGCCAACATCTGGGTCAGGTTGGTACCTCAAAGCTGCCCCATGCATTCCCCCCCCCAAAAACTCTGTCCTCCAACTTCTCCCCCTCCCCTGGCAGCGGGAGTCTCAGGATGCCGAACAGCAGGAGAAAAGGGGGGGTGGCCGAGGGATGTACCAGCTCTGCAGCTAGGGCCGAGGGGGGGAAGGGATACCGAGAAGAACTCCAATTATCCTTCCTCTCTCCCTCCCCACAATGCAGACAAAGAGCACAGCCCCGATTTCAGGGGCCTGGGAGAGGGGCCCCGCGGGCTCCCCGGGTTGGGGGATGGATGGAGAAGGTGGCCCAAACGGAGCTCCCGCTGCTCCAGGCCGAGGGTGGGTGTACAGGGAGATCGCCCCCTCCCAGCACCAGCCTCCCAGCCGGGGGAAGGCTGACCCCGAGGCCGCAGAGACGGCCGGCTGGAGGGCCGGCAATCCTCCCTTCCCCACCGGGCACGGGGGGCCTCAGGCTGCAGCTGAGAGCGGGGGGGAAGAGGGTGGATGGACCTTCCCCCATCTGGGGCAGGGGCTGCCCCGGGAGCCCCAAGGATCCCGGCTGCTGCTGGGGCGTGGAGGGCGGTGTTGGATGGGGAGGAAAGCGGGGGCACCCCGGTACCCCCTCCCTGAGCGCAGAGTGAACGGGCATCCATCGGGGCGACCTCTCCTCCGAAGGGTGGAGAGGGGAAAGGCTCCCAGGGCACCCCC
>NW_008794786.1:208555-211499 GCF_000699145.1 Aptenodytes forsteri
CTTCAGAGGCGCAGCTCTAGGCCAGGTGAAGCTGAGCTTTGGCGAGCCGCCGGTGCTCGCGTCCGCCCGGGGACGAGCGGGGCCCGCCCAGCCGGTACCGGTACCCCAGAGCACAGACACAGCTCCCAGCATCAGCCCCCACCGCCGTCACCCGAGGTACCGGGAACCATCGGGGTTCGGGGGGGGGATCCACGCTGCTGGAGACGCTCAGCTCGCCCGAGCACCCGGCTGGCTCCTGCACGGGCGGGCGTGCAACCAGCCCGGGGGTGAATGTGGCTCGAGAACCACAATTTCTAACTCCTAGAGCCAAACTTTGTTTAGGCCAGTATTTCACCGCAGCCTGATCTACCATCCACGCGGAGCAGGCTCCAGAAATAAGTGCAGAAGTCCCGTTAGGAACACACAGAGTGCGACCTGCGACAGATGCCGTCAACAGAGCAAAAGCAAACCTTTGTATCAGCCGAACACTTTTTTCTTTTTTTCTTTTTTTTTACAGTTTCAGGATAAGCTAAAACTTCAAATGGCCACGCACATCACAGATTGCATCACCAAGAAGAGCTCCGTGACCTCATCCCTGGACTGTCCGGTAACAGTAAGATTTTACAAAGGAAATTAAAAAGTGCCAAAATGACGTTTATGTCATATATGCAGCGATGTTCTTTGTCCGGTAGATCTAGGCACTGTATCGGCTCCTTCCTTCTCGCTGCGACCCGAGCTATCAGATTTCTTCTCAAAAGTCCTTCCTCAGCACCTGGCAGGTTTCTCAGGGAGCCCAGCAGCGCACTAAAGAGGTGGAAGTCTACTATGGAATACTGCCCGCAGCTACAACCCCATCGCATATGCAGATTTCTGTTTTTTCCAGTAAAATAGTGAATAAGAGAGTGCTAATAATTGACCCAAGTTACCCTTCTTCAGCTGAGAGAGACAACTCCTCCTCCTTTATACATAGAATTTATGCCTATAATGTTACACCTAGAATTTATGACTGCAATTTTAGGATCAATTTTTATTGTTACGTAGTTCTTGTTCTCGGTAAGACTGTGCCTGTGTTGCTGAAAGAACAACCTGAAACACTGTATTAGGTTGCTGTTTAAAAAGAAAAAAAAAAATCCACCTTGCAGAAATATCCCCTTCACAGAATTTTAAGTCTTTGTCCTCTGAGCAGAGCTTTAGGAGTCGTGTGCTGAGCAGACAAGCTAGCAGGACACAGCGCTGTGCTGGAGAACTCATTTATCTTGCTTTAGAAATGACACAGGAACTAAATCTGCCCTCACTTTACATCGCTGACTTTTACGGGATTACCCTACTGTAACACAAGGGCAGACGCAACCTAAAAAATGTAGCTATCTCAAGCCATAACTAATCAAACAGCAGTTACACACACGCTAAATAAGCTGCTACAGAAAGCGACAGATTCTGAGAAATTTTCAGTCCAAGCTGGACCTTCCGTAGCTTGGTTCTCACTAAGGCTTAAATTTCCAGAAGACGTGAAGTAAGTGGAAATAAAACCACTGAAATAGAGGAAAAAATCCACTGAGAGCAAACTGCTAAGAAACAGGACAGCATCTCCCAAATACCGAGTGTTTAAGTGTCCGAACATGAAAGTTAACTCACATACCATAAGGAAAAATACCTTCTCTACACGGCTAACGGTGCCAGCGGCTCGAAGCACCCAGTGCTGCACCCAGGCAAGGCTGCCGGCGCTGGCCGAGGGGACGGGGCAGGCAGCAAGGCAAGCTGACCCCCGGCTGGAAATGCAGGAGCACACCCGGGCTTCCAACTAGGGCACCCCCAGAGCTGCCGGGAACTGGGGGCACACGGGGCCCTTCGGGGCGGGCCGCGCACCAGAAATACTTCAAGGACACTCTGGGGCCCCAAGGGCGCTATTACAGTTTGTATAAGGTATCTTTAAGCAAGGCGCTTAAAGAAGTAAATAGGTCAACGCCCTCAGAGGTTGAAGAGTGATCACAAAACAAAAAAAAGTTGCTAATTGACCTAAGCGACCCGGGCACAGCCTAGGAGAGACTCCGTCCCCGGTGAGAGGCGTGAAGTTCCGCACAGTCCCTGTACAGTTACACTTCGGCAGACTGCCCCGTCCACCCTTCTGGTCAGCCCTCAGAGCCGTCTGGTTCATTATCCCGACCCAGGTCGAAGGGGAATCCTCAGAAAACGCGCATACTCAGAGTCTGGAAGCATTGCCAAAATAACGCTGCCTTGTAAAGCAGATAAAGATTACAACTCCAGCTAATGCTTTTGCTTGCCTGTAAGCAGAACAGTAAAGCTAATAAAAACGGTAAAACCCCTCCTTGGGTTAAAAGAGAACAAAACTACCCCGAACTTAGGCAAGAGAACGAAGATAATTCTGTAATTCTCCATCTGAGCGGTAACCTCCTGGCACCGCGCTGCCTCTTTAAGGAGCGCACAGCTGCTCAGTACACAAAAAAAAATAAAAAAATCGCTTGATAAGGACACTGCCTTTTCCTTACTTCATCATTACAGCCCTCACTCCTCCCTTCGCCTTCGGCGTCGTGACCCCCGAGTTGCCTCGTCAGTTCCCAGGCTTTGCGGACGGGGATGCGCCGCCTACGAGCCTCCGCAAAGCGCACAGGGCGTTTGTGCTTCTGTGGTAACAACCAGGTGACTCCGTACCTCTGCCGTGACCCCCCACACCTCGCAAACCAACCGAAGCTAAACGAAGTTTAGCAGCTGGGACGACTATGTAATTTAAACAGGTTGTTACACGTGGATAAGCCGGAGATTGCTGAAGTCTGAAGGACTTCTCCTGCACGCCGGGTGCAACCCTCCCGCTACCAAGCGTACGATGCTCTCCAGCAAGCTCCGTGCCGCCCATAAGCGGAGCCGGCACCTCAACCGGCTGGGAGAGGCGAGAGGCGCGGCGAGAGCCCCCCGCGCCGCGGCGGCCACGGAGCCGCTGCGGCTGTTC
>NW_008794786.1:211783-218983 GCF_000699145.1 Aptenodytes forsteri
GCTCCGAGCCGCCCGCGGGGCCGGCGCTCGCCCCCTTCCTCCGGCGATGCGTTCGGCTCCTCCTCTCGCCCGTCCGCCTACTTGCCCGCCTGGGCTTACGGGACTCCTTCTGTACGAAAGTCTTTCCGTGTCTCACGGCCAAGGTGGCGCCCATCTGCAACCGTAAGGTCTACCAGCAGAAACAAAAGCCGTTCAGCAACTGGAGAAAATTTGCAGGCCCTTCGGGCCAGCTCACGTTGCTGGAAATCGGCACGGGCACTGGCACCAATTTCCAGTTCTACCCCCCAGGCTGCCGGCTGACGTGCACCGACCCTAATCCCAACTTCAGAAAGTTCCTCCTCGGGAGCCTCTCGGAGAACCAGCACCTTAAGCTTGAACATCTGGTGGTTGCTTCTGGCGAGGATCTGCATCAAATACCGGACGGCGCCGTGGACGCGGTGGTGTGCGCCTTAGTGCTGTGCTCTGTCACCAACATCAAGAAAGTCCTGACGGAGGTTTTGCGAGTGCTCAGGCTGGTAAACTGGAGCAGCGCGAGGGAGATCGGGGATGCCGTATTTGTGTCGTGGTAAGCCAAGTTGTGTGTACTGACCTACATTTAGGATAAATGCAATCACCTGCACCAGGCCAAGAGTTTGCAATCAGCCATCACACCCGCCTACCCACTCACAAGTAATTATTTGGGGTTTTTTTGCATTGCTTCACCTGCAGATGAAAAGAACCAGCTCAGCCTCCTTCCCCTCTCCCTCCTCAGCGTGGCTGGTGTGCCGCCACGCACGCGCAAGGTCTGGAGTACCTGCAAGGTGGTGCCGATTGCCCGGGCAAGTGAGAGACACAGCTACTCAACCCGGGCAGCCTGGCTCCTGCGCTTGCAGCTGGGCAACCTGCAAAAACCCCAAGGCCAAAGCTGTTCCAGAAAGAAAAAGAAAAGAAGAAAAAACAAACAAAAGAAAACCCACCCAAACCCCAACATCACGGGTGCAGGGGGTGCTGGGAGCTAGGAGGAGCAGAGCAGTACCGGATAAGCGAGATTACTGCAGTACAATGGTGGACTAAGGGGAGGGAAGCAGGAAGGGATGTGCGTTGTAACGCGGGTAAATTATTAACAACAATTTCAGTTCATAGTTGCCATGTGCGTTCCCTGGCGATTCTCTCTCTTATCTTTAAAACTTGTCCACTTAAGCAGCTACTTCCATTGTAATCTAAAGTGACGCTTGTAAAATGCCACATTCACGTCTCTCTCTTCCAATACTTTTTTTCTCCAGTTAGAGTAACCGGGGAAGAGTTTAAATTAAACCTAACACAAACCCTACCCATGCAGGTGAGCTGAGTCTGCGTAACTGGCCAGAGCCTCCATGTGTAAAGGAGACTGCAGCCCTGTGTGTGGCTGAAAACCTAATTAATTCCTCGAGGCAATATCTTGTATGCTCTTGCAAAGCAAAACTAGGGAAGAGGGAGTGAGATCATACCCACCACGCTCCGCTGAGAGGAGGAAGGAAGGATCGGCTCTGAACCCTTGACTTCTCTGTTTGGCTCCGCTGAACAAGTTCTGCAGGAAAGGTTTGCTTACAATACCAGATTTGCTTTTTATCTGTTATTTATAAACACAGAAAGATATTGAACAGATGTGGTGGTCAAAGATACAATTAAACTTTGATAGGGTTCACAAGACCGACAATGACAAAACTATTAGGCACTACATACACTGACTGTAGCCTGGGACACTACATTTCTGCTTGCTAAAGCTCTCTCACATGTTTTATAAATGTTAAGAAATAAACTCTTTTCCTTGCTGGTACGTAGGGTAAGCAAATTGTTTATTCACACTTCTCAGATGAGAAAAACTGAAACACAAGGAAGTTAAAGTGGTTTGTCCAAGCTCATCCAAGGCAGAGGCAAAAACCCGGTGGCAGCAGTTCCTGCCGTCAGGCCGTGCTGCCTCTTGCACAGTCCTACGTTGCGCCTGTCGGTAAACGTGTGGGCCTCCGGTAATAACCACCGCCTTCAGCGAAAACTGAATGGGAGGCACTTCTAGAGACTTCACAGTTCGAAAACTGTTCAAAACATGACTCTAGCATGCATAACATCTAGGAAAGGAGGCTGATCTTCAGAGAGGTGATAAAAGGCGGTGTGTTTACCGATATCCAAAAGACCAAACTCTGCACACAGAGGTGAACAGCCCTAAGTCCTTTTAAATTTTTTTTTTTTTATGGCACTGTTTTCCAGGGTGGAGCTTTCTACTTCTTGGAGCACGTGGCTGCAGATCATTCCAGTTGGACCTACTTTTGGCAAAAGGTCTGTGACCCAGTCTGGAAGTATTTTGGAGATGGATGTTCCTTGAGCAGAGAGACACAGCAGGAGCTGGAGAAAACTAATTTCTCAGAACTGAATTTGAGGTGCATTCATGTCACACCTTCCTGGATTCCTACTAGTCCTCATATCATTGGGTATGCAGTAAAATAAATGACCGTGAGCACTCCGGGACGCAGGACCTCCCTTCAGTACTCCTTTCGTGCTCTATAGAAGGTTTTTCACCCTTACAGTCAGCTCATATACAGCAGCTGGCTACCCAGAATAAAAGTATGGAGAACTTCGTGAGCACCCACAGCGCATTCGGACTGGGAATCGCGTTCTTCCATTTGTTAGACAGGCTTTCTGGATAGAGCTCCGAAATAGAGCCGCTGCACAGGGAGCGGGCAAACTGGAAAGAAGTCTAGACAGCACGTTTCGGTCCAATACAAAATAAAGGAGGAGGCAGCATCTTAGAGACTTGAGAAGGGGGAGAGGGAAGAAAGGGAACAGAAGATACACGCAAGCGAGGACAGAGGGCTCTAAGGGCAGAGAATAATGCCCAACTTCTAACATTTCCGATACAGGACACATGCATAATAGATACAGCATCAGTACAACCATTTCATTTCAGCCTTCCCATTATGAAATGTATCTATGAGCAGGCGTTTGTTTGCCCGAGCCAGTACAGTCCTCCCTGCCAGGACTTTCGTTTATTCAGGGAAGTGCTCGTTACACCACCAGGTCACTAGGCATAGTTCTCACTGGCCATTAGGTGCTAATGCTGTCGGCGCAGCTTTAACTTGAAACAGCCGCCTACAAAGCAGAAAACGGAACTTCTCTTTACACTGGGAGAAAATTGGCATTTGTTAAATCAGATGGCAGAAATCTCATCTCCGCTGTAAAATGCTGTTGCTGTGTCAAATGCTGTTGCTCTGAGGACATCAGCCATGTCCTTAGAGCCCTTTTGTCATGCTCTACTAACGTGTTTTACCTATGCTTAAGCTCTTCATCTTCTATGCTCCCTCCAAATCTAGATCACACCTTAAAGAGGTCTATTCTAAAAGCCAGGAGTTTCATTAGAAATGTTTTCCAGTTGAACTCCCCTACGATGCCGAGAGAAGGTGCTGCTCTCTCGGCCGCTGTTTAACCTTTTCTGTGATTTCCTGCAGTATAGCAGTAAGGAATTAAAACCTGGTACAGATTATACTTGTAAGAAAATAATGCATTAATGTCTTTATTTTGTACTCCATACACATCCAACTAGTCTACACAGAAAGTAATTCCCATTGTTCAAATTTGTTTCTCTAACGTAGTTGCCACAAGGTGGAGGTATGAAGGTATGACAACAGTTTGTTAATAAAGCAATCTAATAACGACACTGCCGTACGCTGGATTTTATATTTGCTTTATTACCACTAGAGGGAGAAGGCAACTCGTCAGACAACGGGGCTACCTATCACTCAACAGAAAAACAAAATTCTCCCAACGCAATTCGCAATAGAACTGCCTTCATTAGGGACCTTAAGTCCTCCTTTCCCTATACCAGGCTCACCTGGAGCAGGGCAATTGAATGCTCGGGGCTAATCTGCATCGCTACCAAGTCCTTTGAAAAAGCACTGGCGACTGCAAACCTGAAAAAGTTTTACAGAATGCATTTAGCCTAGAATGGACTGTTCATTGTTGACTCAAGCTTATAAAGTTAATAAAACCAAACCATATACTGTATGCAGTGATTACTGAATTAATAAATTGTTTTATCTCTGTTCCATGATTCCCATCAAAGGTCTGAAAGACAACTAAGAACAGCAAGCTCATTAACTGCAAAGGAGCCCATACGCGCATACCAAAGTATTTTAGGTCTCCACAAAGTGGAAAGACTGAAAACTGCTGCTGCAGAGAAAGCAGGGAGCAAGTAGCTGACTAGCTCGTCCAGCTACTTACAACAGGGTGGTAAATGAACTCTTAAACAAATGCAATGTTAATCAAACTCCTAACGAAACGCCTACAGCAAATCCAAAGGTCAGATTAATTTCCTTCGGCTCACTAAAGACAACATACGGTTGCTTTAAGAGATGTGAACTGTAACCTGAAACTGCTGAACACCAAATTAGGGCATCTTATGACATTTTGCCAGTGGTTACAGACAAAGTTGTACTGCCCAGTTTATCCCGGTTACGTAACAGACTGGCAGCGCCTCTTCGGCCGGAGCTGGGACGCTGCGGTAACTGTTGGGTATGCAGTCCTGTTTCTCCCTTCCTTGCCTGTGACCGGACTTTGAAATCAGCCTTAGAGAAAAGTCTACCAGATCAATCCAAGGAGCTGAATACGCTTCAAGAGGAACACGGCAAGTACACGAATGCAGCTCGGTCTGAATTTCAAGGGCTTTGATATACAGAAGAACTAGTTTTGCTCAGTACGGATCCTCTGCCCCACGCAGGAAATGACAGAGGCCAGCGTCCTCTTCCTCCGTGCCTGCCTCGCACTGCTTGCCATGCCCATCTACCTGCTATCGTTCCTGGGCATATGGGAGCCTTTCTGTAGGAAGATCTTCTTTCCTTATTTCTTAGAGAAGTTTTCTGCAGTTCACGAGAGGAAAACAAAGAAGCAGAAACAGGAGCTATTTCGTAATCTACCTGACTTCACGAGCCCCTCAGGAGAGCTGAAGCTGCTGGAGATCGGGACCGGCTGCGGTGCTAACTTCCAGTTCTACCCACCAGGCTGCAAAGTCACGTGCACCGACATAAACCCCAACTTCCAGCGAGGCCTTTCGAGAAGCATGAACAAGAACCAGCACGTCCACTACGAGCATTTCCTAGTAGCTGCAGGAGAAGACCTGCACCAGGTGCCCAGCGGTTCTGTGGATGCCGTCATCTGCACCTTGGTCCTCTGCTCTGTGCACAGTGTGAACGGCACCCTGAAGGAGGTACTGCGAGTGCTCAGACCAGTGAGTATCTGAATAAAAAGTTTTGTTATTACCTTTATCAGCTATTCCAGAGGCACTGCCCCAAAAGAAAAAAAAGAAAAAGGGAAAAAAAAAAAAAGAAAAGAGTTGGTTTTGAGCTTACAGACCAGACCCAGTTTATTTCCCTAGTTAAATCGGATTTATAACCACTCTGCACTGCTAAATGGTACAAAGCAGTAGCAACATACTGGTCAGCCTGTCCTATTCTTAAAAGTAAAACCCTCAAAATAAATAGTCTGGTAACTAGAACTGCCACTAATTTGAGAAGTAATTACGGTATATCATTTAAAGCAGAACTGGTTCCTGTGGCGTTGTCTCTCCCCACACACACCAGATTTTCTTTGGGTGGGAAGCTCTCTGATCAAGACTGAAAGTCTGCATTTTAAATGAGCTGCTTTAGCCTCTTAGAAGTGGGGCTGATCTACCTGTATGACTAAAACAGTCTAATTAAATGCCTTCATTCCCTGTGGTATACTAATCAAGCTAAAGATTAAAAAAAGCTGTTTTGCTGGGGTATTTTTGCAATAGACTTTCAGCCTTTAAAATGGCGTTTTCAAGACAACCCTCTGGGTTGTCAAAAACTGATGAGTTTGAGTAGGATTTACACATTTCTCTTAGTTTCCTTCAGAAAAAATGACATGCTAGCAACTGTAATTGAAACAAAAAGACCACAAACTATTGTGATAACAAAAGAGGGATCAAATAAGTACATCCTTCACGCTTTTTGAATAGGCATTTTGAATCTCTGGAAGCTTCCTGCTTACATTAGTTCCAACTGACACCACAAAAGCAAAAAGCGGGCAGGGAAGGGGTGGGAGAATACTGATGAGCGAGCAAACTGCACAGGCACTGGTCTGTATTTGAGCGGAGGTGGGATGGAGGGAGAAGTTCGGCGTAACCCCAGCGCCTGCTGCAGCTCTGTAAGACGACCTTGTTTTTCCCAGGGAGGCGCTTTCTATTTCTTAGAGCACGTGGCCGCTGATCATTCCAGCTGGAAGTATTTTTGGCAGCAGATCTGCTATCCGACTTGGAAACTCGTCTTTGATGGATGCTGCCTAACGAGAGAGATATGGAAGAATCTCGAACAGGCCAGCTTCTCGGAGCTGAAATTACAACACATAAGCGTAGCGCTGCCCTGGACGCCCATTCAGCCTCACATCATCGGGTACGCCGTGAAGTAACTCCCACCGCCCTGCTGGGCCTTCTCCCCTGTCGTCGTGTCCCCCCCCCCAAATTCCTTGACATAATCAACGCAAACAACAGGGCATAGGCTAATCCAGACGTCCGAATCTAGGTAACACGGTGAAGGACTTTAATTAAGTTTCGGATTCAAGCATCAAATGAGAAGATAGAGTCAGTTTTCTAAACATCTTTGAAGCCCCTGTGCTGCTGACGGTGCCTCACTGGCCCCCAGCGCAGCCCATGGAGGATCCCGGGAGGAGGCTGCAGGAGAGCGCAAAACAGCCCAGCAGGCAGAAAGGAAAGAAAACGCATTAAGGGAACTCCTGCCTACGTCTGGTTAACTCCGGGAAGGGATTCCTTCAGGCCTTCCCCGCGCTGGGAAACAGCCGGGCCTCGGTGAGCCGCTGCACGCCGGCGCTGGGCTCGACCCGCTCCCCTCACCCCACGCTCCGTCACGGCTGTTCACGTTCCAGCCTCACAGAACTAAACGGCCAGATGCAAACCCTTAGCGCCGAACTTCTGCTCAGCCGCGAGTATTTATTTACATAAAGGCTGGTGGGCGGGATGGGGGAGGGCAGGCACCCACCCTGCCTCCCCACATAACACCGAAGCCTCTCGGTCAGTTGGCTGCCTGCCCGCCCCTGCGCGGTTAATCGGTTCTAACACTGTTGTGCCACTGGAGGATTAAAATACTCGTGTTTAACGTGACGCGCTCGGGAAGTTTCTTTGAGAGGCGCCGCCGCCTCAGCCGCCCTTGGCGGCGCCCC
>NW_008794786.1:219548-239618 GCF_000699145.1 Aptenodytes forsteri
TGCTGCTCTGTTTTCCAGTTTGAACGATACAACTGACTTCTGTTTTGCAGAGTGCGGACAACGGCCGCTCTTAGACAGCGTCTCAGGATCCCGGATCGTAGGTGGACACGACGCTCAGATCGGAGCGTGGCCGTGGTCAGTTAGCCTCCAGATTCACCAAGCTGGTGTACAATTTGCGCACGTTTGTGGTGGAGCTTTAGCTAATGAGAATTCAGTACTTACCGCGGGCCACTGCGTTACACGAAGGAAGTATGTATTCCTGCCAGTACCTCTTTTTATTACGCATGAGGATGGCATAGTAGGTCAGCAAAGCATCACCTGTGGTGTCTCTGAACAAATCAACGGGACACACACGGACCGAGCTCTCACAGTGCAGAACCGATGTGCAGACCCAACCTGTGCAGCTCCTGTTTACCGATACGGCCCGTAGGAGGGACTGGTCGTGGCGCTAAGGACCAAACACCGTCCCCTTGTCACCTTTGCCGTAATGGTCGTGTGTGGTGACGGCCGCCGGCCCAGCACAGGATGCAAAGTTATGTCTTTATAAGTCAACTTAGGAAGTCTTGGATACGCGCTTCTGGCTTGGCCCAGAACAACCTTTGTTATTTTTAATAAAGGGTCATTTGTTTTTGACAAAACAAAACCAGGTGACGTTTTGGTTAGGTTGGGGGCTTTTTTTTTTTTCTTCACGGAGCTCTAATTTTTCTGATTAATAGATTTTTCTAAACTAGTAAAGCTCACTGCAGAAAGCAAATGTTGCAATATTTAGATTAGAAATGTTACAATTCATTAGTTTTAACACTATTTCCATTTTTTCCTGTTTAATAAAATGAACAATTTGGCAGTTAAGTATTTTTTTTTTGGACAATATGGTAAAAACATGTAATGAACAATCTGGCACTTTATTTTTTTTTGGACAATATGGTAAAAACATGCCTTAGAACAGGCTTTTAACTGTACTTGCAGCAATTCTGCTGCATTTCAGCTATCTGATCACTGTTGTCTTTAGTCTTTAACACAGTTGCAAAATCTGCACACTAGTTCATGCAAGTTCATGTCGACTGTGTTGACATAACCATGACCTGAGGGGAACTGAACTGTAAAAATTGCTGAACTTTGGAATTTTACCATTTATCAGGACCTTGGTAGATCAGTTCCTTGTTTCTTTAAATGCACTTTTACAAACATTGATTTAGAGAGGCATTATATCGCAAACAATCAATTTAATTTTTATCTTACACTCTGGAGAATTTTGGAGGTTAATCTGAATTTTACAGCCTGCCCTTTGCTCATCACAGGCCAAATTCAATTCTCACTTATTGTCAGTGAAGATTTTTTCAACATACTTGACTAGAAATGAGGTCTGAATGACTATTTCTAAATTTAATATTAAGTTGATACTCATTATTTGTAACTTCTAGTTAATGGATTTCCCAAACCTAGGTACAAGCACAGTCTTTACAAGCATTCTGGGTATAAGACTGCTTCCTTTCTGCAAAATAAATCCGTGGTTTTATCTTTTTCAAAAGAATATCTCCTGGGAGGCCTCTGCTGAGGTGGGGTGGGAAGCAAAATCTGAGTATCAGCTTAAATCATTAATCTGAATTCACCTTAGAACAGCCATAACCAGCATTAGGCAAACCGAGTGTTCAAAACAGACAAAATGAAATTAGCCAAATATGTTCCAGAAAATATTTACTACAGAATTTTCAATGTATATTCCTAAAGGCGCATAAGCCAACAGTGAAACAATCGGTTAAAACAATGCCATCAAGAAACGCATTGACTTTAACGTAATTGTAAAAAATACATCAATTCTCTCGTAGGGACCCACATTCCTGGAGAGCTCTTTTGGGCGTGCATAACCTTTGGGAACATGGCGAACACGCAGCAAAAAGAAATATTAGAAGCATCACTGTGCACCCAGAATTCAAGAGAGAAACATTTGAAAATGATATTGCATTATTTGAACTTGATTCCGCAGTACGCTACAGTGACTACATTCAGCCTATCTGCTTACCTCCCGCACACCGTTACCCATACACTGACAATGAAACAGAATGCTTTATTAGCGGTTGGGGACGAACAGCAGAAAAAGGTAAAAATTTGCTTGCGTTGCTGATCAAGTTCTAAGCTACATAACTAATACGGGGTTCCAGACCCTCAAGCTCACCGAGAGAGAACTGAATTTGTTCAGGTTATGGTCTCGTCACACAACGTCATTAAATCCTTCCGCGATTGATTATCTTTCAGTGTTTTTTCCACTGAAAGCAGATTAGATCTACACAGATGTAACCAAAGGCGTAAATTTTCTAGCCTTTCTTCCACGTATAACATGAAAAAAGGAAAATAAACTAGCCTGACTTTCAGATTCATGGTACAGCTACTCAATGTTGTCTGCTAGAAATAGCTTTTTTACTGAAAAACAATTCTGATGCCGTGCATTGTGAACTTAGGGGTCCCCACGGATTTTACAAATGGCTGCATTCCCTCAAATTCTCTCTTTCATCACAATGAGCACAAACTTGGTATGATGGCAGCTGGTGGCGTGCATCTTTCTTGTGTGGAATCCCCATCTTGTGGGGATCATATAAGCTTGCTTGGTAAGTCACCTCTTATTTTGAGGTGAGCGTTTTGAGCAAGGCTAGTAAGCAGTATTGTTATCATCAATGTTTCTTCAGAATAAGAATTGCAAAAACGACATCAAATCAAAGTCTGCAAATCCTTAACCCACTTAAGTTTAAATCTGTTAGAAGTAGGCACGATCTCTCCATTAGGCACACGTCTAAACACGTACTGAAACATGCTTAAGCTAGCTGAACAGGGGAAAAAAGAGCACAGTAAGAATTGCTACACACAACAGCATAAATATTTTACCTTTCTATATGCTGTCTTCCATTAAAGGTAAAACTTCAGCTGTGTTAAAAGAAGCACAAGTGGAAATCATTCCTTCTAGCATCTGTAACAGTTCTGATGCGTATGGAGGTCTGGTTAACAACAACATGATTTGTGCTGGCTCCCGATCAGGAGGCACCGATACCTGTCAGGTAAGAATGAACACCGTGCCCGACCTGCCACTATGGAAAGCCCCAAGCCAGAGTCTCGGGGGCATCATGATGAGCAGCATTTGTAGCGTAATTAATTAAAATGGCAAAAATACTAAAGAGAAAACGTGTCAAACTGCAAAAGCAGCATCGTAAATAGAAAGAGAGATGAGATGGTGATTCCAAAGAAAAAACACATCTCAAAAACATACACGAAGAATTCAGCGATACTCAGCAGAAGACAAGAATAAGTGAAAGGAGAAAGACCGCAAACATATTTATACACCGCTTGCCACAGAGATGTCACTAAATGATATAACATTACACAAACATACGTGTGGCTACACACACGCGTATCACTGTTGTACATCCGTAGCGTGTGTGAAGCACACAAGCGTCTTGCCCGTTTTTATGCTTTTGAAAGAGAGCAGCAGCATTGGAAAGTGATACGGTTCAGTGGTACGGCAAAGTTTTTATGTAAATGCTGAGCAATCAGCATCTTTCTCAGAAAAGACAGTCTCGGGTCAAAAGCACTAGTGTGCAAACGCTGGGGCACCAGTTGTGACACAGAGACATTTATAATTAAAATCCGTAACGTATTTGTAAGTACTTTGTGGGATATACTTCCTGCTTCCCTCAGCAGTTTTCCTTTAAGTAGGTGATACGGCAAAGATTCAGGGTTGTGTATTCATCGCCGTGTTTCTTGGTACTTACACGTTGTGTGGACAATATATTCTCCTATTAACTGATGAGTGAGAAAGTTTAGGGAGACAAGCCTTGGAATGAAAAGGTGCAAAACCAAAAACAACAACAAAACTTCAGCTAAAGACACAAACTAATGCAGGTACGGTATTCCAGTCAAGGCAGTATCACCCAGCATCACTGAATTTTATCTTAATTTGTCCGTGTACTACTATCCATGTATTACTGTCATTATTACTGTCCAGTTAACTTAGCTGATTAAAAATAGGGGGGGGGGGGGGGGGGGAAGAAGTGGATGCATTACTGCCTTAATTCTACATTGACTCCTGGAAGGGAACGTATGTTACTAGTTTTTCGTATCGTTTATTTACAGGGAGACAGCGGTGGACCTTTAGCGTGCTATCACCCTAGTACCGACAAATACTATCTCATAGGGATTGCTAGTTTTGGAGTTGGCTGTGGCCGACCAAAATTTCCCGGGATCTATGTCCGTTTATCTCAATACAGAAGATGGATAAAATCTGAACTTCTGTTGAGCAACAAGGCTGTGAATCCCGTGAGCAGCACACTTACCATCTGTCTGACTGCGATACGTACAGTACTTGCGTAGACTTTCTAAAGGGACAAACCACCGCGTCGTCGTCGCAGAGGCTTGGCCTGCCCGTTTGAAAAGAGCGCTAACTCCCCTTTCAGAATAAATCTAAGAGCCAAAGGACATACACTTATTTTTAGAGGTCATGTTTGCAGTTGTGTTATCTTTTTTGTTTTCTGCCTTTGATATCCATACTAACAGTAGAGGAAACGGTAACAACCTTGACCCTAAGAATGAAATCGAATATAGAAACGTTACCAACTGAAAATACTCTTCTCCCACCCTATTTCTGTGCTTTTCCAGCTATCAGAAGCTTAAGTACTACCTAGCAATACTACCACGATTTTGTAGACGGCAGAGATGCTCCCTCTGCTGGGTGCATACAAAATGTCTTTAGTTAACAGTGGCTCAGCTTTCTGAAAACTAAAAAGGAAAAAAAACCTGCAGAAAGACAAAAGGTATTCTCCACTAATTATTTTTAGTGATGACTAAAATTTATGCACAAATAACTTCGTACTCTGACTGCTGGAAGGACACGTCAGATAAAAGATCTCTGGCTGCTGTTTCATAGACTAAATGTTTATTCTCGGCCACTGTAAAAGACCTGATACCACACAACGTATGCACATTTGCTCAGCACCGCTGTAGTACTATGTTAATTAAAAATAAATAAGGAACATCAGAATTATATTTTGGCGACTTTATTTACCAAGGTCAAAATTTGCAACCATCTAATTGTTTCGACAAATATTTACAATTCATATAAAGCATGTACTTTTGTTTGGAAATAACCAGCAGAACAGTATTAGGTTCTATCTCTCTTACTCTCAGGATATAGATTTTACTCTCTTACAATCTAGATTTTGAAGTAAATCCAAAATAAGTATTTCATGGTAAGTGATTACTTAAAGAGCAAACTCATGTTACTGTTTAATATTTCCATGATGAAAAAATAAGCTGCTCTTTCCGAAACGCTGTTTTAAGAGGATAAAAATTTACTAATGTTATGTCTGGCAGCACTACACTTGTTTCACTTGCTGAATACAGAAAGAATTGGCCACCATTTTTTTTACAGTCTTAACACTTGATAGCTTTTTTTATTATTATTCCGTATTACAAAAGAAGGTAAAGGAACAACAGCACACAGCGAGGATCAAAATACCATACAGAGGAGTTACCAAATTAGTTTCAGTACTGTAGGTCAAACCCTCTTAAACATATGCCAAAGAGCGTACACACACCTGATGGGAGACAGAGCGACAAGGTCCAATTCTCTGAGGTGCTAAGCACGTTCCGAGGCGTTCCCTTCTCCTGAAATTCCACTAACAGAAATGGGAGGCACCAAACCCCGCTTTTGGAGCGGGTGCCGAATGTAATGATGTTCTCAGCCTTGCTCGCTATTTTTGATGTGCAACAAAAGCCCTCCTTTTTGACATGATCGCAAACACAAACGTATACTCCAGTTTGGCCTAAAGGAAACGTATCGTGGATCATGTCCGTAACGATCATATATTTAGAAACTTTAGAAAAAAATGCATTTTTATAGCCTACTAACAATGTGATTGTGGAATGCAGTCTTTCTCATACCATTTGCAAAGAGCTCTGCTTGCTAAGAAGTCCATTAATTAAAAAATGAGTAAAATAAAAAATACTGACTGACCATATGATAAGCATTACACATCTAGGGAGTGAGTACATCTTTTAACTTCATTCAGATCTGAGCTAGCACAACACACACACGTAGCTCTAACACCTTTTTAATAGCATAGTCCATAGTGCAATTCCCGCTGACATAACTGGAAGCAGGATTCAGTCCTAACTATGGAAAATAGTGTATTTATTATTCATGCAATAAGCACTGCATACACGTTTTTCTATTTCACAGAATCACAGAACCACAGAATGGTTGAGGTTGGACGGGACCTCTGGAGGTCACCTCGTCCAACCCCCTGCTCGAGCGGGGTCACCCAGAGCAGGTTGCCCAGGACCACGTCCAGACGGCTTTTGAGTATCTCCAAGAATGGAGATTCCACACCCAAAAGAGTCCTGATCATGTCAAACATTTAATTTTAACCTGAAACAAATTAAAATCATACAAACTAGAATCTCTGATAGCAATCAGATCTAATGTGCAGATAATATCAACTGTGGGGAATAAAAAGCCCTGATCTCTTTTTTTTTTCTTTTTTTTTTTTTCCCAATACTCTTTAGGATCCTTTTTTTTTTTGCAAGTTGCCTACAGACATACAAAATTAATTCAAATATCTCCTACACCAAAGAGGATCTCGTTTGACTTTGTACTATCCATAAAAATATATGCTTGAAAATCTGGTTCACAAAATATTTCATTTGTTTACTAAAATGAAATATATAAACTGTCAAAATACGTATATAAACTCAATTTCAGAATTTGTAAAGATCACAATTTAGCTACAAAATATACCAACCATCTACCTGTTTTCAATAGAATATTTTCTTACAAAGATACCATTACTTTGCAAAATATCCCCTACCTTACAAAATTAGTCTGGAAATTTTGCACTACTTTCAGCATATAAACCATATATTAGAACCTCATTAAACCTTTGGTATATATCTTCCATTTTTTATTTTATCGTTCCTCTTCTATTTGGTTTAAATGTTCCAAAGCACAGTAGAATCTCCAGACAGAATAAGCAATGCATGTTTAATTGGATATATAATCAGCACACAATTTATTTTTCAATTATAGATCTTTATCATGCCCAACAACTAAGAACAAACTATTGTGAAATCATTCTTCAGAAACTTCTGTTCACCAGTACTCGTTCTACCACACCGTACTTTAAAATAATTGGATGTGTTGAATTCTCTTAAGAAAAGTCAACACCTGATTGCATGTGCCTCAGACATTTTCGGGACTAGGCCTCTCACTGCTTTCTGCAGATCCTTTCCAAATTTGATAAACACAGCAAACGTCGAAAAAAAACCCCCAACTTTTTAAGCTGTCAGCTGAGAAAGAGTAAACATAATTTATACCTCTAGCAAAGTATTAGCTTTTTTTATCATCTGCACCTGTAAATAACAACTTACAGGTTAAAATAAAAATATTTACATACAAATAACTGAAAGAAAAAGTAAGGATTGAAAAAGAGTAAGAAATCAAAACATATACTGGTTATAAATGTTACTAATAATGTCAACTATGGCAAGGATTCCATTTCATCCGCATTTTAATTGCAACCAAATATTGCCTCCGTTACAAGAGGTATTTGTAGAAATTTTCAAAGAAATGCTAATCACCTGCCTCGTAAAACGTGACTGTCCTTTTATTGTAGATGCAATTTTGACTTTATAAAGTTTCCAGTTGTGCCAGCAGGAATTTTGGTGAGGTTTTCTTGTTTCCTTTTTGTACTTTGTCACCAACATGTTGTAAATAAAATCTATATAGTCTTTAAGTTGTGAAATCTAGGTAGAAAAGTTTCATTTTTGACCTTTCATCTAGTTTAAAAAATTCAGTATAAAAAAAAAATTCTCCTCTGAAATTTAAACAGTCCACAAAAGTTTTACCTTCTTTTCTTACACACTTTTATGACAGTAAAGATCTTTCAAAGTTTTTAGCTCTTCAATTAGAGTTTTGTTCTGATTTTCCAGGACCGCAACTCGATTTTCCAGACATTTAACATACTCTTTCTTCTTTCTACGGCATTCTCGAGCAGCTTCTCTGGAAGACAAGCAGAAGTCATTGTTTATTTTAGATTTGAGACGTGTCTATTTTATGACTGTTACGATTCTGACCAATATGAGAGGAGAGAGCCGGCACTGCCATCGTGAACAAACCAAACTGACAAGTACACAACGATAGGTGCAGAGCATGAAATTCAACAGTATCTGGTAACACACATGGTAGTCAATCTGCAGGGAAAAAACAGTTTCTTTCCGCCAAACTGTGTGAGACGGAACACGTGGCGTGTTTTGGTCAGAATTTCCAGTGTTTTCAGTCGCTGGATGCAGCATACCATACTGATGGCGCAATCAGTAAAGTTAGCTCGCAAGACTCGTAATTTCTCCTTTGAAGATACATTTCAGCACACTAAACTAACAAATCAAAGCAGCCCACGTGCACTTACATACCTGTTCTTCATCAGCCTTATTTCTCGTTTCAACTGCGGATCATCTGTCTTACTTGTCTGTGATGTCAGAGTGACAGGAGATGTCATCACCACAGTCTGAGGAAGGGATGTGGTAGTTGGTGTGGTGCGGATCTGGTAAGTCTGCATGTCTCCTGACGCAGCTGTTGCGATAATAGCATAAGACATCAAAACGTGGTAGCGTTAGAAAGTTACACTTGCGTTAGTGATGGGGATTTCTAACCGTTGCCAGAAGGCGTACTCACTCTGCACTACCACCTGGTTGCTGGGTACAAGTATCTGTTGACCATCTGATGTTTGCGCGTACTGCAGTATCGTTGTCCCAGGCTGAGTACCGCCAGCATTTGTCATCGTTAGTGTCTGCAGACCTTGCACACCATCTGTACCTGGGCTGGCCAGCTGCAATCCATTTGCAGCAATGGCAACTTAAAGAAAAAGGAACATGCACAACAGTGTGTGTAGCTGTATGTTATAACATACAGATGAAGGTAAATCTGGAGGTGTACAGCTATTTCCACTGCTGAAAAATACTGCCAGTTTTGGAAGGCTTTTTTCTTCTGTCACTTTCAACTATCAGACCTTGCTGCTGGGTCCTTACTAAACATATCGGGTGTAAGTGGCCAGGTGTTGGTAGCGGGGGGAGCCGCAGGGGTGGCCTCTGTGAGAAGAGGTCTGGGACTGCCCCGAGCCGGACACCAGCTCCACATGGACCCACGCTGGCCACAGCTGGTGGAAACGTCCTTAAGAAAGGGCAAAAATCCGACAGGCAAAGGAGCGAGGGGCGGGGGGAAGTGAGAAACAGCAGTGTGAACACCACAGGGATGGAGAGGAGGTGCTCCAGGTGCCGGAGCAGGCTGCTTTTTGGCTCACAAGCACAATGAATACTAGGTGATAAAATCAAAGGAACGAATCCTTTTTTTTGCTACCTCCCTGATATCACAGGAACACCTTTTGGTGTGGCCCTATGATATATATAATGGTATCTTCACTGATCTTACGTTTTGGACTAAATCTAACACTAGAAGGCTGCTATGTATTCCGTAACAACATCCTTTGAATGTCTTGTCTTAATATGCAAAAATTAACACAATGAAGCATTGAGTTTATCTGGAGTCTTTAGATACCGGTCTATTGCCATGTAATAACAGTACTAACTTCATTAACTGTTAGATAAATAGCCAAACCTTTTGAGTTTCATCTTAGTCAAATATATAACAAAAAGAAAATCTGTATTTTGAGGCAAGTTGAATAAAAAAATGTGTCCAGTTAGGCACATATTTTGTATAACGTACTGTACTGTCCAGTGCTCGTCTGGTAGATAGGCGTGGGAACGGACATAGATGTAACAGTAGAGACCCCAGGACTCTCCTCATCTCCTTTTCTATCACGTGTATCTTCCGAAGAAAGATCTTTCAAAATTTTCCTATTAAAAAACAGAGTTTCTTTATCAGCTCTAATAGTAGGCAAAAACTAGAAATTACTGCAACAACAGTTACAAACTGCTACCCCTATTTTGTATTACAGAAATAAACACTCAAATTTTGATGTACAACACCTTTTGGAATTAACAAAATTTTGTATGAGGTGACTGCCTCAAACTCCTTCTGTAATTACACTTCTGTAGTTTATATAGTCCAGTTTTTTAGTTAAATATTTGAATCATTTTATGAGCTAGGAGCAATTCAAGTCAGCTACTGATTTATAAAGTATGCGTATGTGCAAATCAGCACAAATTCCAGATTTTCAATCATTACCCTCTAAAAGCCTTAGATGTTTGAACTGGTAAGCCTGCAGTGAAAACCTGCAGCATTTGCAGTAGATTTCAGTAATCTCCAGAAAAACGGTGCGCCGAAAACTAGCACTGCGGCTGCATCATTTCATTTCAGTAAAAGCTGCATCAGTTTCCACCATAAACATTTTCTGGGGATATATAACTGGCCTAATAAGAGGTTTTTCTGATTTACAACTTGATCCTCTAATTCTCTCAAGAATAGGCTTTGTATATCCAATTAAAACCAGTTTGCTCTCTCTGGTGTCAGAATAAACCACAAAGGAGTAGATTACTACAGAAAAGTTTAAAAATTAGCTCTCTTGCTCTTTCAGTACACAGTAAGACTTTCCATTTCTTTTCTGCATTTAATTTCACTCTTGCACAGCTTCTCAAACAACCCATGTCCTATGTAACAATACCCTATGAAACC
This sequence comes from Aptenodytes forsteri, assembly GCF_000699145.1. NCBI lineage: Eukaryota > Metazoa > Chordata > Aves > Sphenisciformes > Spheniscidae > Aptenodytes > Aptenodytes forsteri. The sequence goes on from NW_008794786.1 coordinate 230,218, forward strand.
AGGCACATCTCTATTTAAAAGAAGAACCAACGGAAGCATGAATTTTATGCATCTTACCCCAGGCCAAACGATGAATTAGTGGCAGTTATATGAAGAGAAAAGCAGAACTGACGACTCCTGATCCCAAACCCGCACGGCTAAACAGTTCTCCCACAGAAGCTCTGCTTACAGCTTGTCTTTTCCTATCCTGGCTACTTTAACTGAAGATTCAGAATTGCTCTTTTCCACCACCGTTTTTGACTACATGCAACATAATAAAATCCCTCCTAAATTATTTGTTCTGGTACGTAATTCAAGATGAGATAAAGCTGTCAGAAAGTACTAAGAAGAGTGGATAAAACATTCAAAAAATGAAAAGCAGTGGCAGAAGCGGGCACAATAATCACAGATAGGAGTACCAGGTAGGTTCATAAACTGTCTTCTAAAATTTTCAGAACGTTATTGTAAAAAAATACTAAATTTTGTGTTAAGTTTCTAACAAATTTATTATTTGAAAAGCCAGGATGTGGCATTTGACTACACTCCTCATTTCAGTAAAATGCTATAACTGAGTAAAATTACAGCTGATAAACAATTTTTCCTATGCCACATCATGTTGAAGCTGATGTCCAGTTAAGTCAAAGTTTTCTTGTAGCAAATGATAGCTAACATGGCATCCTCAAAACATTTACTGCATGAACAGACCCAATGCGTGTTTCAAGAGAAAGAAAACAACTTAGAGGTTGACAGAATACATGAAGCTACTGAAAGAAGTTGCTATTTTGGTTTCAAATAAAAAATTACAAAATATATTACATACAGTACTTACCGGTAAGATGGACGACGAGCTAAGATGCCTCGAGCTTTCTGTGAAGAGCCTATGCTATCTGATGAATCCTGAGAATCTTCACTCTCAGACAAAGAAGATACCTAAAAAACACATTCCATGTGGTTATCGGGTGCACTTCAGAAGAAATGCCCAGAATAGATTACACATTTTAATTGTGTATGAGCTAAAGCTGCATGAAAACTACACAAATGCAGCTAATTACAAAGAGAAAGAAAAAATGGTGGATTTCTAGTTTCAGTGCTATCTCCTATTTCTAGCAATTATCAAAGACTGTTACATTAGTAAGATCACAATGAAACAGACACCCCCCCCCCCAAAAAAAAAGGAAGCTCAAGAGATTCTCCCAAACTATTTATCACATTAAAAGCTGGAAAACATCCTCCATCTGAAGCTAGCTGTTCTAGCTGGATTAAACTGCAGGATTAATCAATCCAGAATGTTTAAAACAGCAGTGTGAAGAAATACAAATGGTTTATTATTTTCATAAAAATCATACAAGCCTAACTATCTCAACAGCTGATGTGGTCTGAAGAGGTAAGCCACTCCCACACATAAATTTGTCTAAGGAGCTGGTGGGAAAGGAAACAGGAACACCATTTATTTACAAAGACAAACATAGAAAATACTTGAAATCTTTTATGTAGACAGAAAAGCAGTGTATTTTGTTGGTCAGAATACGAGTCAAAGGAAAGTAATATTTAAGGTAGCAGCATATCAGGGAGTAAATATGCAAAGTATTCTCTGTAATTTTCTCTTTATTCCACTGTGTCCTCATACAGTTGGCACGTGTTATTTTTTTCTCTGATGCTCCTTATTAAATACAAGCTAACAAAACATTTATTTGTACTTATCTGTGTGCCAGCCACAAAAAGTCAAGAAGAATGCATGCAGCCCAGCATTTCTCACTTAACTGCTGCTACAGAGACAAAAAGAGCAACCTACTACCAACATTTAAAATAAAGCTGCTCATGTATTACTTTTTTTCCCCCCTTAGAGCAATAAGGCCACAACGTTCATAAATTACAGAAAAAAAAAAAAAAGGAAAGAATACAGTCAGCGGGGACCCTGCAACTAGAACACAATGATAGGGAAGGGATTAGTGGAGACTCAAGTAAAGACAACCTACTAAAACAGATGCTTAACTGTTTTCAGAAGAGAGAAATGTGTTTTCTTTTCCATGATCTGATGTTACAGGAACAATGATAGCTGAAAATGCATCATACGTTTACTTTTCATGGTTTATCAATTTAACGTCATATGAATAGATAAGCACAGTACAAAGGATCAGTGACAAATTAATGTGTTTAAGCGCGGTTCTTCCAGTCATTCGGCTGACTAGTGCAGTTATTTCACAGCGTAACTCCAATGCCATGCTGCCCAGAGAGCTCTCTGCAGCCAAGGACTGAATGAAGTAGTTACAGACTCGACTGTAAAATCCCCAAGGCACCCCTCTGAAGTGGCTTGTACAAAAATCACATGGCAAATGAGTAAGAGAATACTTAGGTACCACAGAAACGGAGTTACAGTGTATGTGAGGGGAGCAATCAACAGTTCATCCACCATCATTCAGGTCTACCTTTTCCAAACACACATTCTTCTTCACTGGGTTATTCTATACTCTCTTCATTTTGGTATTGAAACACACTGATTGCACGTCTGTTAGGAGCACCAACTAAAGAGTTGCGGTTTTGTTTTGGTTTTTTTATAAAGGGAAGCAATGTCAAATAGTTTAATTTCAACTCCAAAGGCAACTTTAGCACTGCAAATAATTTCAACATTAAGAACGATGTATCCCGAAAATACCGTCACTGGATGGCTCGCAGCAGGGCCCAAAAGGCTGCACTGTGGCAGAGTTAGTCTGACAAGCCGTTACAAGTCTTTTCACGTACATAACACAGGATTCTTGGTTGTTTAACAGACATTCTGTAGTTACCTGCACTGTTTGCACCTGGGGTGAGTGGATTACAGAAGAGGACTGCGCTGTCTGAATGACTCCCTGGACCTGGACTTGTTCTCCAGGAAGCTGAACAACTGTCAGGGGAGCGGGACCTCTTAGAGACATCTACAACAAATCAAAGAATCATTAACAAAAGCTGTAGTTTGTTCTCCAGTATTCAGAAAGCGTATATACATGTAGGAAAACTAGTGGAGAACATGCATTAGCAGATGCTTCTTTTAAGCCTAATTAAGTCACAGAAGGTATCCTTTACAGATATACATTTTTGAGATACATATCTGCATATAAAAAAGGCTGAAACAGTTACTTATTTGACTTAGGTTAGGGGGAAAATCAAACGTAGCATTATGTGCAAAAGATTAAAATGCTGCAACTTAAAACCAAGCAGTTCTAAATGAACCACAACGAAGCAGACTTCTTGAGAATCATCGAGACTGAGCACGATTGCTTTCATGTGACTCCATCCATATGCACAGATAAAGCCCCACATTTGTGGCGGTTCATTTTTTTAAGCTTTGATTCCATTTTAAGAGTGTCTTAGACTTTGATGAGCAGAAATAAAAGTGCTGAATAAGTAGCCTTAATTCTCACTAAAGTTAATAGGAGTTTAGCGCCCTATCTAAATCAAGATGAAATCACTGACAAGACTAGGGGCTTAGGACAGATCAGACTAACAATACTAAACTGATGCAGAAGGTAGCATGAATAATGTACATATTTGGTGTTCTTGGATTTTTTTTTTTAAGCAACCGGTACGAGGCTACGGTTCATAAAGTTCACAGAGAAGAAACCACAAGAGTTAAGCACAGCAAAAGCTGACCAATCTACTTAGAAAGTTCAAGGCACAAGGGCCGTACGAAAGACACCAGACCAGGAAGGAAACTGAAGGAGACAAGGTATGCAAGCTCTGGACAAGGAAGAAGAACAAAGAGCAGATGTTTTCCAAATAAAAATTACAGCATCTGTTCTTTAAGGTTTTAAAATGATCAATTTCAATAAATGTTGTAGCTGGAATCTAGGTTTAATTGGCAAGAAGTTAATTACTACTGCTACTCCTATTAAAAATACTTTTTACATTCTAGCAGATTTGTATTTTTGATGTTGAACTCGCACGAGCCTTTGCACTTAAAAATTGATTAAAGTTATACACAGAGATGCACAAGTAAATAACCAGTTTCCTCACCAAATTTCTTCACTACTTTTATTATTCTGGAATATACGAAAAGATGAAGGGAACATTAAAACTCATACAGCTAACTTTTCATTTAATACTACTTTCATATCATACATCATAATATTAAGTTACACTGGCAACCTTATATAAAAACAGATCAGAAAAACAGCCTGTAAACAAACAACAGGATGCTTGCTGATATTCTATCCTGTCTTTGCCTCATGCAGTTATCTAAATATTGCATCAAAAGCTACATCGCCTCCACAGGGCAAACAGTGGACGAGCTGCAAAACTCTGTTGTTTCACAGGACGGCTACGTGGCTGTGGGAGCAGACTTTACCTAGAAAGAGATGCTCTGTCAGAGGCAGAAAGTTGAATCATGAGAAATCCAGGACAAAGCTCTGAAAGTGATGTTACTTTGTAGTAAGTATGTCAAATTTCCAACTTCATATGATTTATTACATTAAATACATTCATGTTGGGCTAAAATCCAAGTGTTTCCATGGTGCTGAGCACCCAGGATTGCCATTACTACAAAAGGAGCTGTAAATGCTTTTTCTGGAAAAAAAAAATGAACATTAGGTCTTTGCTTCATTACTAAGCAGCTCCTGTATGTCAGGTCGATGACAATTGCAAAGGACGTACAACCTAACAAAAATGCTGGGCTGCATTTTTGCATTGTACGAGCACGAAATTTAATTTTGGTCTTTTGAACGCAAGCCATTTTACTAATTTTGTGTCGTCCATCAACAAACAAGTACATTTTTCTCAACCTTCTTTTGTTTTTTCTTCTCTGCGTGTTTCTAAAACTCAAGAATTAATATAGTTTGTAGTACATAAAAAACGGCTCTTAACTACCTCAAATGTTTGCTGAGATTTGGCCCAGGCTTTACCTGTTGAGCAATATGAGAGAGCTGAGCTGCCTGTAGTGTTGTACCTTGTACAGCTGATGTTTGTGAAGGCGTCACTGAACTGTTACTGCTGCTCTTGTGCACCTCTTCCATAATCAACTACAAGAAAAATAACGAGTTAAATTCAGTTAATGATAAATTTGAACAGCAGATAGGTGCCCAACTTCCACGGATATTTTAGAGAATCTCAGTGCATAATGCTTTTAGCCTTATTTGGACATTTTTAATTAGTTCTTTGTCCTTTGATGTCACTTTCTATTATGGAATAGCACAGCATTTTTTGTTACTTCCCCTACGATACCCCGAGCATTGTTACGCCTTCGCACGGGGACAAGAGAGGAAAGACACGGTGGGAGCCTTTCCACCCGCCCCGTGGGTTTGGGCAGGTCGAGCACAGCACCCAGCACGCCGCCTCTCGAGGCCTCGGAGCCCAGAGCGGCACGAACCCCCGTTTCGGAACAGGAGACAAGTCCCATTTCGCCCTGACAACACCTGCAGTCCAACCGTCTGTCAGCACCGGTTCAGACCTACCCCATGCTGAAGTTTACTGTCAAATGTGTTTACTGAATTTCCTGGTTTTTCATGAAAACAAACAAGTCATGAGATCTAGGAAGAAAACCAAGGTGAAGCATTTATACTGAAGAATACCTTGCTCTAAGTAAAATAATTTTCCAAAATATTTTACCCAAGCTACCAGCCAAACCTATTTTAAAACATCTGAAGGTGTATAAAAACAAAACAGGGACTCAAAATCAAAGCACAGAGATCACAATTTTGAATTTTAAACCCTGCAAAAGTCACTCCGTCTCCATATAATACAGTCAGTCACACTTCTCTCATTTCTAAGATTTTATATTTAACTGTTCAACATGTCTTGACAGCATCCCCCCTCCAATATTGGGGGATTTAGTGATGTAAAAACGCATGCTTTTAGGTGGGGTGAGTGGGCGGACCAGCCTAGAGCATTAAAAGATGATCGGTGAGTGTTAAACATTTTGTCACAGAAGGTTTGAAACTGTTGAAAGGACAGTTGCTATGAGACTGGAAATTACATTTCTTTCTGTGGAAATGTGAGTCATTGATTTTTCCCTACTGAGATAAACCACAGCTCTTGCAGCCTGACATATACTTAGAGGGTAAAAAGTCAATGTACACCAAGAGCAGAATCTTGTTCTTGCAATCCTTACTCATCTGAGGAGCCCCGCTGCAGAACTCCCCAAATAAGTTACTAAAACAGGACTTTGTGGAGAGAAAACTGATGGTTGGGCGATACGTGAAACCGTATCCTTTGTGGCACAGAACAAACGTTCTCTAACATATGATACAGCTTCCCAACATACTTATGTCTATAAACATACAACGATTCGTTCGGAGTTTAAGCTGAAGCAGCACAATGAAGGCTTCACTCTGGAATAAAAAGCTCACGGGAGCAGGGCAGTGCTTCAGCTGTTCCCAGCTTCTGGAAACCTTCAGCTAATCAAAACTACCCCGACTGCCTTTGCTAAGAGTATCACGTCGCTGCTGCTGCGAATGCAAGAGTGCTTTCCCCTCCGCATCGCCAGGAGCGTGAATCGGAGTCGAGGATCCCGACTGACACCCTGCTCGACTTCACGCCGCTCACGCCTGCAAGAAACCAGCCCCGGTGCAGCAGCGGAGCAATGCAATTCTAACATTTTCCTTCTTCAGTTGCTACTGCTGCAGAGCTCGCCTGAAAGTCGGAAAGACTGTTTTGGCTTTTTTTTTTTTTAAGGAAAGAAAATTGAGAACGGAAGTAATTTAAGTATCTTGAAGCGATAAAAAAAAAAAAGAAGAGCAGAATCAACGACAAGCATGTATAAGGGACGCAACTTTATATACCCTCTAATGTAGTTTTAGGTTTTTTAAAAAGGAAAATCTACGTTTTGTACCCCTGCAAAGGGAGACATTCTAAGCGTCACGAGTAAACAGGGCACCGTCAAACTGAAATCCAGTCAACAGCAAAAATTAAAATAAATTTCCAGTGCTACAGAAACACCCAATTCATTTCTGTAGTGCTAAACCACACTCTGTCTCTCCCTCCCTCTTTTACTGTTTTTCTCTGCCTTATTGTCCCATGAAAGACTCACAACAGCAGCAAAGTAGGCTGCAAGAAACAATGAAACTGATAGATACAAAACCACCCAAAATAAACAAACCGGGGAGAAAGCACAAAGGCTTTTGCTGATCTTTCTCTCATAGGTGTGAAGTCCTACTTACAGGAATAAAAGATAAAGTATTTCCCATTATTAACATGATTTTTCAAGTTCACTTCATCTCTGCTTGCTCTGCAATATTTAACTAAATAGTCATCCAACATCAATGAATCTTAGTAAAATAATATTAATAAAAAAAGATTTAGCAAGCGATTTTAACAAGGTGAAAGTTACTACTGCATCTCATATCCTCCACTGGATAAAGGAGATGCAACACGCTATTTGGCCTCGCACGACTGTCTCACAAGACGACCCACATGCCTCTACCTTGTTGAAACAACTTACTTAGCTGGAAAAACGCGAATTTTCCATTGGAATGGCCTTCTGTGAACACGTGAAACAGCAACTACCATCTACCAGCTTTCAGAAAGACGGTTCCACTGAAAAACCTCAACCTGCAAGTTCTCAAGCTTTGAAAAGAAGTACCAATGACGGAAAATATATCAGGGTTTCAGCTTTTTACACCACAGTTAAAACTACTTCCAGCAACAGAATATACATTTAGCTGAAACCAGCTGCACAGTTTGGGGTGAAGGAAGAGTTTTACACGTCACAGAGTACTGAGGGGAGGGAATTCATAAAAGCAACACCCGATGTTTTATCAGCCAGAAAATAATTACTGTTCCGATCCGTACGAAAACCATGTTTTTATGATCAGACAGGTAAGGATGATGCTTTTCAGAATAAAAACAATGCCTCCACACAGCTACATCTCCAAAGTAATTTCATTTAAATGAAAGGATTTTGCAATAGCAGTATTATGAAGTTTCTTTTGAAGGACTTTTAAACTTCTGAGAATCGGCGCTCTCCAGCCAAAGACACACATCTCACTTTAAACCTGAGTTTGAGGCTCAAACATATCTTCCTTTTAAACAGAAATGGGAACATCGCATTTCATTGTGGGCAAGTTCAATTTACCATCCTGAAGTTCACATATACCCTCCTAACACCATGTTCCTTACTCTGAACCACCACTCAAGAACCACTTAAAAAAAAACCCTAAATGACTGAGGAGCATCAATTAAAAGAGACAAATAAATAAACAAGAAAAACCCATTCCCACAACTCTCACTAATCCTGATGGAAAATATCCTAAACCGCTGCAGAGTCGGTCCCCTTACAGACATACTGCGCCTGCGCGGTAACGAGCTTCCCAAGACTTTACTCTGAATCACTCTTTACTTCAGTGTCCCATAAACAGCTCTCTTGTCCTTGCTATTTTGTTTTTGCCTGTTTACAATGCAGATTATCTGAGACAGTGATTGTCTCTAGTTAAATGCTCATAAAATGACTAAAATCATGGGTTCCCAGCCTCAGGTGAAGCTTCAAAGCATAATCAGGAGGCAAAGAATAAGATAACGGAATATAAAAGCTGTACGTTAAGGCAAGGAGAAGTGAGCTGTAGTGTGAGAGCACCAAAGGAAGAAACCAAGTTCCGTTTTGTCCTTCTAAATCCAGCAGAGGAAAGGCCCGAATATTTCAGTATTGAAATATTGTAAGAGGCAACTGATTTTTTTTTTAAAGACTTTATAAAGTCAGAAATCAAAGAATACTGGACGCAGAATTTTATTCTCAAATACTAAGTGACGAGTCAAATACTGACTTATACAAATTACAGAAAGTGAATTAAAACATTTGGTGAAATTATACTCAAGTAATCTGGTGAAATTTTGGATTTTTTAATGTCTCAAAACAAGCTGTCTTCACCAGCTACAGCAGTTAAAATACTGTTTACCTAGTTTTGCAATTAAGACACTCGGGGAAAGTTTTTTCACCCCAAAGACTGACAGAACTCCAGTTTTTTCCAGGAGCCAGTGAAAGACGGAGGCAAGGGAGAGCACATCCTACCAGCTCGTGCCAGAAAGCAAGCGAGGAGACTTGAGTCACCGTACCCAGTTACGGCTCCGGATTCCATTCTACAAACACACGTAAGGATACTCCTTAAAACTTCAGGAGTACTCCCCGTGTTTTCCTCCACTCACCCCCTGCCCCAGCCTTCTACAGTGAAACGAAGCTTAGCGAGCATTCCCATGACAAGCAGCTTCAGAAATAAAAGCCCGCAGTCTAAAACCGTATACGGTATATTGACATAAGCGATCTTGGTATTTGTGAGAGGAAATATCAGTGAGATCATTCACAAACAACCTGCATCCCGCTGCCTTGAAATCAACCCGGTACTCATTGCCGTGAGCGTCGGAAGACACGGCTCACGAAAACGGCACTCTGTCAAAATTAATGGGAAAAAAGAGGTAATCACTCCATTTTTCATCAGTCGATCTCAAGGGCCTCTGGAGAAGAG
>NW_008794786.1:240701-249288 GCF_000699145.1 Aptenodytes forsteri
GCCGGGAGAGGGGAGCGCTCGCCTGCACGAGAACCAGAGTATTTCCCTTTATCCGCGACCGGGACGCGGGGGTGCACAGCCAGGCGTAAAGTAAAGCGCCGAACAGTAGCGAGAGTGCAGCGGGGTTGGCCTTTACCCCGGCAAAAGTGGCCTTCCAGCGCAGGGGCGCGACGGTTGTTCCCTGATCTCTAGCTGCTTCGCTTTTATTTTTAATCTTTAGAACAGCTGTATTACTGAAAAGGAATTTCAGGCATTGCACAGCGACCGCTTCAGACTAAACAAAGGTCAAACGTGTAAAGGGAGGGGGGAGGATTTTGGCTACGATTCCTCACAGGCGGGCAGGGCAGGGCAGGACATTGTTTTTTCTCTGAATTAAAAGTTAACAGAAGTTAATGAAGTTAACGAAGTTTGTAAGGAGCAGCACAGTAACGGGGTGACAACCCCTCTCCACAGTGGTTGTTCTCCCAGCACCATTTAGGATCACAGTAAGGAAATTCAGTATTTCCCGTAAAAGACGTAAACTCCAGGTAATCGCCAATACGAATGGAAGCCTTTCCCGTGACTTTCAGCATCTCCCCGCTGTTGTCCTAACGCAAACCATAAAAGACTATATTAGAAAGGGTTTTGATTAAAGCTTTAGTGTAATTTACTTTTTTCTTGCTGCTACATGGACCTCTACATTATTTCATTTGCAGTTTTCGATGTTTGTTTTCTTCTCGTTTTACTTTCCTGAAGCCCCCCTAGTTCTGATGCAGTTTACCAAGCCCTTCATCTCAAACTAATCAACGTTAGCAGACGAATGATTTATTTCCAATAAATCCCGAGTATGCTTTCTATTCCCCTGGCAATACCTTCCGCAGCCACTGCTGAAAAGCTTCAACATTCTCAAGGGTTTTCTTCCTGAGAATTACGCAAAGTTTTATCTACCCAATTAGTATTAAGCTCACACTATATAATAAGTTACGATACCAGAGAATGTGCCTGGGCTGGAGCTGTGACAATGAGAACAAGAATCTTCAGACACCTGGGAAATTTGATCACTCAATTCTAAATGTATTTCTGGAAAGACTGATTGGCTATTTCAATTTGCTTGGTTAATATAACAATTGGAAGTTAGTTGTTTGGGGTTTTTTTAAGAGGTTTTCCCAATATTAAGCAAATAATTTTAAAATACAGGAAAGATTTACTGAAAATGAAATGTTTTCAAAAGAAACCACGGTAAAGTTGCTACTCATCATCTGTAGGAGATGATGTGTCCAAGTGTATTCTAAACCAGAAGCACACCACCATTCGTAGGTACACGCACAGACGGTAGCTGGCGTTAGATGATAACATTAATTACCTCCTCACTGGTACTAAACTGTATCGTAACATTTATGAATATTTAAAATAAATCTTCACAAAAACTCCATGGTTAGTTTTGGACAGCAGAGATCATCCAGTGTTAAATCTCAAATGCCACCACAGTTTCTATTTCATCAGCTCATACAAAGCCTCACACAGTTGCTTTACCCCTCCGGAGGACAAAACCCCTCACATCTTGTTGGGAATCGCAAAGGTTTAGGAGTCTATACAGGTCTCGCCGAATTCCAGTTCAAAATGAAACGTACCAGTCCTGAATCCTAACCAGAAACTGAATAAAGAATATTTAATACTACAGTAAAATCTTAAATAAGGTCGGTCGTGCTTAAAACTGCATCTAGTTCATCCTCGGCGAGCGAGCTCAGTCGATTTCAAAAGCTAAATGGCCTGCTGCCGTGGGTACGGGACAACTCTGTCCAGCCACGGCGGTGCAGGGAGCTCGGCTCTTCACAGCTTCAGGTCTCCTACATTTCTAGGTACAAGTGACGTAACACATTTGCAAAAATACTTACAAGTTTTCCCTTTCACCAGGGAAAACGCTAACCAACGTTTGCTTCCTTAAAAAAAAAAAAAATTCCTTTGGAAAAACAGCAGATGAAGAACTAAGCAAGCCATCAGGCATCAACATTTATTAACACAAGACAAAGGAAACACAATCAATGCGTTAATGGAACACTGTCCAGCCAGATGTTAAATTTAAAAATGTATAGCTAATCTAATTTTAAATAAATAAAAACTTTATACATAATTACATAATGCTGTAGTCTGAATTTGACAATGGCAAACAGGTTGACAGAAATTAAAGAAAAATTGCATTTAGGGCTAAAATTTATCTCGTTTTTACAACCTTATTTTTAGGACAGTTATTATGACATCTTAATTACATTTATTTAAATCAGAAATGCAGTGCAAATTTTAACAAAACAGGACTTGGAATTACCTGTACCCACACGTTTTGCTTAGGGAATATTCATAAACAGTAAGACATACAAAATATTTTAGTTCAAAGTGTTAAGAATTCCTAGTTTTTAAGTTTCACTGTAGCTGTTAGCTTGGAATCTGATGGACGACAGTAGGAAATAATTTGCCTTCTGCGACTGGATAAGCTGCAAAGTCAAACTGGCATGGAGAGTCTGCTTCTCGGGACTCAACACTTGATTCAGCAGTTACGGAAAAGCATCCGACACTGAACCTGAACACGCAACATCGGCGGCCCTGCCAATTTTCTGAAGTTAAATATCTCAGTTTGTTCTCGTACGGAATGATACCAAGCAACCGTTGGAAAGCAGAACGGTCACATCTTTTCACAGCCCTCCCACGACAACCAAATAATCATTTATCAGTTTGGAAGAACAAACTGACCCCAACCTCAAAGAGGCTAGCAATGAAAAATACTTAGCACTTAGTGCTGTACAGTTAGTTACCTCACAGGGATGTTGTAAGGATTAGATAATATCCTCATCTACAGATGAAGAAACTGAAGGAGTGAAATGACCTGATGAAGGTCTTGTGGCAAGTCATTAGCAGAGCTGGCGTTAGAAATCGGGGTTTCCAGACTCACAGCTCCGTACTTCCTCCTCTCCAGCACGCTGCTTCTCACTGTGCCAAACACGGACAAAAGCATTCAATAAAGTCGAAACTGGCCAGCTGCTCTATGTCACTTACTGGCGATCAGGAATGGAATGTTATCTCATTCTATGGGCAGGACTGTAAACTTACAGTTCTCTAACACAGAGAAATGTAACACGCCAGAATAAAGATTAAGAGTACACAGTAGACTTGCAAGATAAAACCCCAAACCATAAGGAGCTATCAATATCCTTCCAAATAAAAAACAAGGAAAAAAAATCAAAATAACCCAGTCTGTCATTCAAAAACGCCATTTCAGAAAGTCAATCTGCCACATACTGGGACTCTTTGATCAATTTAATACATGCTTTTTTTTATTTCTGAAAAATTGTGAGTAAAAATAAAAAGAATCCTAGAATTGTACTTAAAATCCACTTCAATGGACAAATAAAGTATTTGTTGAAACAATTTTTATCTAAAGCTTTAATTTGAGTAAGAAAAAGGTCAAGACCATCAGAATTTTTTTCTGAAATGGGCAACAATGAAGTGAAGCTGTACTGCAGGTCACACTGCTGTGCAAGACAACATAAAAAATAAAGTGGTGCGTAACATGGAATAACGAGACTTTGCTGGCTGAAAAGGGAGAACAACTTTTGTGCACTTCACACCCTCAGTAAGTTGCAGCACCAGCTGTCTTCGTCACAGTTGGACCTGTCACTTGCCTCACTTTGTGGCCAATTTGTTAAAACTAAATATATTAACGACTTCACGCAGAGGCATTTCAGGACGCACATCTGAAGAAACCAGAGCGTCCCTGCTGCTAACAGAACAACCTGTCACACCCAGGCAGCAGCACAATACCATGAAAACTGCATCTGCGGTGTTGTCTCACTACTGCGGTAGATACAGAAAAAGAAATCGTTCAAAACTGTGCGCCTGTAAACCGAAGCGTTTGCAAAAGAACTCTTACGTCCAGACTTGCCATAATAACTTCCAGTTTCTAAATCTATTCCCCCACCAAATATTTTTCAAAAATATTCGGAACTTCTTATCTGAATTTTAATACTCGTCTTCAGTGAAGAACTAACAACGCATCAGGAGTTTTTCAAGGACAAAACTGGGGTTTGCTTACAGATACACTGGGTTCTGCTCTGATAACTGCCACAGGATCTTCAGAGTTCATACTATAAACCTTCTAAAAACTGCCTAAAACTTTGAATGAGGTAATCTGGAACATTTTAATAACAAGTTTATTTACACTGTATACCACATTTGACTCAAAAAAACCTGTTGCAGTATCTGGTATCAGCTCTCATTGCTTCCAAAATCCTATTTTCTTAACACCCACAGGAATTTAATTGTTCTCAAAAGATTATTAAGTATTAGACAAAAGAAAGGTAATTTTGAGTCAAAGCTTAAACACCGTCTCTCCCTCAGCCCGGTGTGCAATTGCTTCCTAACAGCAAGAGCTTATACCCGCTACTCTAAGGCATCCGTTTCTTTACATTTACTAATGTGAAAACTGACACAGTATTTTGAAAGCTGGGATATTAATTTTCACAAAGTTATTTAACAATGCGTTTGCCAGAACTGCTCTGTCTCATTTTTGTGCCTCCTCCTGTACAAGAAAAATTGCATTCAACATAAACCCCAGAATTATCTAATTCTTTCTAGTGAACGCTTCGAGGAAAACTGGGTTGTGCCTCCCAGTTTACATTAAAGCCTGTTTACAATATTTCTTGCTCTACCTAAAGGGAACTGAATGGAATAATGACTGAATCGCACCACCAGTGAATCTAACGGTGTGTCAACCTAAAGGACTTTTTTTTTTTCTTTCCTTTGAACACAAGGTGTCACAGGGTGGAGGCAGAGGCTGTCACTCAGGTGCATCATTTCAGTTAAGCACTTTGGCCTTGCACTGCGATTTCTACCAAATTCCATGTTACTGTTTAAATTCAGCCTCTTTGAGAAAGATGTGCCTTAAAATCATAGGTTTCTGCATGCTATGACACACTTCTGGCCAGGAACAAAAGACTACATACTGAAATAAAAAAAACTTGTGAAAGGTGTGTGTGTATCGCATTAGTCGTCTAACCAAATGTAATTATGCTAAGGACCACAAAAGTTACTCGTCCTTAAAAATTTCTACCTTCAGCTGTCATCATTATCCAAGTTAATTTTCTAAGTGAATTATGTATAATAATATTTACATATTTAAAATATAGGCAAAATTCTTTTTAAATTCAAGAAATATCTATATGAATAAGTAACTCTTAGATTCCGTAAGTTATTGATTTGGTCATGGCACAATTTTAAATAAGTTGTGTGATCCCATGGAATGAATAGCTACAGTACAGATGCAAAGTACGTTATATAGCAGGGATCTGCAGAACTCGGATGACCCTTTTCTTAATAGTTTATCTTAACTAAATAAACCCTCCCCTTATAGAATCCTAAAACAGCATTAGATAAAAATACAAATATGTACAACGGATGAAAAAAGTAACACTACTGTAAAGGCCTTAGGAATTTTGTAGCGCTCACACTTGTCAACTTTGCATTTTCTATAAAGCTAATATTTCAGTAAACTGTTACAAATGTTTTCCATTGTCTACCACATTTCCTCTTGTCCATTGGTAGTTAACGTGATACCACAGGATGAGATGAAGGGAATATGGCAGCAATCTCAAACTTTATATCAAGTATTAGTAATTTTCACCAGCTTCATTTCTATAGCCACCCTTTGTCATTTAGTGGTCCCGCACAGTTTCTGAACATCGCTTCGCCCATACTCGTTACATGTTATAGGCCACATATATGGGGTCTAACTGATCAGCTAGAAAACTGTCGCGGAGATGCATTCGTTGTTTCTCTCCTCTGGAATTGATAGGAATAACTCCAGGATCCACTACCACCACCACTCCCACAATTAGGTAATGTTCTTCCAGGACCACATTTGTAACTAGAGGAACTAAATCCAGGGCTTCCTGTTCACAGCCACACAGCTCCACAACCACCACGAGCAAGTTGGTCCATGTGAATACAGCGCTAAAAGTTAAAAAGGAAAAAAAAAAAATCAGAACTCCCAGTTATTTTCAGAAACACAAAGATCCAAAGTTTACAATTCTTTATCCTTAGATGGAGTTTACCACCTGCTTTGGGCTGCATTTCCAAGCGACCTAACTCTCAACGTGTCAAAGATCAGTTCAACCACATCTCAGTACTACCTAGTGTGACATACAAACGAAACGCTGCTTTCACTGACTCAAATATAAACGGTTCTTTACACCACAGAGCAGGAAATCATCATTTCTATTTTGAATTAAGGCTTGTGAGAAAACATTGAGTCAGTCAGCCCAGTATTATTCTGATCTACAGATGGGAAATGAGGTGCATGACTTGCTGATGGTAACACAAAAAAGTAACTGAATTAGCCTTTGTATTTTTTTTTCTATTAAATCCTGCATCTTTGCATAAACTTTGCTGCATTTCAGCTAGGTTAGGATGAATTCATTTCTCATGGCTGTTTTACCATTCAGCAATGCTTCTGTGCGTTCGAGATACAGAAGTCTCAATATCAATTGGATGGTAACGCAGTCCCCTCAGTTCCAAAGTTTCATCCAGTGCTCCAACAACATACAGTGCATCATGGCGCTCTAGAGAGGAGAGACGGGAAATGAAGTGTGTGCATACCGTGGAAAGAGAAAATGGCAGACAATAAATGGAATTTAGATAAAGTCTCTCTTGTATCCAGACACGTGGGTCAGGACTTATTTGTTGCATAGTATGAAAGAAAACTCTTCGTCTTCATTTAAAAGATAAGGACTAATTTCTGCCATACCTCCGCTGGCAGCTGTGAGCTCTGTCCGACGAACAAAACCAAGGTACCCGGTCCGAGCCCAAAGCGTCTGAGCAGCGTCGCCAAAGCTCAGACGCGTGTTGAAATGATCAGCTTGAAGGGTTTCATTGTCATAGATAGTATAGTAGCCACTGGCCGTGTGTGGACTGTTTACCCAAATCTGTACAGGAAGTGGAAAAACAGTCAGATCCACACACTACAAAAACAGAGCATCTGCCGAGTATTAAAATGAAGCAGATGAAAAAAGAACCTTCTTGTTACAGTTTTTTGGATCTGGAAAATCTTCGATCATGTTTTGCATTTAGCTCAAAGCTCCAAATAGCCTGTAGAATCTTACAAATGCGTCTTGCAGATCTACTCTCCTAATAACTGTAAGCTGAGGATTAAATCAGTAAATAAACTGCGGATTTTTATAACATGTGAAGTCAAAAATTGATAATAATCTATCAACACAGATCAAATATACTGGTGTGTAATCAAGATAAGGAAACCAAAATGTAAATTAGATTATTTAGAAGCCAGTTATGCAAGATTTACAGTGGAATAAGCCTTCCTTTCTAGTAGGCTTTTTCTTTAAACTTGACAGTAAGATAACATACCCAAATTCTGAACGCTCCAGCAATAATTCAGCTTAAAAAGGCCTGCAAGTATTACCACTCACAACTGTCATCCAGGAGCTTACATAACAGAACAGAGAGAATATAGCTACCCAACAGAGAGAAGCTACCCAAATAGCAAAATCCGTGCTTACCTCCCCAAGATGAGAATCTCCAAGAGGCCCTTTTGTCTCAGGATTAACAATGACTACTTTGACTCCAGGTAAAATCTAAAGATCACAAGAAGGAATATGTTATCTGTATATGAATTATCTTCACGCACAACTAAAATACAAAGGCTGTTCATTTACCTCCAGAAAGGCATGATTTCACCCATAGAAATTACAAACAGGTATAAAACATGCCTGGACACGTACGCTGAAGTACGCTAATGGTATGAATGTATTTCACGACTCAAGAGCCACATAGGTAAGGGGTTCTAGGCCTGTAAATGTTGCTAGACCTTGATTTTGAAGAATTCAGTGTTAAAAACTACTGGGAAACATCTTTTTGTTAATCCATTTAAAGAAGGGAATAAGACCTACAGTAAATCTCAAATGCATGCTGACTTCAAGGATACAACAGCAGACACTTTTGATATGGTTCATTTACTGTAAACAGAACCAATTCTCCCAATTGCTTCAGCAAAGCATGCTCTTAAATCAGCAGATACTTTATTATACATCAAACTAACTTTCCAGAGGAACAGTGTAACTTAACTATCTACCTGGACTTGTGCAAAGCATTTGACACTGTCATGCACGACATCCCTGTCTCTAAACTGGAGAGACATGGATTTGATGGATGGACCACTCGGTGGATAAGGAATTGGCTGGATGGTCGCACTCAGAGTTGCGGTCAACGGCTCGACGTCCAAGCGGAGACCAGTGACAAGTGGTGTTCCTCAGGGGTCGGTACTGGGACCAGCGCTGTTTAACATCTTTGTTGGCGACATGGACAATGGGACTGAGTGCACCCTTGGCAAGTTTGCCAATGACACCAAGCTGTGTGGTGCGGTCGATGCGCTGGAGGGAAGGGATGCCATCCAGAGGGCCTTGACAGGCTTGAGAGGTGGGCCCGTGTGAACCTCATGAAGTTCAACAAGGCCAAGTGCAAGGTCCTGCACCTGGGTCGGGACAATCCCAAGCCCAAACACAGGCTGGGTGGAGAATGGATTGAGAGCAGCCCCGAGGAGAAGGAC
>NW_008794786.1:249708-281789 GCF_000699145.1 Aptenodytes forsteri
TTTAGATTAGATATAAGGAAGAAATTCTTCCCTGTGAGGGTGGTGAGGCACTGGCACAGGTTGCCCAGAGAAGTTGTGGATGCCCCATCCCTGGAAGTGTTCCGAGCCCAGGTTGGATGGGGCTTTGAGCAACCTGGTCTAGCGGAAGGTGTCCCTGCCCGTGGCAGGGGGGGGTGGGATTTGATGATCTTTAAGGTCTCTTCCAACCCAAACCATTCTGTGATTCTATGATTCTCTTCTCACGCCATGCCACAAGACTACCTTTCCTAGCTACACATCTACATCATAAGGGACATAAAAAGAAATGTGTGGTCATCAGATGCTGTGTGCCATGCCTCTAGGTAATAACGTGAAATTACCTTCCCAGATTCTGAAAGTAGCAGGCTTTGTGGAGCTCCCCTTTCCACCAGACGTACTCTGAAGGTAAAGAAAACATTGTCAGGGAAAAAAAGAGCTGAAATCTACTGAGAGGTGCAATAGCTCAGTACCCATTACAACATTTTATATAGAGTTATTAAGTAAGTTTAAGTAAACTTACTGTACCTGTCATGCCTCAAGGATTTCAGATCTACATACACCGTGGTGGGATCAGGCCCAGATGTTCCCTGAAGAGTTAACATTTAAAAAAAATAAATTAATGTATCTACAGAAGTCAGGGTAACTTCTGCCTGAGCTCATAAACGTTTCCAGGGGTTTCTTACTGGCAGCAAAATTCATATTCACATTTCCCCACCTTCACAGTTGCACTAAGGGGAACACTTCAGTAAACAGGCTATTTTCTCTCTAGTGTAGGATGCATCTTTGGGGAGGGGGGAGCTGCTATGGAGACAGCCCAAGCACTCTCAGCTATCAGCCCTGGGGCAAGTAGTCATTGTTTACATGGAAATAAACAGTTCTCTAATGTCATGTTTCAGTTGTTTTGAGCATCTGGTATATAATCTGGCAGTTGAAAACAAGAGAAGCTGCTTAAATCTTGTGCCAGCTGTTCTCTACAAAGCAGATGTTGGGCTATGCTAACAACGCCGAAGTGTGTGCAGATTAGGAAGTTTGACGATTCAGAATACAACAGAATCTGGAAATCTGATGCCAGTGACAACGCATGCACTAGAAAGCACTCGTGTTACCTGTAAACAGATAGCAACATTGACTCTTGATCCGAAGGTGGTGCTTACAGCACGAGATGACAGGCCAATGTCTTTGAAGAGTTTGGAGAAGGAATGAGTGAGAGAAACTCGCGGCCGTTCCTCTGCAACTACCACACAAGTCCGGACACAGGACAGATTAATTCCTCGTGCCTGAAAAAGACACAAGTGAGTGCAAAGGACTGTATATGTTAATTACCTCTGCCACACTGCACCAACATCTGTCCCCTCACAAGAAGTGACATTTGCTTTTTATCCCTGGAATCCCACTCAAGAAATGCAGGACAAACCCTGTTCTTGTATTCAAGTTATTTCCTCTTTTCAGCTTCTACTTGTCATTATAAAATGTGTCTGACCAGAGCCTAGAAATACTGCTAGAACAAAATATGCATTAACAGTGCTTCTTTCTCTGCTACAGAATGTAGCATCACGTGCTTCTGCAGTGCTTTTCAGCTAAGATTACATCTGTTATTCACTATTTACATAGGTGGAAACCAAACCAAGTGAGAGTAAAGTCACTTACTGGGATTACACCAAGTCTTCAACAAAACTGGGACCAGAATCCATTATTATTTCTAGACATGATCATGAATGCACTGAACAGCACTAGCCAGATGTTCGAACCTGTGCATTATTCTGTTTAACTGGTGACACACAACAAAGCAGACACCTTCAGAACTCTGCCGCCAACAGAACAAGACTGACCCGTAATCGTATAGATGGAGTACACTATTTCAGCAAACCCCATGCAAAAAGCCACCTCAAGTGTTTTATGTAGCTATTTTTTTCCTTCCTCTCATCTCCAAGGAGAAAACACCTCTATTTAGCAAATTGCCTAACGTGTGTGCTTTACATCATGTGCTGGCCTCAGCCTTCACTGCAGACTGTTATATAAGCAATTCTTCTGCATAGCATTCTGCTGCTGGCATCCTCCCTGTAGGGTTTGCCCAGCAGTCTCTGACACTCACTGGCAACGTGCTACCTACACTGCAATACATACACCCGACTCAATTTCAATCCTTTTAATTTCCTGGGGCTGCAAACGTTTTTTGGTGCTTTTGCTTTTTGAGCAAGCTGTGGACTGGAGACTTGTGCAACAGGAAAGCTGTTGTATTTAACAATCGTATCACTTTGCTTTACTACCAGTTTCCTTCATTTATGTAACATAACATTCAAGAAATGTTTCTTACCTTTAACATTTCAACTTGGTTTCCAAGTCCCTTTGTGCACAGTTCCATGACTGAATAGGAACAGAAAGTGTCCCTTATTTTATACTGGCTGACAGTAGATAACCAGAGAAAAAGATTGGATTCCAGCTCCATAGGAGGAATTAAAATTGACTGGTGTCCAGAATATACACTGTAAAGAGCAACAGGAAGCTGTTGTATTTAACAATCGTATCACTTTGCTTTACTACCACAGTTTCCTTCATTTATGTAACATAACATTCAAGAAATGTTTCTTACCTTTAACATTTCAACTTGGTTTCCAAGTCCCTTTGTGCACAGTTCCATGACTGAATAGGAACAGAAAGTGTCCCTTATTTTATACTGGCTGACAGTAGATAACCAGAGAAAAAGATTGGATTCCAGCTCCATAGGAGGAATTAAAATTGACTGGTGTCCAGAATATACACTGTAAAGAACATTAAGGAAGAAAACATTTTTGTGTGGCATGGAGTTATCTTTAAATTACTATTTACTGTGTTTTCATGTTACGTTCCTGCTAGACCAAAAGCAGGTTGTGGGACTCTGCATCTGAGGCAAACTGATAATAGCTCCAATGCTTCTGTAGCAACATTGTTTTAAAAATACAACTTACTGCACAAGAATAACAATTTATACACATACAAATGTGCACACACACTGACAGAGTGAAGGAAGAGAACTGGCTCAACCACACAGTTTACAGAACGAAAACTCCCTTACTGCAACGTATAATCAAGGAAGAAAGGCAAGAGAAACATTCTGGAGCCAGTATTATTTGGCAGCACAAATATGCGTAATCAAGACAGGATAACATCTTGCTAATCTGCAGGAAAAGGGAATGTATTATTGTCAGTTCAAAGACAAATTCTCCCCTTACTGTAGATTAGTCATTTTGGTAATGTCAACATAATCTGTCTGTAATTACACCAGATAAAGACGCGGACTGCCACTTCCCATTTATAACCAGCCAAGAGTTAATCTTTTCCCCCTTAAAAGTCATACCTGCAAAGGCACCAGAGCACAAAACCTAGTCCACAATAGGGGTCAAGACAAATTGCAATCTGCCGAGAGGAGTAGAGCTCACATTGAAGCTTGATTGCCCTGCAAAGGCCACTCACGGCTGCGTGGGACATCTGCAACACAAGAGAGACTGTGCTGAAATTCAAGGACATCAAAATAGGACTTCATCAAGACAGGTAGGTAAGAACAGAGATAGGTTTGCCTTGATAACGCTTCTCCATAAACTATGTTTCTTCTTCCTTTATCCTCCATAGCAGAGGCAGAGCATTGCAGAACCCTCTGAACCATAGTAAACCAGAAATAGCAATACCAATAGCTATTGCTTAAAAGCTTTAGGCATCTCAGGCTCCAAACACGGCTGATCATTAATGACAGCCTAAGGCTTTCATTTTTTAGTTTCTTAACCTCTTCTATGTCAACCGCGTTCCTGTTCTGCTCTTGGTGGGGGGAAAGCAGAAGCTTACAGCTATGCTACTCGCATCGCTCACTGCTCTCCTAACAGGCAGCTCTCCAGTGGGAGGCAGCAGCAGAATTCCTGATGCCCACTGTAGAGACCTGTCTTCCTACATTGCAGAACTAATTCTTCAGCACAAAGTCACGCTGCGTTGTCTGCAGCGAATCCATAGCTTTACTGGGAGAAAAGCATGGTCTTTATTTAAGCTACAAGAGCCAGCTTTGGTGGAGGTCGAGGGGAGAGGTGGTTCAGAATGTCAGCCAAAGACAAGACAACAAAACCCCCGTCTTCTAAAACCATTTTACTGTACCTTTACTCCTGTAAGCATGCCTGTTGTAGAAACACTAAAATCTAGATATGCTAACATTTCAGGCGTAGGTGGCTTATAGATCTGAGACAGCCGCTTCCTGGGCAAGTCATCTGTACAAGAAGGGAACAAACGTGGTTAATTTTTGATTCCTGAACTGGTATTTAAAAGGGGAACACAACTTCCAAAAAGCCCGAGATGGACAATAAAGCTTTCTATTAATTCTCTTTCCAAAAGAGACAGACTAGTATATGACAAGACTCTTGCCAAAGTTCCCATGTAGAAAATTATTTATTCTCAGGAAAAGGGAGAAGAGACCAACTTGCTCTTGTCTTAAGGAAATTAACAGTTGTCTGCAACATGGCTTTTCAATAAAATTATTTTCCATGCATAACTCAAGAAATGCAGAAGAGATGTCAGTAAACAAGGTCAGACCTAGCTTATATCTTGGATTGTTTTTCTAAATATTCATACAAATTCTTAAGAGCCATCCAGTTAGCATCTGAAATGGGGGACAGTCTCTTCGGAAGTCAATGGTAACACCTACACAGAACTTCAAAAAGTCTTTTAGCCCATGGACCGCACCTGTGTCAATGATGGTTGGCCAGGTTTTCACATCTACAGCAGCAGCTGCCTCTCTGGATTTCAGTAGTCTCATTAAGGTCTGGGTTGTGAGAATACAGGCGGCTTTGCTGACCTAAAAAGATAAACACTTACTAAAAAAAAGACAAAAGCATGTCCCAGTGGCACTGTCATTGCAAGATTTGCTGTTCAGAGAGTGTATTTTACCATCTGTAGCCAGCTTCCCCTAACAAACTTGCATTAATTTCTTTGGCTTTTGCAACACTGCTCTCTACTCATCCTTCACTAAAACCCCAAACGCAGACTAAAGTGCAAATAACCATGTCAGGACCTTTAGAGCAGGTGAGAACATTACACAGTCTACATCTAGCTTTCTCCCCATGGTTATAAATGGGGAGGCATCCTCTCCTGGTTACTGGGCTTGGAAAGTAACTAATAGCAGGATCTGCACTTGCCCAGCAGTAAGGAGTGTCAATGTGAAATTTTGAGTGCTAATATCACGTTAGTATCTCTCAGAAACCACCTGTTTCATAGCAATTCCTCTTGCCACATAAGGAGAGGTGGTTCTCTCTTGCACTTCATGAATGAAAATACTGTCCTTCAGTTGTAAGATGTGCTTCAATCACTGCTGTCATGTAAACAGCATGGGAGGCTGGACAGCTGTGTTAACCACTCGAGTCTGAGAGGCCGAAGCAAGAGTGCTCCAGCCATGCTCTCAGCTACAGCCCCGTTACTCACTTCCACGATCATTCGCACAGTGGGCAGAGTAGCAGTGAGGCTCTGAGCATGAGGTGGTCTCACGGTCACGGGGATGCAGCCAGCATACAAACAGCCATAGAACGCGGTGATTAGCTCAATGCCTGCAAGGACACGATAGGCTGTAGTGTAGGACACTGGTGGATGGCCACCCTGGTGACATCAGCCTTTCCCCTGAGAACTTTTTCTCCAAGCATTGGTTACAATTTCCATTAGAAGGTGGTACACACACTAGTCACTTCCACAGCACAGATGGGCAACGTAAACAGTTCAAACACCAAGGGCAGCACAACAAGGAAGCTAAGAAAGCTTGGGATAGAGGACTGGGAAAGTAGAGAAGACTGACCACACAGAAAACCATATCCATCTTACAGAAAAAGAATGTTCCAAGTGTCAAATGACTCAAAAGTCAGTCAGGACAAAACAGAATTGTCTGGCAGGGCAAGAAGTACACACACCAGAGAGCACCTCTCACTAGCAGTGAGCATCTTACACACGCCAAGTGATTAAGCTGTGTGCTACCAGCCACAGCAGGCAGACTGCACTTCCCACTGTTCCCAGCCTGCTGCTGGAGAAAAGGCACCCAACAGTCTCACGTGAAGTGTCCATCTTCTGCACAGCTGAAGGCAACGGCACCAGTCTCTCCCAGAAGCCACCCTGCCATTTCTCATAGCAAACTACATGCTTTCCCTGGATGAAAAGCTGCCAGCTGGCAACGTGACTTCAGACAGACAAGATCTGAATAGACCAGGAGCTGAGGAGTTTCTGTTAGGGTGACTAGCGCAATTCTCCAGCACATGCAGCGCAGTCACAAGTTTCTAATAACTTTGCAGTGAACATATCATACCAGAGGATCTTTGATAACCACAGAAGTCTTAGAGGTTTTTATTCTAAACATCATGACACAGCAAGATCTAGCCAGGAGTGAGAAGGTACAAATTGGCTTTTCCAAAACTCTAGAGAATCGAAGATCGAGTCCTGATACTGCAAGACATTAGGACAGCCCTCTCTGGACTCAAAACCAGATCAGAGAGTTATGCAGTCCCTAAGGTACGCTGTTTCAATTCTCTCTCCTGTATTTCCAGATCTCAATGAGATTTCAAAGAATGACCATGCTGCATTTCCACAGTGGGATGCAGTCATTATTAAAACTTGCTTACCAGGAGGATAAAGAAGCACCACATTGTCTCCTGCATTGAGATGTCCTTTGTCACACAGAACTGATGCAATTCTCTCAGCTTTTTTGTGCAACTGAAGGCAGGTGGCTGTGCACACAGTGGTTCCCTTGAAAGGAGACAAAAATGCTCTAAACAAGGCCTGGCACAACATGTATCAGTAAAATGGCTGCTGCAAAAACCCAAACTTGCTTGCTAGCATCAGTCTATAGCTACTAGTTATCTATACCTATAGGCTGCTGGCATTCAATGAGCCATTTATCCACTACAATATCAAAAAGAGAGAGATGGAGTTAGATCTGCTCTAGAAAATTCTACCTTCCAGGGAGTCAGTTCAGGTCTTCTTGCACCAGAACCTTGCCAGAATATACTCAACAGGGATACAGCATTAAATGATACAGGAACCAGTGGGACCTACAAACACGCTCAGTTTTAAAATGAAGCATTGAACCATGACAGTCATTTAGATGAAGTGACCTACAGGTTCAAAGGTTCAAATTTTAAGTTACAAATCTATGGGCAAAATCCAATACAGAGACTAAATAGAGGACACTGGAGTGGGCAAAAGATTTTAGACAGTCTCAAACTTGCGCTGAATAACATGCTGTGGACCTTAAAAAACCCCAACAACTCAGTACTGACTGTACCTTGGCATTTAATAAAAGGAAGAGTGGGTGGTCAGGAGTTGCTTGAGCTCTCCACTGTAATACCTCTGTCAGGAACTGGTGCTGAAACAAAGAGGCGGTAATTAAATACTAGTGCTTCTACTTCAAAGGCAGTACTTACGTCCACTTCACGTTGCTGCTTTGCATTCAGCTGTAGGGTAAATTCTTTTCCCATTCTCTAGCTGTAACAAATACTGATTTACCTTTTTAACTAAATCATTGTCTTCTATTTGACCAAGATCTCTTCCAGAGGCTTGAGCAATACGCTTCCCAGCAACCAGGTTCCCCACCATCACAGAGGCAGGGCCAACACCTGTTGATGAAGAACAGCCGCATGAAATCTGGACTTTTAATGCAAATGGAAAGGAGCCGGCCTAGAATTACAATCTACAGGACAGCAAAGGTACAAAGATTCTCTGTAGGATCCCACTGCTCCTGGGCATGGGTGCAAGAAGATAGGTAATGAAACCTCACTGATAGAGCTCAGAAGGCATTGATAGTCTCCTATTGATCAGTAGAGAGAATCCCAATGAATTCAAAGGTAGGAATCAAAATTCCTGACTGACACATGCAAAGAGAGGCCTCAAACATGCCCCAGCCACAGGCCACAAGACAAGCTCTGGTCCCCAGCAAGCAGGACACTCAGTGTCGGAAGCATCACACAGCTTCCTAGGTCTGAGATTGTGAACTTCAGTTTACTAACGTTAAACAAAAGGGGCTCGTGTTACCTGGTTGTTTCTGCCTGGGTTTTGGCAAGTTCGTCACACACGTGTGTGGGCACATGAGGATGTTGCACGGATGCAGAGAGCCCTCCAGAAAGTGCTGTTTAGTTTGAGAGATATGGATCCCTCCCAACGGAGTTTTTGGCAACGTATTGGCTGGCACAAGAGCAAGGCAATATACACCCACTTGGTGAATGCTGTCAATTGCCTAGAGAAAGGAAAGATGGTCAATTGAATTCTTGGTACCACTGGATACAGTCTACTGTTACTCGCTGCACTGACAGACTGCAAGACAAATCCCTGCACTTGTAAGGTATGGGGGAGCAAGTCAGTCCCTATCATTCCATTTCATCTCTCTAACATCAGTGAGCTCTATGGTAAGAGTTAAGTGCTTGTTAGCATCCCTGCCTTTATAGTTCATTTCATATACAAGAAATCCATTTTTAAATCTTTCATGACCAAAATCCCAAAATATACAGTTGCTCGATGAATCATATGATTTTGATCTCAGGATTTTATCCATCTGTCTCCTCTGAACCATCACACTGTTCCTTTTTGTCCGCCTCAGCATTCAGGCATCTAATACATTATTCAGACCACCAGGTACTTCCCTGATTTTTCTCCCCAGTTTGCATACTTCACAACCTGAAACATCATTCCCAAGAATGACATACACACGATGCGGGCAGCTCTCAAAGTATTTGCTACTCATTCTACTTTCTTAGGACTACACTCATTCAGCTGTTTTAACCTTTCTCTGCTTACTGTCTCCCTGCTGAAAATGAATCTCCAAAGATAAGGGCGGCTTTAAAGCATGACTTTGAGCACCAGCGTGATCCAAGACTAAAAGCAAAACTCCTAAGCTTGAGCACTGGATCTGCTTTGCAGTGCTGAGAGGCAACTGTGTTTCTCTACACAGTCCTCTTGCTAGCATAATGCTGACCACTTCGTCAGAGCCTACGCTATTCTGTGCTGCAGCCGCTTTCCCAGGACCTTCAGGACATAACAGAACAGCTTGTACACAGCAGATGTACCCAGCTTGTGACACTGTAAAAATACCTTGTGCCAAGAGGGATCATGAGCCTGTGCTCTTTCCATCTGGGTCATGCTGATGGCCTCTGATCTGCCCACACACTGAAGAACTGTACAAACTCACCTCGACCACGTATGTAAGTGGGCTTACCTGCAGCACTCGACTCATCCACTGAAAACTGTCTTCTTCAGATGCATCTGGCCTCTGCTCTGCAACCACCACAATCCTCTCATCATAGAAGACGGATACTGAGAACACAGCAATCCTAAGGAAAAGGGGAGAGCCATATTGGCACAAATTCCAGTTTTACTCCTTGGGAATAGGAAGCCAAGGAAACAGACTAAAGACAGAACTCAAAAAACCCCATGGGGCAAAGACAGAGAAAAAACATCAGACAATTAAAATCAAGTCAAAAAGGAAAGACTTTGTGAAGTACGTAAGGGATTAATTCCACCTTCTGATGAAATTCCTACATAGCATAGTCCCCTGTCCTCTCAACCTGCTATCACATTTCTGTTCCAACCTGTGGCAAATCACCAATGCAATAGAAGCTTTAGAAGTATCTACATGATGTAGGGGGCTTAAAATCTCCTGTTAAGTCTTAGAGACATGAGCTCCAACCCTGCCTGACGGTCTAGAAAATTATATCCACAACTGCTAAATAAAAGTAAATACCTTTGGACGTGAATGAAACTCTTCCTTGCTGCAGAGCATCAGCCAGCAGCTAACTAATACAGAGACTTAAAAGTAAATTCTACAGAGACAGAGAATTAAATTCTCCATGTGACTGACTTATCTTGTTACTTGATTCCTTCCCTTGAAGTACACAAACTTGATGAAAAGCCAGACATGACAGTGGGGAAAACAGACCTGTGTTGGGCAGGATCAGGCCAATTACTGTCTAAACCAAAAACATATTTACTTTAACTGAGCTACCCAAACCAACCAGTTACTGAAGAGAAATTGAAGATCATACTAAAGATTCTGCTCCACTGTATTACATACAGAAGCTTATGGGGAGGGGCAAGGTTTATTTTGCTAACCTTCCTCTGTAAACTGTTTTTATTGACTCTACTGCCAATCCAGTTGCTACAATGTCATCGGCATTGTGTCTACGTCCGCTAACTGTCAGCAATCCATCCATTTTTCCAACCACAAACACCAAACTGCCCTGAAAGATAAAAAGGTATCAGTGAGTAACTTACATAAAGCGGATATTCAAATGTCTTTGACTTGCATATTTCATAACTATGGCTAGATCAATGGAATTTGTATAAAACACGTTTTCTTTCTCTTTAAATTACATCATTTACGACTAAATCAGGAGAAGCATTCTAGCCACTCAGTGAGACAAGACACTCCAGCACGCATAGCAGAACTGCCATACAAAAAGCTTCTTACATTTGGTTTTAGAAGAATTAGCAATCCAAAAATGTAACAAGCAACACAGTAAGGCACCGTAATGACAACATGCTGGAAAAGTAAGGGCTCCTGCTGGCTCAGGCAAACCCATTAACTCTCAACTATCTTATCCACAGCAAGCTATCCTTACACATACTTCTGTACCCAAATGCTTTTCTTTTAAACGTTCAAAGCTATTGGCACGAACAAAAGAATACAGCAATGCAAGCTCAAAAACTGTATTACGTACAGGTCCAACAAACCCCAGCAAGCCAGAACGGACAAATGGCACATCACCCACTGGAGAGCCAGCCGAGTTCACAGGGATAACCTGCAACAGAAGGGAGGACATTTGAGGCAAAGCGGATTTGCCTGAGGATAGAAAAACATTCCCCACATCAAGAATTGCACTATATGCGAGTGAAGTGATGAGGAGAAGGGGAGGGAATCCCTGGTACAGTCATCGTTTTAGCACTGTGGGAGACCTTTATGAAAGGGGAACACTGAATATATCTAACTGCAATGAGTTCTTCAGTGTATCTTTTAAAAAAACATTAACGCTTAAGTTACAAACCTAAGAGATCTACAAGGCTATCAGTTCTACACAGGAAACGGGGAAAGAAAGATGCATTCTGTTATACATACCTCAAATGTATTCTTTGTCACCCCTGTCAGCCCATAATACATCATTCCTCCTGCTCTGGAGCTAACACAGATTTCACCGATCTCATCTGTTTTACAGAGCTGAGGTGGTCCATCAGGTTTCACTATACACATCATCCCTACGACAAATTATGCATTGTTAAAATAGTCCCCAAGACTTGCCTTGTATAAGAACTGACACATGTAACCGTGACAGATATGACAACGCAGCATGGGGACTGCCTAACCTCCCCCGACGCTGAGGCTGAATACGGGATAGAACACTGACCAGTTCTTTTTCTAAAACATTCCAGACCATTCGCAAAAAGGTCTTAAGGAGACTCCTGCACATTTTTACCTCCTGGCATCACATGGCCAACATCCTGGACAGTGAGAGCAGAGTTTTTATCTTCAGTGTTGACACGAATCACACCAAAACTCAGCCCATTCATGGACAGGATGGCTCTTCCAGGCAAAGGTGCCCCGGGGACCCCAGGCCTTTGAAAGACACAAAATCAATACACTAAATCAGGCATACAGGCTATTATTAGACTCGGATGAAGATATCGCAGCAACAGAAATATGCATATTTCAGTGTCTCTTCTTTGCATAACAAATTTAAAGCTGTGAGATGGCAGTAGAAACTCCCTCCCAGAAGAGCTACACTGATCAGTAAGAAACCGTATTCTTGGACTAGTGCAACTCTTCTTGCAGCTCTTTGGCTTACCCCATGTTAAACCCCAGCTCCCAGGCCAGATGATTACAGGGCTATTTATTACAGAAAGCAGCAACGGACAGAAACAGCCTATAAAAATGACTGTCCAAAGTGGTATCAAATTTACTCTCAGATTCAAGAATACCACACTAGCTGTGTAAATCAAGAGCAGGAGAAAGTAATGCACAGTTCTTACAGGCACTGTTGAGCTGTCACGCATCTTAGAGGAAAAAAAGCACTCGTATCTTAGGAGAAATGTTTAACAACTTAGCTACTTGAATACCTGAGCACACACAGTAAATGTCAGTGGAGCTTATTACACACTTAAGTCAACTATGACCAACCGATGTGTGAACAAACCTCAGCCTAGATCACTTAATCTAGCAAACAGACTGCAATGCTGCACGCCCATTACCTCCGTATTGCAATAGTCATCGCTTCTGGAGATGTGGCACATGGACAAATTGCCTCTGGTTTAAGCCCATGGCTCTGAAACAAGCTCAGGAAGGCATCACATGAGGAAACAGACCCTGGAAAGAAAGAAAATATGCCACTATGACTTTATCACTTCTAAACATTCCAGGTAGCATCTTCCAAGATACCAGCCACAAAGGAGCTTAAGTGCCTACTGAACGTGACTTGGGAAAAGGCGTGTTCTCTTGAACAAGTCTGCTTTTCTCCTCCAATTTGCTTCAGAGTTGTTACACGCCCATGGTACAACAACAGGCTTAAAATACTTTCCAAACCTCCAACAATTAGCGCACATATGTGGGGTCTGTTTCCATGCAGCATGCATAATCAGAACAGGTCTAATGGTATTCCAAGTTTCCCTTCCAGTTGGTGCCATCTAGACAAAAACTCTTTAAGCCTTTTCACTAACAGCATTCCTTGCAGATTTGAAAGGGAAAGAATCCCCAGAAAAAGTTGTTCTTAAAAGCTTTTACCTTATCCCCTGTGAGCAATTTAAAACCAATCTCACTGTGTCTACCAGAATTCTGTTTTACACACAAGAGCTCCCCATTCAAGTCTCCTGTTTCTTACTTTGCAGTATCTTTCACAACTCATACTCAAAGGACGAAAGCACAGAAAACCCCTTGCCCTGGTGCTCAAGTACCACAATCCGCAGCTCTGTGTTACTAGACAGCCGCCCTAACTGAAATCTTCTGGGAATTATCTACAAAAGGAATTAAGCTTGAGCCTGTGAGACAACTAGCTGAGAAACCTCTCTCCTGAAAACAGCAGGATGTGCATACTCACAAGGATTTGCACCATCAGTTACAATCAGCATGCGTAGAGAACTCAAAGTGACGTCTCTTTGGTCTCGATGGGCCATCATGGCCCAGTGCAAGTCTCGACACTTGACTAAAGCAACTTTTGCTGCAAACCAACACAAAACAACCGTATAAGGACAAATAAAAGCTTTCCATGAGTCATTTTCATATGAATACACACTCCAACACTCCCAAATGAGAAAATTCTCACTAAAGCAAGCAAGCCAGCCTTAATTAATTGAGCCTGCAGTAACAGCAAACCCCAACATACAATAGCACATACAATAGCATCTGCTATGGCATACAAGCCATTTGCCCACCACCTGAGCCAGGGTCTGTCACTATTGCAGCCCCTCCTCCAAAATGCATAAATCATTATCACCATCTGAATGTCCTTGGTGAGGACTGGGGATCAATGGATCTTGCTGCGCTCAACTATTTTCTTGGTTTCATAAAAGGCATTGGCTTCAAAAACTAATGGTCATAACAGGTCATGAGGTCCCCATCACGTTCGCTGACATTCACAAGGCATTAGGACTTTGTGCATATTTAGAAATAAATTAGAGTTTTGGCCCTTGTGATTTGTCATGGAAGAGCAAGAAGACAGGCTCTAAAGCATTTGAGATTTTAATGCCCCTCACTCATTTATCCTGAGGACTTCAAGCTAAAGTTGTGGAACATACACAGGTACCTTTGTGGGCATGAACTCTCTGCACCCATGAGAGTGGACAGGTTTTCATCACAGAATAGGGCACACTGATAGTATGCAGTTTGTTCATTACATTCTGAAAAGTAGAAAAAGATTTTTAGAAAAGGGCTCACAAAACGTATTATGAAGCAGAAATAGGAGTCACCCTCACTCCCCATCAACCCCTACCCCACCATGAATTCCCGTAAGTTTACTGAGGATGCTTCTACGCTTCCCTCCAGAGAATTGCAGATCTAGCAGGAAGAGAAATGGTTGACTTAATAGGTAATGGTCCTCAAATGTTGCAATTATGAAGACTTACGAAATGCTTCAGAAAGTTCTTACAGGCTCAACTCACCGTTAGAATGCCATGCCACAACCCTGCATCCTTCTTAAAATCCAAAACATTCACTATTGTTTCACCTGGGAAAAGAAAGTTGTAGTTTTGAAGTGAAATGTGCCAGGACAGCTGTGACCATTATTTATGCTAGCATCTGCATACGTTTGGAATCTGTCATTTGAATCTGTCAGATCTGCTCCAGGAGGTACACATGTAGCAAGCAAGTGCAGCGTCTTGTTTGTCTGATTATACATTTTACTAGTCAGAGCACCTTGTTATGCAAAATAACACAACTGAACATCAATTTAAGAGAAGGAACACATCCCAGAAAGTTGCAAGAAAATTACATTCCAGCCTGTAACGTACATCAGTAGAACAGAAAGGGTCTTAACCTCATTATGCATGAGTAGCAGCAGAGGAAGAGAGTAGAGAACATCATTCAAGCACTGACTCCCAGAAGCAATGGAAATTAAAGTGATGGCTTCCAAAAGACAAACTCTGCATTTTAAAGTACTATGACATACAGCTCTAAAAATAAAGTTTCAGTCATGGATATATAAATTAGCTTGATTTACAAGGTAGACTAGACTAAAACCATATCCTACAGCAGAACTCTCTGTACTCCCACCAGCCATTTCAAATCTCCATTTCTGGGTTAGCCAAAAAGCCTCATGCGACTAGTACAGAAGCAGTTTATGCAAGAGGTGCTTTGATATTTACACACACTATCAAGAACAAAAGTTTGGAAAGACATTTTAATGGGTGACCAGCACAGCGAGAGGGAGACTCAAGCTCACCAGAAAATGCTCCACTTTTGAGTCATCTGCTCCCCTTTTGATTCATCAGAACACTCGTTAACTTTCTAGACATGATGCAAATCCCACTTGTTATTCCTCTTCACTATGGCAATGAAAACGATGTAGTTTTGGATGGAAAAGATTACAGCTGGTCTTCACTTTTGGGGGAGAATTAATCTGCACTTTTTTTCTTTTACTTTTTCTTTTTTTTTTTTCTTAAGTAGATACTATTGTATCTGCACTTCTTTTACTTTTTCTTTTTTTTTTCTTAAGTAGATACTATTGTGTATTGGTTACTCACAGACAGCTGTTAAGAATATGAGATGCAACCACTGAAAATGATGTCGCTGAACCTTCATTCCTTTGATGTTTCTGTGACATCACCTACCTTCAGAATAGTTGCAGGCCTGAGACAAGGCTTGACAGTGAGACAGCATGGCAATCCTTTTACTTTTTCTTTTTTTTTTCTTAAGTAGATACTATTGTGTATTGGTTACTCACAGACAGCTGTTAAGAATATGAGATGCAACCACTGAAAATGATGTCGCTGAACCTTCATTCCTTTGATGTTTCTGTGACATCACCTACCTTCAGAATAGTTGCAGGCCTGAGACAAGGCTTGACAGTGAGACAGCATGGCAATCCGAGACACTGTAACACCCATAACACTGCCCTCTTTGCTCGTCTTGTACTACAGAAGAGAAAAAAAGTCAGGGTGTGACTCTGGATCCCACATGTGGAGGAAATTAAATCACAGAATCGTTATTAAATAAAGTTTTGTTCCTCTAAAGCTGCTGAGACATACTCAGAAAAGTACCTGCTTGTAGAAAGGTACCAGCAAGGTTCACTACAGAAAATATAGTTATTCAGGTAGCAAACATGTTCAGCTAACTCCAGAGAGAGATGAGATAAAGATGGCAATTGAATGTGTTTGTGTTTATTTCACTGTTACTACTTCTCACAACATCTCCTCCTGCTCCCATAAGTAAACTGAAAAGCCAAGTTGCAATATTAGAATAGCCAAATTACTGTTACTACTTAAACCACTGCAATTCCTAGAAGTTGCCTTACTGAGGTATATAAATGAAAATAATCTCTGCTAGGAAGAACAGAAAATTCGAAAAGCTGTCGGCTTAAGTAGTTTCAGAAATCTGTGTTGCCAAGTACACTATCTCCAAGAGCTCAGTTGTCTCAATTACTAGCTTTCTGGAACAAGAACAGTGTTCTCCAATTCATTTTGAGCAGTGCTCAAGGCCACAAAGATATTACAAACTAAAATAAGCTTCACAGCAGGTTGTACACAGTGAAAGACTTTTCAGTGGCTAGAAACTGGGAAGTTTAAGGTAGTGAGGTGAAAGTATTATCTCTCTGGGGATTAGAACATTAAATTCAGCTCATGGAAACTACTTTTTATTCCCCATTCACTACTTACCTCAATATATGCTGGCTCAGTTCCTGCAGCTGAGATGTTGGGCTGCCAGTCCTTAGGAGATTTGGAGAGGTATTTTGAATCTGTCACAACCCATTTGAGTCTGGGCCAACCTAGAGCCAAATTAAAGTAGAATATTAATACCAGTTTATTTATTGAGGGATTTATATTCTGCAAGAATACACTAAAACCCCATCATTTGTCCAAGTTCAGTTACACAAGCAAAATACCAAGCCAAGCCAAGCTACTAGCCAGAAGGTTCATCTCATTTCTCATCAGGGAGTTCAGATGGGAACAAGGCACTTCCTCTACTCAGGAAAGATCCCTGCAGTATTTCTAAATATAGCTTATTGTATCATTAATAAAACTGCTTTTGAACCTGCCAAATGCCACTGAAGGGATCTGAGGACAACCCTGGCTTGTAAGGTGGATTCATTGTGACTTCCAGAACAACAAAGCAATTCTGTCAGACACATGGATCAATCTACACCATATGCATAAAACCTACAGCAGTTAAGTGATGCTATCAGAAAAGTTGCTCACTTTGCCCACCCCAAAAAGCATTCAGACTTCTGACAACCACTTTAAGACAGTTCAGCTATATCAAAAGTACAATCAAAAGCAAATATATAACTGATCTAACCTTTAAACTGCACAATTTCTCCATTTTGGGTTTTTGGAAGCCCTTTCAGACAAACTTCAGTGGTGAGGGCCAAAGCAATACCACAGCTTCCCAGCAGAAAACCAATCTGCTGACCACCAGCATCCTGAGGGAAGAAGGGGAAAAACGTCATTCCCGTTTACAGATGACTTAAGCCAACTTTCCCCTTACCAAAATCCAAGGTTTGGTAATGCTCTGGTAACTGGATGGTAACATTATGGATCACATGGGGAGGAAAAAGAAGAAACAACCCATGCCCACAAACACTCTTTCCTTTGGTTTCTCCTTCTCCACCTACATCCAATGTCTGACAATGGTTTGAAACTCAAATGACAACCGCTGTCTGGCAGGGATGAATACAACCGCTTCTAAGCCTACATAACAACACATTTTGGAAGATGATATATATCCAGCACAAAGGCCTGCTGGGTGAAAATGGAGACATACCTACGAGCCAATAAAAGTCCACAGGAAAATGATAAGCCATCACAAAAATGCAGAAGGGCTACTTAATCTCCTGCATACCAAGTTTGCTCTTTTCAATTCATTTTGTTCAAAAATGAAACGATTATGTAACTGGGGACAGACTGCAGAGGAATCTGGTGATTCTCAAAGGGAACTCTGTATACGTACAACAAATATTACATTGGCAAGACTAAAATGCATTGGATGTGAAATCCACAGAAAACAAGTGCTCATGCCCAGCATCTAGGCACGGAGCATACACCATTTATTTTCATTAATGGAATCCCAGATGCTTCAAAGAGGAATCATGAGGCAAAAGAAGCAAAACATGTAATTACACTGAAATAACAAGGCCTCTCTTTCCTCAGGAACTAATTTCTATTGCACAATGATAAACACACTGAAATGAGGTACCTCACTAAGAAATCTGATTGGGCAAATACTGGGAGAAGTTTGAATTTTGTATTTGGTTGCTATAGCAGTTGTCACATTGCAGACAAATGACAGCAAAGCTCTGTGACTCCCATAGGATTACCAGCCTAGCTTACCATTTCATTACCACCTCTCTTGCCATACGTTTGCCATTATCCTGTTTCTTTTGTTTCCTCTTATGAAATTCTATAGTTTCAGACAGTTCTTGACATGGCAATAATATGGCAATATTGCAAAAATTCTGGTAAGGGTAAAGAAAACACTTCGTTGAGCAAATAATTTACAAAAAGTGCCTTGAAGTCTTCAGAAATACTTAGCACCTTCAGCCTCCAGCAAAGACAAAAGACTGGCAGATGCTAAGCATGGCTGGAAATGAGACCCCCTTCACGCCGATCAGAGGGCAGATTCTCAATATTATCTGTACCGTATAAATTATTTGCAATAATAGAATGAAGATTACAGCGTTTAGGTGAATTGACCATTTCCAGCTACTCAGCACAGCTCTCTAGTCAATGTGTTTTTCCATTTTTAAACAGCTATTCCAGGTTCACAAAGGTCTTGCACATTGCGTTGATACAGAGCTACTAAGGCAGCAGCTGGATGTTGTGAAACACTTTCAGAGGTTGATGGTCTGACTTGGTTTTCATCCCACATCAGCCTATCACTCCTCTAAGTTCCATCAACGTTACCTTTCTGGTAAGAGGTACCTCTATAGGCACTGGTATGACTTCTGCTAGGAGACAGCCGTAAAATGCCACCATAAACATGACTGGGTCATTGTTGGGATAAACAAGGGCTACCTACAATTCACAAAAATGCTTTGTTAGTTGAAATACAAGGAAAAATTGCAAAGTTCAGATCTATAGTGACTAAAAGTCAGAAAAGTTTGAGTTATTTCGCATTCTACCACAGCATTTTTCACGGGGCATCTTTAAGCACTCTTTCTTCCACAGAATATCTGGTATGCGCATGAGTTCCTCACGCAGTAATATCAGCATTCCCTGTGTGCCCATAAACATGAAGATGTACACACAGCCAAAACACAGAGGTCTAAAACTCTGTATTTCTCT
Organism: Aptenodytes forsteri; assembly: GCF_000699145.1. Taxonomy (NCBI): domain Eukaryota; kingdom Metazoa; phylum Chordata; class Aves; order Sphenisciformes; family Spheniscidae; genus Aptenodytes; species Aptenodytes forsteri. The sequence goes on from NW_008794786.1 coordinate 268,684, forward strand.
CAGAGGTACAATGCTCTTCCTTAGATGTATTTCAAAGTCCAGAGCCGAGAAGTTGCTTACAGAGCAGCCAGCAGGACTGAAAAATCACAAACGGTTCTTTCCCAAATAGCCTATCCCTGGGATAAGAGTCTCACTATTAAAAGAATAAGATTATAGTGTCTGTGGTAAGTTACAGCCCCCCAAAACCCTCTTTTTATTTCAGAGGGAGAACCAGACAGTCTCAAACTCATTACCCTATCTCCAGGTTTTAACACGGGTTCATTTTTGGTCCCCAGTTTATTAAGCAGTGTGTAGGCCAGCTTGAGACTTCTGCTCCACAATTTGCCTAGAACACAAAGAAGAGAGACTTGCACAACTCTAAATCAACCCAGCATACAAGAGAATATTTCAATTCTTGGCTGCTTTTACCATCTACAGTCACGTCCTCTGTTTCAGTTAACACTGCTTTGTCTACAAAGCTCTCAAAACCCAGGAAGGTATTTGCAACCACACTAAGACCGACAACCCTGTGTTCTATCCACTACTGCTCTTTCAGAGCAGTTTAGCAACGGAAGCCAGGGCTCAACTCACCATACGTGAGGGTATAAACCGGTTTTCCTGTAACATCCAGTGCTGTCAGACAGGGGCATTTAGCTTGTGTGGTTCCCCAGCGCTGCAGTGCTGCTTCTAAGGCAGGAGGCCAGTTACAAACAACTCCCAGGGGTTCTCCCTTCACAGGTGTCATCTGGCGTCCCTCTGGCTTGGGCTGATTTGGGTCAGGCTGTGGAACTGAAGAAAATTCAATAATGTTTCCAGTTCATCTTTGCCTATTTGTTACCAGACAGTTAAGCTGGAAGGACGCACTGAAAACAAATGCTTTTCCTCATCATATTTAGGTTTAACAACCCCTTATCACATTTCATTTCCTAGAAAGACCTGCACAAAACAAAACATCATGAACATAGTCTTCTCCTAAGGTGCTATTAAAAGGTATTCAACACAACAGCGAGGAAAGTAACACAGGATTGGAGAAAAGAAAAACAATCTTACAAAATAAGGTTGTAATGAAATTACCAGTAAAGACAATCCCTTTGGGGAAATTATAATAGCCTAAGCAAATGAAGGGATTTTAAAAACCTATTTAAATATTTTTGTTAATAAGTTTTAGTTATCGTAACAAGTTTAATGTTGAGGAGGCCACCCAAAGCTCAGCAGTACAGTAAATTACTTCAAACATTGGTTTTGTATCAGACTACTCATGAAGGCTACTGCTAGCTGCAAATAGCAAATCAGAGTCAAATTTGAAAACAATGGCATAAATAAATTCAGCACTGTGCATGTCTGTGTACTTATAACAAATGATTAATACAAACCATTTTTTGGTGCTATTACCTTCCACAATTTCTTCAAAGTCATCCACAAAAAATTCTTTCAGAGGTGGTCTTTTAGGTCTTTTCAAGGTGTTAAGCAACTGCTGAATTTTCGTGGAGACTCTACTACTCACAGGAACACCTGGAGGGAAAGATTTTGTCTAATAAAAGTGTTCATCATGTCTATTAACATTTACATCTTACCTCCTTCCACCGGAGGATACTTCTCCTTGTGCGCCCACTCATTCAACTACTGGCTTCCATTATTGGAAGGGTTGGGCCATTGCTGGGCCAGTGCAGGATGACATTTGTAAGTATTATACCAGTTCTGTATTAACTCAGTGGTCAGAAAATGCTAGTAATAGAAATTCATTTTTAAAGCATTTACTCCCTTCCGAAGCCTGATTTCCATTGGTCTCTGACACACCGTACTTGCTGTGAAACACAGCCTACAGATCTCTGCCTGCCTGCAGTATCCACCAACTGCAGTGCAAGACTGCCAGCAGAGGGAGGACACAACAAGACCAGAAGCATTAATGCTACCCCTCTGCACAAAGGTTTATGCCAACCAGCTTAGAGTATTATCAGCTTCATGGGAGCTTAATTATAGTTAAGAATTACATTATTTCATTCATCTTACCTTTCCTTTTGGGGATTCCAGGACAAAAGCTTTTAAAAACAATTAGCCCACCTACACATTTGTAATTTTTTTCTTAAAAAGTGGTAGAGGAGAGAAAAGCCTATTATCTCTCCCATGATTTTCTCCAGTTCAGTACATCGTAGGTAATTGCTGCAGCGTGGGAATGTGTTAATGCCAATGTCATAACTGCGGCATAGGAATGTGTTAATGCTAATGCCATAACCATTTCAAATTTGTGAAGTGCTTAAATGGGATCAACTTGAGTTGGGAGAATAAATCATGTGACTTAAGTCCTTCCTTAACACCATTCTAATTTCTGGGTACTCTGAAAGTTTCCGTACCATCAGCAGTATCCATGAGACTAGACCGATTAGATCCCTTGTGCATGCCTTTCACGATCCCTGAAGGAGGAAGGTCAATTGCTGCTGGGCGTGCTGAGGAAGAGGAGGTAGTTGCTGTGACATCTGGGGGAACTGAGAAATTTTCTAAAAAAAGGGAGAAAATTGAGATGGCAGTTAACATATACCTTCTATTATGAGATGGAACAAGCAAAGTGTTAGTTACCTGTTACCAACAATCTTAAGAATTTAATGGGTTGAATGTATGGGAGCTCTTATTAATGCTAAACACACCGCTTCCTAAACATTAAGTAGCTCTAGGAGGTGCACATTATCTGTTCTGGAAAACAGAAAACAAAGGCACAAGATGAGTGGCTTTGCCCATGTCAGGAAAGTGGTTCAGCAAAACAGAATTCCTATTCTTGGTTTCTAACCTTCAAATCAAGCTCAATCTCTTGACATTTCAGTACTGTAAAAAAAAAAAAAAATTTTGAGATCCATATGAGCTCTGAAATATTCAAAGCCCCAGAACAAAAACCTACATCACCTATGCAGTAATCTCTCTTGCTAGAATTATACTATTTAACTTTTTTGTTAGTAAGGGCTTTCTAAAACAAAACACGCGGTAGGCTATTGACTAAAGCAGATCAGCAAAAAATCATGTTGGGTTTAAATTTCTTCCAGTTGGGTGGCTAAACAGTATGAGCCTGTCCAGCAGTTAAATAATAAACTTAAAATCTAATTAAGAGACCAAGCTGGATCTTACTTTTGCTTTAAATTGCAAGACACTGTTCTGCTTTTCAGATGAGTTTGTAAGCTTCAAAACTGCAAATAACTCTGCATACTTCAGTAATTCTCTCATTAACTTTCTCTTAAATAAGCGATTTTTGCTTACATGGGATTTCTTTCTACAACACAGTAGGTTCAATCATCTGATAGGGCAAGAATATTCTATTCTAGCTTAACAGAACCAGCAACTCTTGCTTACAAAGGAAAAAACCCAACAATTTTGGAACTGTGTGTTGGCTTGCACAGAGAGAGTCTGAAGGAAGTCAGATACTGAATAATTCCCACAGAAAGGTTTTTGTGGTTGATTCTCTGCCCCTCTTTCTAAGGAGAAAAAAAAAATTCATTTCTGCATACCTTTGGAGATATGGTGGCAAGGAATATTTCTCATGTATTGAACTCTGCAATCACTAGGAAGGACCTAGATTTTATACAACTCCAAACATTTGCAGGACTTCATTGCTCTCTCCAAAGAGATGTATAAAACTGCCTATGTGAGAGTTCTTATTCATTTAAATTAGGTGTTTACACAGGATGAATGTGGCATCTACGTGGCAAATATAATTCCAACAGAGATTTAAAACTTCTATTTTGCATAAAATACTAATTATATTAGATAGTAGGTAAAAAGCTGTATTACCTTAATTCATTACAAAAGGTAACGTGGCTTTCTGTATGCTCCAATTAAAAACAGCCTCTCTGCTTCAAAGACACATTAAATATATCGACTACATTTTATGGGCAATTTCCCCAGCTTTCCGTTTCAGAAAACAACTTGCACCCCAGCAAATAAACAAACAAAAATAACAGCAATAAAAAAAAAATTAAGTGAAACAGTTAAAACCACCAGCACTTCTATGCACTGCTTGCCCCAAACCAGTTAAGCAAAAGCAGAGAGCACACAAAATACAGACGCCTCCTAAGATGCAGTAATATCCTTAACAGCAGATAAAAAAGACAAACATACACAGAGCAAAAACAAACTTTGCAATTTCATACAGAAGCATCAGCAGCAAGGAGCACCTCAGAGCCTCAAAAAACTGAGCCTGGGGTATCCAGATCTGTAGATTTTGCTCCATCTTCTCAATACCTGGATGCTCTGATTGTTTCTCAGACTAGCCATGAAAGTTCTGTGCTAAATCTTTACTCTGCTAAAACCATTTTTTTTAATGACGTGCTCATTTGTTCACATATGGCTGGGTTTGGTTCTTTTCTTTTTTTTTTTTTTTTTTTTTTTTTAATCTAATGCAAACAATAAACCATTAGGGCTTATAGCAAAATGAGAATGTTAAAACACAGCATTTCCCCCACTCGATAGGCAAAGACATCCCTATGGTATTCATCAGGACACAGATGCCAAATACTACTTGCATACGGTAGCTTTTTACACACAGTAGCTTCAAATAGCTGTAGACATAAGCAACACAGTATACAGAAAGAAAGTTGTGCCTACTGATCCTGTCACTACTGCCATCACACCCTGGAGTCTTTTTTACTTTGATAAGCTCCTGTTCCCCACTTCCCCTTTTTCAACCAACTCAATATTCTGAAATTCTTAAGAAAAAACACGTCGTGATGGTGCAACTCCAACAAATCCTAGCAAGTTCCATCAAAACTAACTAAACTCTTGATCCAAATTTCCTGTATGCCATGGACAACTCCAGCTTTATTAATACAATCTGAACTTGAAGCAATTTTTCTGTTCATACCCATCTCCTACCTATTCGAGTATTGGCAAATACATCAGCTAGTGACCCACTGGTCCCTTTGCCTTCTCCATGGGAAAGTGTAGAAGATGCTGATGAAGATGTGGATGACCCCTGAATAGATCGGTTGATCCAAGACTCAGCATTCTGTAAGCTCTGATGCAATGCAGCAGAAAGAGCAGCTTGGCGCCTTAGCGACCCCTCGTCCTCGGATGCGGAAGACGTGTCTGTGTGGAAGCAGAAAAGAAAATCTAGCTGCTTAGGGAAAAGCACATTGCACTGAACATGCTCTCTTTCCAATTCACATATTAATGGTACAGGCTTGTAATACGAAGATCTTTTTTTCGCGGGCTGTGTCAAACAAGGTTACACCGGCCAAAACAGAAGTTAAAGCAGCAGACATTTCCAGTGTGAATGCATTTACCCCTGGTGTTTTGCCCCTGTTTAAAGCACGCAAAAGATTCACCTCCTCAGACAAGTATCCTTCCCCTGGGTTCTCCAAGTTTAATCTCTCATTACTTTTCCATTCATATTCTATAATATCAGATGCTGTATTGCCTAACTTTGGTAATTCTGAAATGGAAAGTGAGGGGTCAGTATCATTGTCAAAACTGAAAATTCACAGGAACAAAGCAGAACGCAGGCCCTGGGAAACAAATGTGCCAAGGCCACATGCAGAAAATGCTTTTGTCTGGTATTCTAAATGGGTCCCTTTCAATTGCAGAAAACAAACAAAAAAACCCAACCCCAGAACAAAACAAAAAAGAGAAAACTACAACAAGGAACTGCATCCTGTGTTTCCAAGAGAACAGATACCTTCTCTATCCTAAATCTGTGAACTAATTATTTATTTATCATGAAGAAAGCACTCATTACTTGATATCTTAAGTTGTACAGTGCTACATATAAACATTCAGTTAGGCCTTGGCCTAAAATTTACGTGTTCTTCAAAGTGATTGCCTGCCTATACTCTAGTTGTAAATCAAACTATTAAATCATGTTCTACCTACTTGCCAAAGTAGAATGTAGTTACGAGCTGAAGAAAAAGACTGATTCCAGACACGCTGTAAGCACTAACCTTTATTTATGTAGTACCCACAGCTCAGAATGGGCTGTAGTCCTGGACAAGTTAGTACAAAGCTGAGCCCAAAGCAGACACCAGGACAAGTTAGTACAAAGCTGAGACCCAAGCAGACACCAGGAACATGCATTAGCCCCCAGTAGAAAGGAAAAGAAAACGGGAAGTATGAAGAAAAAAGAAGGTAAAAGAATAGGTATGAGTGAAGTGGCCTAGCAGAGCAGTTTCAGAGAGAGATATGAATTCACAATGAGATATGAATTCATAATATTCAGACGACTTCGTCAATCCAAATGACTGTGATGCTTCTGCATAATGAGAGACAACATAAAAGTCACTGCTGAAAATTACACATACTCATTTTTGAGCCAGTGCATATAGCTGCTTGAAAACAGAGAGGTTTATTAATATCTGATGCACATGCACCAGAACAGACACCACGTTATCCAAGGTATTTTGCCGCAGCCATTACATGGGAGGGGTTAGGAAGGAAAAGTCCTGCAAGTCATGGAATCCCACAGGACCCTCTCCAAGGTCCTTGCCCAGAAATGTACATCGCTGCAAATCCTTTTCCTGTATGTTGAGTATTAAACCTTAACAAAATCAAAACATGAATTATTCAACTGAAATAGGTGTGAGGGAAGCAAAAGAAGAAGCCTCAGTCCAGAAAGCCTGCTCAGCTCTTGCCAATTGATTCTTTAAAAGCTCCCGGAAGAGGAGGCATTTTCACAGCCCTAACAGCAGCTCCATGAAAACAAGCAGCTGCTCAAATGTAACAAGAGAGCTACAGGAGTAACAGACTACCTACAAATGTGCTGAAGAGCTTGAATATTTTGACAATTGCAGCCTCTTGATTCAGAAACTGTTACTAATGCATACCTTAACATCCACACAGACACGCACACTGTAAGAACCTAACCTGGGGGAGTGCAGGCATCAGCTGGAGACTGAACAAATGTAGACCGCCTTTTCGTTGGCATGGGCAGGGCCATCTTCTGTTCTTTATGTTTTGCCAGTGCTGCTTGAACCGCTTCTGTGTGGATATCTGCAAAATGGAAGTTCATATACTCAGTTTTGCAACAGTAGAGGAGGAGGAAAAACACACAAGGCTTACACATGCGCAACTATTGCTAGCCGACTATATTTATGCAAGTCTCCATTTTACAGTACCTTCCCAAACAGCTATGTTTTGCCATCTCATGAGTAACATTTCCTTTTAAAAAAACCCAAAAAACAAAAACCAAAACACAAACCCAGGGAAACTAACTGAGGTTTATAACATGATCAAGCTATACAGCAGGGCCAGTTTTTTTAGTCTGGAATCTTCTGGATTAGTCATCATATTCCTCTGTCTCTAGCAACTTTCATAGAAACCCCAACCCCACCAGATTGTTCCCCTCAACCAAAGATTATCCTAAAATATGTTTGTGCATAATTTAAAATATGCACATAAGCTAAAGTGTTACAGCCCCAGGTGCAACTCTAGTCTATTAACTGACTAATTCTGAGCCAGTTGTCTGATTTAGGAAAAACCTTATGTGCAAAAACCTGAATGGATGCAGATTTCATGTAAGTCTTGGAAGATACTAACTGCAGCTGTAAATATGTGCTGATTATAAATGAAACAGGTGAGGACATGAGGCTTCCATCCCTCTGCAAATGTCCAGAACTCTTTAAAGGAAGGCACATCCTCGATGGTGAGAAGACAACTTATTAAAAAACTACTATGACAAGGGAGAGCTCATCTACATGAATTTCTCAGATTAATGTATTTTAATTATGCTTTTCTAAAAAGCAGAAAACTAGGCTCTTCTAATGCTTTATGAAATGGTGGTATACGATAGCAGAGTTACTGGAGAAGGTGTATTTGGTATACTTTATTTGGCTGTGTTGAGAAGAAAACTTAAATCTTGTTAATACAAAGGGAAAAACAAAACCAGGTGGGAAAAAAAAAAATAGGTGCCGCCACCTCCTCCTTTCCTTAAGTGGAGAAGGAAGTCAGCAGGGCGCTAGTCAGCCATTTCTGCTGCTCTTTGGAAGTACTTTAAGCACAGATAGAGAAAGCCAGCTCTCATTCTCCAAGCTCCTAGAGCAGATATGCACAGCAATCACCAATTCCAGGAACAAATTATTACCTGTCACTTCACTGAATCTGGTTACCTACAGACATGGTTAAAAAAGGCTTTCCATTCTGTGAACAACTTGCATTGAATAGTTGCATTCAAGCCAGAAAATCAAGGTGGCAAAAAGTTATTTGCTTTTTCTACTTGGCATTCTTTTTGATTCAGCAGCTGCAGTCCTACAAGTTGGATGTTTCTTTATACAGAACCACCAAGGTAGGACTTTCCATCAGTGGACGAATAATAAGCTTGACTCCTTGAGAGTACACAGCACAGTCTTCCTCACTAACAGGAATCCCAGGTGAACTCTTGCTCCTGCCCTTACCAGATCGATAGCGTTCATCTCTGGCTCCCCCTGAGCGAGCTCGGTGAAATTTGGATGAGGATGATGATGCTGAGGCTGGAGTTGCAGATGGAACAGGCATCTGAGTTCTGGATTCCTTCTGTAACGCTGGATCAACCCCTGGAAAACAGTCCACAATTCTCTGAGAGCAGGAAATAAAAATAGCCTTTTTTGACCATACTTTTTTACCATATAATTACAGGATTTCCCCCCCCTTTTTTTTTTTGAAGTGGATCTAATTAGTATATTAATACATCTGTCCAATTATACCCTAATCAGTTAATATATACCTGTCTCTTCTTTGACCCTACTCTTAAAGAGTTTTTCCCAGCTTTTTTCTTTTTAAGGGGTTGTTAGGCACTTGAAGTAAAAGACAATTTACAGCAAAACTGAAGCAGGTGACATAAATTATGTGAAACTGTGTATTAAGTAACCTATCAGTAATAAAATGAGATGAAGTCACCTTTAAAGAATTCATTACAAAATACAAAAGCAAAGGTGATAAGATTCAGATAAATCTTGATAAATGAAATAGTAGATAAGGCAGGTAAGTCCTACACTTCCACACACTTAATAGGTCCATTTGGAATGAACTTCAATGTTTTGTGATTTAGTATCTGTATGGTTTGCTCCCTATTTTGCCATGTTTCCAGTGGGAACAGGACTGCACCATACTCTCATTAATGCATTAAGATGGAAGAGAATTAGCAGTTTAACTTGTGGTAGAGTGATATATGTAAACTGCTTTTAGAGATCACAGTCCTTTACACCAGTCTCCTTGTAGACACCGCTGCTATGGGCACAATGAGTAACGGGGTTTCACTGATGCAGTAAGTCATTATCACAAATTAAGTTTGAGTTGTGAAGAAGAGCAAACCCATAGAAAAATATGTTGAGAAGCTGGGTTCGTTACTCAGTGTTCCACTGACCAGCGCGCGTTATTGACAGGAAAACCAATAATATACCAGCGGCAAGAGCCTTTGCTGTTCACATTGATTTACAAAACCAAAGAGACCTCTAGTTGTCCAGATTCTGGCTCCTTTCAGCGTGTCAAGAAGTGAGCGGCTTTATTATCCTGGAAAGTTTGCCTTTCATATGAATACAGGGAGCTAAATAGATAATCTGATAAGAAATTATCATTTTACATAATTCAGCAAGGGACACTAGGAATCGTTGCTACTGGAGTTTCAATTCTAAAATGAATTGTGCATCAGTGGGAACTTTTTATAAACAAGGTCATACAGCTGTAATTACCTTCAGGTTGTCACCTGAAGTCATGCAAAAAGAAGAGCAATTGTGTCATCTAAATATGCACCGCTTACGAATTCTCACAAACTACCAAAGGATTAGAGAAGTAAAGAGGAAACCACAAATCCTGGAGTCCAATTCCAGTTATACCACTTTCTTAGTGTGTGGTTTTAGGTAAACAACTTAAGGCAAGCGCCTCAAGCTCAGGGAACTTACAATACCAGCAAATCACACCTAACTAGTTACAGAAGTCTTCAACCATCTCCTATACCTTCCAACATCCTAAAAAGAGCAGAATATTAATTGAATGCTACAGCAAACTAACCATCCACTTAACCCAGCATTATATGCTTGGGGGGGGGGGGGGGGGGGGGGGGGGGGGGGGGGGGGGGGGGGGGGGGGGGGGGGGGGGGGGGGGGGGGGGGGGGGGGGGGGGGGGGGGGGGGGGGGGGGGGGGGGGGGGGGGGGGGGGGGGGGGGGGGGGGGGGGGGGGGGGGGGGGGGGGGGGGGGGGGGGGGGGGGGGGGGGGGGGGGGGGGGGGGGGGGGGGGGGGGGGGGGGGGGGGGGGGGGGGGGGGGGGGGGGGGGGGGGGGGGGGGGGGGGGGGGGGGGGGGGGGGGGGGGGGGGGGGGGGGGGGGGGGGGGGGGGGGGGGGGGGGGGGGGGGGGGGGGGGGGGGGGGGGGGGGGGGGGGGGGGGGGGGGGGGGGGGGGGGGGGGGGGGGGGGGGGGGGGGGGGGGGGGGGGGGGGGGGGGGGGGGGGGGGGGGGGGGGGGGGGGGGGGGGGGGGGGGGGGGGGGGGGGGGGGGGGGGGGGGGGGGGGGGGGGGGGGGGGGGGGGGGGGGGGGGGGGGGGGGGGGGGGGGGGGGGGGGGGGATAAAAATCAAGAATACTGGGGCAACGCGCTCCTGGAAGAAATTCTCTCTTAACCCCCAGTGTTACTATTTGGCCTGGGAACCTTTTCAAAACTTTTCATCTCTTACTCAAATTTTCAGTAGTTCTGTTTGCGATATCAACATTCTATGGATTCAAGCTACTGAGCTGATGTATTAATGATTCTTTAAACTATCATGCCAAAAATTTAGAATCTTTATTTCTAGTTAAAAAGAACATATCCTGCTAGCCAGAAATCCGCAAACCGTATTACGGGGACAAACAACTATTCCCCATTTTCACTGGTATTTTTTGGATATCATAACATATAACACAGTTCTGTATTCGCTTATCAAAACATAACCGTCACCTATACAAAGGTGCCAGCAGCACAAAAAGTAGAATGGAAAAGGAAAAGAGACTTCTGTGGTTTATGTGCAAGATCTGGTAATCAGAAGACCTAGGCTTCAGAGGAAGATTTTCAATTCAAAAATCTCCGTTTACCCACATCCAAAAGAATCAGTGTTTGTGTCCCCTTCCTGTCATTCTGGAACACATTTCATTGATAACTAGTTTAACATCTTTGTAGCATATTATTTGCCTTCATCAAAAACGAGAGTTTTATTTAGCTCCAAAGACAAGACAACTTCACAGACTGAGAAGAAAAGCTTAATGCTTTCTGATCATTCGAGTTATTTACGAATTCAAGTACCCACTAGATGTCAGCAGCAGATTTAACACTATTTTAAATGAATTATTAAATTCATATTCAGTTCTCTTAAGTCTTGCAAAAGCATCTCATCTGCTCTGCAGGGCACCACAAGGCAAACATGACATTCCATTTACAAAGGGATCAAACGTGTCTGTAAGTGACATGACGCACCAAGAGCAAGCTCTTTGTTTAAGTATTTTGCTATGACATAATAACGTGTTACAGTAGCCGAAGAAAACATTCAAGCACAGAGGAGGGAAAAAGTGTATAGCTACAGTAAATCACAAACGGTTATACAACAAAGCAGTGTAAGTGAGCTAAGCCTGGCAGGTGATAGGTGACTTATTTAGCATTCCCTTTAGAATAATCCTGCTATAGCTGCAGTTTCTGCTGGCAGGATCCAAACCTACAGAGACATGAAAAATAAATTATTTTAGATTCGCTTTTGAAGGATGCTATGGATTTTTAATTGTCCTTAGTTTTTAAGCAGAACTGACTGCTTTGTGATCCCTGCGTTTTGTTGAAGGAAGAGGTTCAAGGATTTAGAGATTCAGATTTTTTTCATAAAAAGAGATGACGCACCAGAGCAAGCTCTTTGTTTAAGTATTTTGCTATGACATAATAACGTGTTACAGTAGCCGAAGAAAACATTCAAGCACAGAGGAGGGAAAAAGTGTATAGCTACAGTAAATCACAAACGGTTATACAACAAAGCAGTGTAAGTGAGCTAAGCCTGGCAGGTGATAGGTGACTTATTTAGCATTCCCTTTAGAATAATCCTGCTATAGCTGCAGTTTCTGCTGGCAGGATCCAAACCTACAGAGACATGTTACAGTAGCCGAAGAAAACATTCAAGCACAGAGGAGGGAAAAAGTGTATAGCTACAGTAAATCACAAACGGTTATACAACAAAGCAGTGTAAGTGAGCTAAGCCTGGCAGGTGATAGGTGACTTATTTAGCATTCCCTTTAGAATAATCCTGCTATAGCTGCAGTTTCTGCTGGCAGGATCCAAACCTACAGAGACATGAAAAATAAATTATTTTAGATTCGCTTTTGAAGGATGCTATGGATTTTTAATTGTCCTTAGTTTTTAAGCAGAACTGACTGCTTTGTGATCCCTGCGTTTTGTTGAAGGAAGAGGTTCAAGGATTTAGAGATTCAGATTTTTTTCATAAAAAGAGTTTTAGATTAAAAGAATCATTATAAGCATCATGTATGATCAACAAGGATAAGTGCTTACATTAATAACAAGGACAGTAAGCGCTAGATTCATCAGGCAGAAGAAAAGCAGCAGGCAAACCTGTTATTCTGCTGTTTTGCATACAGAATTGAACAGGTGCTAGTGTTGGACTGGCTATTCCTTATAACAAGATGTTTTTTTTTCAAGTTACATGCCTGTAAAAACCATGTAAATAACAAACTCAAGTATCTAGGGTTTAGAAGTCAGCCTGAACAGCACTTCCAGAACACAGGGGACAGTCTTGCTCAGCGGCAGGCATGGCCGCACAAGCTTAGTGTGATTGCTGCTGTCTTCCAGCACCGAGAAGGCTGAGAACTCACCAGATTTAGGAGATTCAGAGACTTCTGCAGGAGTTAGTAGCTAGATGGATCTTAATTCTGCCTTGTACAAGACATGAAGGAAGAATTCAGGTGCCCCATTGATTTAGTCCTGGATATTATTTCAAAGATGGGGAAATATATTTCCTAGAGTCAAGTGATAAGTTTTATTTGAAATTGTGATACCCCTCAGCCTGAATAAGGAAGAAAATAATTCCCCATTTGTGGTAACTGCAAGTCAGATCTTGTAAGTGGGTGAAACTCTCTAAACAACACTAAGCTGGAGCGCGTGTGCATGATTTACAGGTTTAGACAAAGCTGTTTTATCACTGTTACTATTCCACATTAGCTCACATT
>NW_008794786.1:282069-315387 GCF_000699145.1 Aptenodytes forsteri
GGGAAGAAAAGCAAAACTTTACTGTAAAGTTCTGCTGGCTTATTGGCAGTCCACAACACACAGGGCGGCAGGAAGAACTCTTCTGAGACAGGAAATATATGACAGCCCTCTTGGGAAGCAAAGAAATGCTTCTCTTCCAAGTGCCATGATTTCAAAGAAATGAAACACTAAAGTAACAGAATCTATAATGTTCCCACCTCGTGCTATCCATGAATAACATGAAGCAGAAAAAACAACAAAACATACATTAACAGCTAAAATTCACAGATCAATTAAATTAGCTTCAAATGTTATCAATCTCAACAGGTTTACAATATTAATTTTAGCATACTACTCCTGTCTTCCAACACCTTTCCCTGAGGTACTGGAATACAAAAACCACTGGATCGCATTCTTCTTACCTTTTCAATAAAAACAGTAAGTACTCCAACGTTCTCTTTGCTTGTTTAAAATTTTTAGTTTTTTCTTTTTTTTCCATCATCATGAGAATAGAAGACAGAAGCAAGAGCACTCTAGCAGTTACATAAGAAGGTTCTGACAGTGAATCAGTGCTTAATGAATATAATTTCCTTTACACATTAGCAGAAGGAACCGAATACATTATCTTAAATAGCAAGAAAACGTACTCTGCCAACAGCCTATGTGCAAGGGCTGCTAATTTTGGCAGGAGGCGTTCCTGCGTCTGCATTGTTTGAGCTAAAGAGTTGTAAATGCTTTTCCAGATTTGCAGCAACTAATATGGACAGGAGCTCTTTCCCTAGGCAGAAGTTTGCCTGTAGTCTGCAACAAAAACGAGTTTCAAGAGGTGGTGAGTTACTATACCATCTCTTGGTAGCACAGCAGTTCAACTGTCCATCCAAAAAGCATTTTTCAAAATAGCAAAAAATAGCATTGTATTGCATCTTTTAAAATAGGCATAAAAATATTCGGTCCTCACAAATGACTCTGAGGGTGACTTGAAAATGTCAGCGTTACTCCAATAAAACCAACATCTCAAAGCACTGAGACCCCAGTCTGTTTCAAAAGAGAACTTACGGTTTAGCTACAGTTATACCTGTTCAGAAAGACACTAAAGGATAAGATGACAGCAGGGCGGCCTTTCTTTATTTTTGCAGGTGGTTAGTCGGTAGTGTAACATGAAATAAGCATGCTTGTCCTCCCTGTTTTGGTTCTGGCAACAGTGAAATCAGCAGCATTAGTTAACATGCACAACCTGGGAAGCTGCTCAAAATACTTTCTTCAAAGCCTTTTGTGCAGCAGCCAGCACATAACAGAGGAGCAACAACTCTGGTATCACAGCTCCATCACCTCAGTAAGTTCCATTTACAAAAATGGATGTCGCACTGGGAAAACATGTATCTTTAGGTAATTAACATTGTTGCCTTAACTCTAAAATAATGAGGCAAGCTCCCAGAGGCAATGTGAATGGAGCACAGATTTAGCAATAAGAATCTCCCAAATTATAACGCTGACGTGCCCTGACATGTCATCATACCTACCTTCGTCTCATTTCACATCTATGAAATGGAGACAATACATCAGCTAACATCAGGAAGGTGCTTTGAGAAATGTCATGCACTAAATGCCAGGAGTAAATATTTTGTTGTTGTTGTTGTTAATGAGAAGAAAATTAATTTAGTCCACAAGGTGACCTGATTCTGAATCCCTCATGCATGACTTCAACAGGATTTTTACAACAGGAGATTCCCAGGATCTGGAGCTGGATAAGATATATAAAAAGCTGGAGGGCTGAGCCAGAATGGCAGTCAAAATGCTATCTTAATTGGTGACCTCCTGTCAGCCTGTGTCTCCTTCCTGAACTTCGTCTCATTCTGCAGCTTTTGAAAGCGCAACAATTAAAATAGCAGAGCCACAGTCTTGCCAAACGCTTTTTTTTTTCCTCCTAATTAAACAACATTTTCTGAAGCAAACCAAACATGCATGCAAAGTGATAGGCATGAGGGGCACAAGATCATGTCGTCAGATGAAAAGGAACTTGTAGAGCTTCAGCCTCCACTGGACTCCAGGACAGAAGCAAGTCTGCCAAGAAGGCACCTGAACATATGAAAGGAGCCCACATTTCCTCTAAGGCTCAAGATCTCCACTGGTATACACGTTGGACTGAGAGACTGTAAAACCTGCTTAACAAATATCTACTTATAAAGACCATAAAAAGGGATCAATCGTGTGTATTACTTTTTGGTTTCTTTAAATAACAGAAACAGATTTGATACAAAGGTAGGAATCTCTGACTATTCGGTTACTATCACGTCCTGATTCAGGGAGGCAGTCCTCAGTACTCAGAGAGCTGTTTGTAACAAAATCTCAAATTTGAAGACTAAAAAACAATTTTTGCTTGCCTTGCTACCTCCACTATGTTAGTGCAGACAGAATACACTATTCTTTTGTGTATAAAGCACCCACTGGGGCAATAAGTCTCGAACAAGAGAACGGGCACCAGCTTTTGTTGAATACGCAAGCAAAACAAAGTTGAGAAACAACTGGGATGGAGGAGAGCAGGAATGCAACCATCAAGTGTTTTGGAGTGGCAGAGTCTAGAAGCTACCACATGACAGTGGCAGAGTCCTTTTATGTTCCTCAAGCAACTGCCTGAAGTGAACTGCTGTAATTTCAGCAGAAAAAACCCTATACGATCTTTTCCCAATGGACACAGTGCTGATGGTCAATAAATGTACTTTTAGCCTTCACTCCTTGTTTAATTTTTTTGGCTGTAGTTCAGTCTCAGTAAATTACAGTAAGTCCAGTCTTACTGCCTGTCATACCCATTCACTTCCCAAACTCCTAAGAGCCAGACACATTAGTTTTTAATGGTTACGCATCTCAGCATATCAGTAGTACAATTATTTTGGGTAAGCATCCCCATAATAATTATTAGGCATGCTTTCAGCCATGTCCTTCAGTTTACAATTATATATAATTATCCTACATAAAATCAGCTCTACTGCTAAGGATCTTTGAACCAAAAGAAACAGATGCAAACAAAGTACATGAACTCAGCTACTCTGGTAAAATAAACCAACAAATTATGAAAATTCTACTGTTTCTCCAACAAGGAATTAAGATGGCTGAAAGAAGGATGCAGTACAGACCAACTCTGCAGTTAAGCCATTTTTAAGAAGGTTTCAAGAATGATTCTTGAGGACCTCACACTTCACGATTGATTCAAAGCCCTTGAGTTCTCAGCTGACAAGGAAGTAGGACGCGATTTATGTATGTGGGAGATAAAGACAGGGCATACAAAGCGTTGAAATACACAACACTCTACAGAGACCCACCAAACAGCTCTGGAACTACCAGGAATCCCTGGAGTTCAATATGAACAAGCGAACTAGAGGCAAAATACTGCCCATGACTTCATGGCATCCATGCAACCTCCACAGTGTAATTATTAGATAGCTAAGGAAACACATATGAAACAGAATAGTTCAGAGTTGGCAAATGACATCTCAGTGCTCTGCTCCACAGCCATTCCGCAGTTCCCTTTAACGTCAAGGTTATGCAAAATTCTTATGGCAGCTGAAACAAGTACCTACCTTGGGTTTGTGGAACATACGGAGCCAGAAGCTTTGCTCTCTTCTTCTCATACCCCTTCTGTGTGATGTCCCCTAAAACCAAGGAAAGAAAACTCATTTAACCATATCCTCATTTTTCAGTTTGAGGTCTGTTTGCTTTTCTTTTCAGTGACATGAAGGTTTCACTGGAACACAGCAATGCACATGCTGAAGAAAACCTGAAACCAAATATATGTGAGTACATTATGATTTCAAAGCCTCCATATTACAGAACTTGTGTAGTTTCCCTTGGGATCAGAGATATACACTATACACTATTTAAATGCAATAATTTGAATCAGAACAGCTATCTAAATGGAATATCAAAGCAATGAAAACCTAAAAAGGGAAACTCGGAGTGCATGAAAATATTCTGTAACCACAAAGCCAACTTAGGCTAACAAAACGGAATAATTCCCAAACAACAGGGCAAAGGGAAAGTGCAAATTCAGAGCCTCATCTTAAACTAATCAAATTGAGAACAGCTTTTAGCAAATAAAGTGAGCCCACTGCAGGAGCTGTTTAGGGCACCTCCGAAAACTGAGGCAAGGATGAACAAAGTCAACTTCTAGACTACTGCCCAGCAAGCACACCCTATGATCCAGAAAATCAGACTTTTAATCATGTCTGTTTGATATTCAGTGAAAGCAAGCTAGAGGGTTGTGGTTTTTTAACCTGGTAGTAGCTGTAATTCCACTGTTTGCCTACTGGTAGAAGCATGCAGAAGATAGATGCTTGAGCTCCACAGAAGCAAAAACTCCAGAAGAGAATAAGTATTAGTAAACTTTTCCCTTTTTTAAAAAACTAATCTGTCTGATCCCGGAGATGTACCATCTGGCTGCTGTCTTTTGTTTTAATTTCTCATATTACATCAGAACCACAAGAAAGACTGAAACCTTGAAGGGATTAAAACAAAAAGCCCTGCAGCATTTCAAGCCTTTTTGTAGCCTGACCTGCACTTGTAACCTCTTATCTCTTGGGGCTGAAAGATTGGAAGCGATCAAGCACATAGCAATAAGAAAACAAAATTATTTGGTATTACTTCTCAAGCTAAAATTAAGCCCACATTTGTATTACAACAAGAAATTAGTGATCACAAACGGCACGTTTTCTTTACCGTGAGCCTGATTATTGCAAGGCAACAGAGTATTAGACACTGAGCAGCACAGGCCCCTGTATCTGCTGCCTTACAGCATCCTTCTGCCAGACACTTCCAGCCTGATCTGGAGGGTCACATCAGAAAAGGTGATTAAAGGCTTTAGGCTCTAAGCCTCCCAATGCAACCAGCGTCTCTGCTAAAACATTCCAGCTAACAGGCCATTTTGGTTATAAAGGTGATTTTGCAGTACTGAAATGCTTGGAAAGGGAATGGACTTCACTCCTTTGTGCTGGACAGTCAGATGTCAAGTGTCACTTGAAATGCCTAGACTAAGAGTTTCGAAGCTGAAATGTGTACTTACACTGCTTAGTGGAGGGTGTGCATTTGCACACAAAATTGTTATCTCACTACTCTAGCACTAGGTTTGAGTCAGGCCCCAACAAGTCCAAACAAACCCAGTAGCTGAAAATTAGAATGTCCATGAAGCACTGAAATGCCAACCAAAGCATTAATTTTAATGCTTGATTGCAATACGTAGCTCAGTTAAATTAATCCAGCTCACAAGAAAGGCATGCTGCCACTGTAAGAAAAGTACACCTTCAAAAAAAAGAGCTATACAAAGACTGTACGCCAAAAGGGTAACACTGATCGACTGCGTGAGCTACAAAATCCACCAGCTTTTCTGAGATTTGCCTCTCCATTTTCAGAGGCAGTTTTAATTCCCCACATTTGTTCATTTGGGTAGCAAATAGACCAGGGTGACTGCCACTTCAGGAAAAACAAACCTGCACAGAAAGGGGAGGGATTTTTCCTTACAAGACAAGCCACAGATTTGTTTGTAGCTTGTTATTTTGTGATTAATTTCTCCACAAGATTTAATTGGACTCTTGACATTGATGGTTACACACTATATATAATGAAACATTTGCCACAGAAAATTGTTGGAATTACTAAGGAATAGCAGCACATTATGAACAAATACCAGCACTCTCAATTTAAGTATCCCATTCTGTTTCACATACTGGGAAGCAAAGAATTCTCTGTAATCACTTGCTCCACACTAGTATCCTATCAATAAAACAAACCTATCCTCACACGAATGCGAGGCTTATGGTTCACAGATTTGCATTTGGAAATCTGAACTTGAGGTGAGATACTACTGAAAACCAAGAAGGTAACTCAGGCCAAAACACTATTTGCAACCTTAACTACCACGCAATGCAGATCACTTACATTATTGCTTGAAAAAAGGATTGTCTGAGCATAAGCTAATAAAAAAAATAAAAAGCCTAATGCTACTTGGCAAGAGCAGTAAAGTTCCAACTAGCAAAATTCAAGCAACAGAAATAAGGGCGATAAATTCCTGGGACTTCCCTGCAGCACTGTGTCTTCCCACTGCTGAATTTCCAAGTAGAGTTTGTTAAAACAACCAACCAACCCCAACCAACTATTATTTTGACAAACAGGTTGCAGTGTCAAGCACCTGCCTACAGGATTAGAAAGCGTAATGCTTCAATTTTTAGACTAGCCCTACTGAAGTGGAACTAGGCAGTAGGGACTGAAAAGGTTAGAAGAAATAGATAAATTAGAGTTCTTTACTTAAGGATAGCCATCCATGCAGGTTAGAAACAGAATACAATTATCTGAAATAAAGCTCCAGGAAGACACAGGGACTAAGGCTCTCAGAAAAAAAGCTTGTGTGTAGGCACGGATGGCAGGTGTAAAGTCATCTCAATAAATTAATTATGATCCGATTACTACAACCGCAATAGTCATGCCCAAACTGACATCTCAAGTCTTGGAAGGGAAGTGTCCCTTTAATACGTAGCATGAGCAGAACAAATTTACTGTATAAAGCCTCTTCTCTCTGGTCATGCATAGTCCAAATTTGGTATCAATCCACTGAGATAGAAACCAAAGACTCACTAAGAGAGAAATTTTCTTTCACCCTATTCCTTTTCTGCTGATCTACAGGAAATGGAAATGGTTAGATACGAACAGAAATGCGGACTTCCTCACCGAGTATCATAAATTACAGCAACAGGAAGAGAACCAAGACAATAGGACTGCAATCTCAAGAACCATTCACTCCTACTACATAAACCTGGTAAATCATCAACCTCACTTCCATAGATTCAACACTTTGTGACATTTGGTCTGCTAAATTCTTCCAGCTAGCTGAAAAAACAACCCAAGAACCACAACCCCTCTCTACACAGATGCAAGACACAGCACTACAAAGAAAGCATTAGGAAAGCAAATGAGAGCTGATAATTTAGCTTTAAAATGGTGCTAGTGTTTGTTCATTCCTAGGAAAGAAATTACAAACAAAAACACTTACTGCTGAGACATTCTTTTGGCCCTCTCCCAGCTACAACTGTTTCTGTTCAGTTGTAGTCTATATTTATCTATATCCTAAGCTAGTCATGGTTGTGCCTCCACATGCTGAGGAGGCCCTGCTAAGGAAATAGGATCATTGTCAAAAGAAAGCAAAGCTTCAGTTTCTTTTCAGCCAAGACCTTTTGCCATTAACAACCGTAAGATTCTTGTACGTCGTGTTCTTTCCTGGTGTCTCAAAATGTGATGTCAGGAATCTTTAGGTTTTTAGTTTTTGGGTGTTTGATTTTTTGTTGTTGTTGTTTTTTTTTTTAAAAGGACACATGAGAGTGAGCTAAGCTGCTGGTCACTGATGCAGTGGAGGAACAGGCTCTCCTTCCTTGACACCTCTGCTGCAGTGACGGCAACCACCAGCTCAGGTGCAGCGATGTCTTCACCTTCTGTGAAGGTGAACATAACAGACTGTACATTAGAACAGTCTGAAGCGTAAATACAGCCCACCACCACCACAATCCAGTTCATCAGCTCCACACACTACCATTTTCCTCACTATGCTTCCCAAACTCAGTTTTTCCAAACCAACCAATGCAAAGCTCTGCTACCACCTGCACTACTCACAAAGGTTAACTCGTCCCAACACATGAGAAATTTTCTCCTGCAGAGCCACCAGCTCAGTTTTCCTGCTCATTTGCAGAGCATTTGATGGATCAGCCCCAGCCAGCTTCACAGAACAGGTTCTCTGGCAGGAGGCCGGCACTGGTATTGCATTGCTTCAGTAATTCCTCATCTCGTTATATATCACAATACTGTTCACCCTTTTCAACCCTCTCCTCCCCCCATTTAATCTCTTCTCTCTCCTGACAGTTGTAAAATAAGAATTTAAAGAAATCCTACTTTTCAAGACACAGCAGCTCCTGCAAATACACAAGAGATGCCCTTCTGTGGATTCAGAGTAGGAAATAACTCTAGATTCTGGTTTGCAGAAACAAGGCAAGTTCAATCAAAGAGCAACGATTTTTCCTCACTTGGAACGCCTGGACAATAATCCTGACTGCAGACACTTCCATGATGAAATCCAAGAGGCCCTGCTTGTTTGTGATTAAACAAGTGTACATTTGAGAAGCAGAATTCCCTAGAAAAATGCAAAAAATGGATTCTGATATTCCTTTTTCACATGATTCTCCTAATTTCTTGAGAGGAAATTAGAATTGATCCTCATCATGCAAATCCAATCTGGATGTTCTGACCATTGAGAGTGCAAGAGAAAAGACAAACAGCAATGACAGAAGACAGAGGGGTATGGGCTTACACAGAGCAGAAGTTAGTCCAGTGAACTACAACTGATCAGCCCAGATGTTACACCTATATTCAAATCATGCAACAGAGAAGCCTGAAACTTCAGGAGTCTCACCACCCCATGACGCCAGGCTGCTTTTTAGCAATTAGAGTTGATGATCTATTCTAAACAGTGGTGCTCAATCAGTGCAAGGTGGTAACACCAGCTAATCCTGCTACACTCAGACAATACTCCTCTTTCAACATCCTTGCTCCCCTTCCCCCCATGGAATGAGAACACTGAATCATTTACTGTCTAACAAAGCCATAATTACTACAGTGGAGGAATTAAGGAAAATGATCACGTAGTGCACAGCATCTCCCCAACAAAGCCTCCAAACACTTGACTGTATCAAGCAAAAGATTCAAATTTGAAAGCAGTTTGTATGCATTTTTAAAAAATGTTTGTATGCTTTAAAAAAACCAAAACAAAACACATTGATGTTTCTAGCAGTTTACGTTAACAGAGAATCCTTGAAATTAGCCCCAAAACACAGATAACTACTCTCTTTATTTAACAGCAAATACTGTAACAAGACTATAACAAAAATAAGGAAATAAATTCTATTATCACCACTGCATCTGCTTTTCAGGTCTCACCCCTATAAATGACCTTGATGACTTTGCCTTTCTTGCCTACTCCCCTGCTTGATCTCAAGGCACATGTGACAGGCAATGCCTCCCTGGAGTTTTATCATCTCGAACTTACTCTAAAAGAATACAACATAAAGCCTGGTTTTGCAGAGCTTGATTTTGGGTTTCCTGTCCTTGACCAGAAGTAGACAACAAACTGGAGATACTGAAACCCAGAAGTGTAGCTGAAAGTCCAAAATGTTCTTTTGTTGCATGCCACTTCCAGATAAGGTCTTTCAAGTGTGTTTGGAATTGTTAGGTGGCATGTTTGAGAAATCCAAAATGAGGAAGGTATGCACTTTAGCACTTAAGACTGTCTCAGTTACGGCCTAGGCAGAAAATAGGTATCAAACCAATCAGTTCAGCACTTCAGTAAGAAATAAATGCCACTCATTTATTTTGCAGCTAGATATCGTCTTTCTTCCATTGCCTGGAGGACTGGCAACTTCTAGACAACCCCACCCCGATGGTTTTACCAAGGCTTAAAGCTAGGACATCCTCAATCCCAGGCTTCAACAACCCAAAAGACAACATTTAAACCTTTTTTCTAAGGCTGTGTTTTCAAAAGACTATACCTGTTAAATGGTCTTGCACTCCTAACACTCTTTGGCTGTAACTTCAGCACAAAAACTATGTCTGAAACAAGTTTAGACAATTGCCTCTTTCTGTCTGAGGCCAAATGATGTTGCAGCTTCAAAGATTCCCTCCTCCTTCCTTCTGGTGAAGTTGTGTATCAGGTTTCCTCCTTGAAGACAATACCAAGGTCTGCAAACTATACAGTCTTCCAGAAAAAAGCCACTGATTTCTTGAAAGAAATAAAGCCTTACTCACTCCATATGTCACCTCCCAATAAAAAAAAAAATCCCCAAAACCACAGTAAGAAAAACAAACAGAACAGGTTTGTGCTTTGCAGTTTCCCTTTAACAGCACCATTCTGTTCCCATTAAGAACATGAATAGGCTACTGACAAAAACAGCAAGTCTTACAAAGCTGTGTTTGTTAAGCACAAGCATTATACTGCTACAGTTTCAGTACTAGAAGTTTCACAGACAGATCAGCTCCAGATTAATTTATATACGCAGTACAAGTCCACTTGGCTCCAGCACTGTGGGGACTCTGTTCCACAGTTTCAAAAATCTTTTCTAAAGGTTTATGAATGTTGCTTTACCAAATTAAAACTATTTTAATCTCAACATTTATTATTTCAAAAGAATGCAATTCAAGATTAGTTTTTTGCGGCAGGGTCTACCCTGCATACATGGTCATTGCCAGACTTCCACACTGCAGAGGTCTGGCTCTGTGTCACTTAAGGTCACAAGGTGCACTTCACCACACGGCACTTACCATGTGCCTTAAGTCTTTTTAATTCTTTTTTTGTTGTTGTTTTACCTTTAAACAATAAATCCAACTACTGAAACTATACTGAAGAATCTCTTTATCTTACAACAGCATTTCAGAGTTCCAGATGATCCACTGTCCTGGATTCACCCGTCTGGGCCCATGTATTACGAGTAGTAATCTTAGATGCCATATGTGATGCATCACCAAACCGGGTGAGCTAAGGACAGAGTTCAGCTTGCTTTGTGTGTGTGGGCAGGGGGTGACCAATGAAAAGGAGGTGTCACCAGATCAACTTCAGCTGAAGACCCTCCCTTCCCCACAAAAAAAAGAGACACATATGGTAACTTATAATTCCCATTTCTGCTGAAAATGGCACTACCCAGGGTCAGCAAAATGAGTTCTCAAAGGCTTCGCAAGACTGGGACACTGAAAAATGCTTGGAAGCTTACCACTGTAAATAAAAGAGTCTCTTCTAGATGTACTACACTTTTGTTGATTCTTCTCTTCGCAGCAGACATGAGAACATTCTTACATGTGACTGCGTGCATGGTTTACACAGCGTCAGCGTGACCCTGGTGTTCTCAGCAGTTAGTTTCTTTAAAGGACTTCCCCAGGTAAGTTGCTCAAATGACCACGAAGCCAAACTTCAAGCCATACCTCTAGTTCCTTTGTATGTAAGAACTAAAAGGCCAGAAATACTTTGCCTTTCAGATCCTCACCTGTGCCAAAAGGACGCATGATGCACTTGTGCATCAGCAACTCAAATCATGCTATCAATGCACGGGTAACATCTACCTTTACAAAAGGTAAAATGTTTTTAAAAAGGTTCCAAAAACTCTTGAAGATAACCCCTTAAAACCTTTAAATACATCACTGAATTCTGTTAACCCTACTAAATGAAGGCTCTGCTCACTGCCTCTAACAAACATCTGCAAAATACAATCACCAAAGTCAACTTTATACAAGATATTATGTTGCAAAGTGCAGCCATATAAATTTTACATGTTACCCGTAAAACCAGCACATGCACATAAATAGCTTAATTCCATATACAAATAATAAATCTTGCATGAAACCGTACCGTAAAACCATGCACATAAATAGCTTAATTCCATATACAAATAATAAATCTTGCATGTAACCCCATCCGATCCGGGGGGGAAATAGCTACAACTTGTCATGGGGAAAAAATGCATTTTTCCTTCTGAACACTATAAAGGGCACAAACCCAAGGATTTGTCACAAATAGGATTTTACAAAATCTATTCAAGAGAAACGTTTTCATCTATTTTTAATAAGCAGTCAATGAGAAGAATGCGAGTTTAGATGTAGGAGCGCTTAACAGTGTTTACTCCTGCATCAGAACAATGCATTTAAATGAGGAAAACCAGAAAGTGTCACATACACGCATGCAAGAACAAGCTATACTCACAGTCTGAGCTGAGTAAAGCAAGACCACTCACAACGCGTTTAAAGAACCCAGATGAAGCAATTCTGCCCTGAATAATACTCTTTTCTGACTAACCTCCTGGTCACAGACACTAGCAGAAATTCACGCGTATTTAATCCTCAGCACAAACGCACAGATGTAGCCCGCTATCACTAGACTGAACACAAGTTTCCCAGGAAATGACTAAACTTTATGCAAGAGTAACAACCCTGTGATTCAGCACTTATTCAGTAGGTAGGTACATCATTGTCTTCCTTAAGGTAGAAACTGAATTATTAGAACAGTGAGTGCTGATAACCTTCTCCTAGGAGTTGTCCGTCCAGCCCAACTACAAAAGATTACACACACGTAAACTCTTTGCCTATTCTAAACAGTATGCACTTTCTCCACAAGACAGACCAGCGTGGACAGATGATTTTCCAGATAAAGCCTGTTTTTAGCCCAGGAATAAAAAAATAAAAACAAAACCACGCAGGCACCCAAAGAGAACCTTGTATCTTGCTGCAAAATACTTAAGACTCACGTAGATAGCTGCCCACAACTAGAAAGCCAAATGATAGCTTCCCTTGGGTTTACCACAACCTGCAGTAAACAGCATTAAGTGACAGTCTGGGGCTCTGACAAACGTGGTGATTGATTAAGTCACATGTACGAAGCTTTTACCCCAATCCACAGCCATCGGCGACACCACAGTTTCCAGTCCGAGGTTTTCAATGAAACCAAACAGTCCCTGGCATTTATCCTGCACCTCGGTTCCAGGGGAGGACGGGCCCTCGCCGGGGCTGTTTTCCTCTCGGTTCTCTTGCACAGAAACAAGATATTTTTGCAGCCTTTTGTTCAGCAGCTAACATGGCCACACAGAAACATCAGAGTATTACTACAGTGGATCTGCCTGGGAAAAGATTAAAATAGAAGTTCCTATGGGTTTTAATCCTGTGCGCAATTCCTATCGCCCACCCTTTCATGGCTCCCGGATGCCAATATTTAATAATTCTCTTGAAACAGGCTTCAGTTTTTCTAACATAAGCCAACTGCCACAGGTACTCCTTGCTGGTAACTCTCCTCCAAATCTGACACCATAGCAACACCTTGCCAAACCATCCCGAAAAGCAGTTTGGATATGCAGCCCATTTCAGTCCAACTGTACCTGAAGCTACTTTTCGTAATTAAATTCTAGATTCTTGAACAAGATGCAAGAATGGGAGAAGAAAGAAGTTGAGAGCAATTATTCCCCTATCTATTGATCAAACACAGCGCTGTTCACACAAAGTATTCAGGTATGGAAATGCAACTCTGACCTTCCTTTAAACACAGCGTTAACAGAGCACTAACCTAGTTGGCATGTCGTACTGCACGGTAGCACAGTAATTATGTATTTCCAGACGGGAAAATGCTATTCCAAATCATAGTGCAATGAGCTCGATGACTATGCATGACGAAACAAAGATATCTTGATGACAGCTTTAGCACTTAAAAGATCACTCCCAAACAAAAATCAATTAAAAAAAAAAATCAATCATAAGAATTAATTTTTCAAAACTAAAGAGGCGAGACATCTATTGCGACATGTTTTCCCACACGCTTCCTACCCTGGCCTTCCCAAAGAGGTAGCACCAAGTGTGTATTCGTAAGGATGTCACTCCCATTTCACAGAAAAAAGCAGCAGAGAAAGTGAGAGCAAAATACCTTGGTTTTCCCAAAGCACTGAAATCTGAAACACAACCCCCAGTCATTTTACAGCATTAACAAGCGCTTACTCTAGGATAGTTACTATTAAACAGTATTAGTCACCATAGTAGGATTCCACTACTTAAAGTTAAAGCAATACAATTATTAATCTTTTACCCAGCCTCAAATTAGTGTGCAACACTAGTAATTTGACTTACAGAAACTCCCACCATATTCCAGAAGCATACCTGACAAAAAGACAGGAGGCAGACTCAGTGAGCAGCTACGAAACTCTTCTTGGTTTTGCTATTCATTTCTTTCAAACCCGACTAGTGGGAACTAAAGCACTTTGTTAAATAACCTTAAACTTGCTCTGCATATGGTAATTTAAAATAACCCCACCTCCATCCCAAACACAGTTCTACAAAACCAGAGCTATATTCAAGTTAATGGGAGGCTGCCCGATGGAGCAATCCTTGCTGTGTACAAGCCCAGGAGTCTGTACAGGCTCCTCTATGCAGAGACCAGGCCATCTTTTCTGGATTGAAGAGTACAACCCATTCAAGTTGGTTACAAGCTTGGGAAACCAGATTAAAATAGAAAGAGCGGAAGAAAAATGCACTGTACAGCATGGCATAAGAAGCAGATTTCAGGCTCTGAGCTCAGTACGGGCTGTGTTAAGCTTTCAGTTATGTTTACATCAGCAACCGTGGCTTCTTGAGGAATTTCACTGCTAAGGAAACCATGTTGGCATGTCACCAGCAAGCCTAAGAAAACCCATTATTCTGTCAGCTGCAATGCTCTTTACAAGAAAGATCATGCAAGGAACAACTTCTGTTCGGGGCTCTTTCAGCATGCTAAAGAAGAGTCAATGTCTGCTTCAGAAGCACTTTGTTCAGAGGCTGGATAGCAGGATGTGGCAAGATCCTTCTTATGTGAAAGCCTTTAAGCTGCGCGGAAGATCAAAATAATGGGCAAAACATACTCTAGCAGCAAACATGAGAACCCTCATAGCACAGCTCAACGATCCAGCTGCATGTTGCAAATCCACCACAAAGTTACTGAACTTAGCTGCTTCAAGGGAACATACGCACCTCTCCCAGCACATCAATTCCTCCTAATTCTCACACTAATAGCTCTTTAAAGAGAATGACATTCAATTTTTGGTACAAAGTGGTCCTCGCTCTGTCTGCCTTTAAGTAGAAAAAACATGTTATTATCATAAAGAGAAGGAACGGTCAATCTCAATTTGCTGGCCTTGTTATGCAGGATATTGCAATATCAGACAGATATTTCTGTCATTCCAAAATGGCAAGATCCTAACACATGGATTTTTCTTGCCTTGTATCAGTACGTCACCGCTGTCATAAAATATTTTCACAAAACCGTGAGGACAAATATCCTTCCTACACTGACACCAGTGGACCTTGAACCTAAAGAAACAGGCTTAAAAGTAAGAAAGATGTTATTCAACAAGCTATCTCCAAAACCATATTTGTCATTCCAAAATGGCAAGATCCTAACACATGGATTTTTCTTGCCTTGTATCAGTACGTCACCGCTGTCATAAAATATTTTCACAAAACCGTGAGGACAAATATCCTTCCTACACTGACACCAGTGGACCTTGAACCTAAAGAAACAGGCTTAAAAGTAAGAAAGATGTTATTCAACAAGCTATCTCCAAAACCACAATTACTACTTACAGTGAATTTTCCTACTGTGGCCCCTCTAAGGGTGCAATACTTCCTTTTCCAATTTAAATAAACTGAATTCTCAAATGTCTTACTTGTAGAGGGAAGGAAGTATGGAGAAATCAGTAGGCTTATTTAAGAGCACACAGTCAGCAGCTTGACAAAAAGAGAAAGAATGCAAACAAAATGAACAAAAGAGCTTACCAAAAAAGATATTGCAGTTACAGACATGATTTAGTTTGAAAACTTAAATATTTGACAGCAAATTAATATAGGAATTATTTACAGTACAATATGCTTCCAAAATATTGTGTTTATTACAGAATTTGTCACTGCAACCTTGTTAAAAAGCTGCTTCTAAGGTCACATTTTCTCGTCAAACATTCACATAACCAAACTCTACGTAAGAAAATTTCTATCTTGTTAGTTTTTCATTAGTGAAAAATAAAGCAGACGATAACAGCGGAGTAATCACAACAAATGACTCCAAAACACCTTGCTTGAAATTCTCAGTGAGTGGGGAATTGAGGCTCCCAGTAAAACAAAAAACAGAGGATGACACAAAGCTTTGGACAATCGCTGCTTTGTTTGCACAATAACTACAATCTCCACAGCAGTCTAGATAGAGAGGCTGAGAAAACATCTCATCTGAATTCCTCCCTGGCCTCGGTCTACCTAGGCCAGTATTTCCGTAAAGATGCTTTAGTATTCTGAATTGCTCAGAAAATCTGACAGCACTCGCTCCTCTCTGAAAGGTAAGCTCTTCTCATTACAGCAAGCATCCTCTCAATAGGCCAATGACCAGTTCTGGCGTGGTCTGATCTACACACAAAAGTAACTCCCTTCTGGAAAAGCAAAGCTATCACCATGAGACCGATTAAAGCCTAATAATCTCACTGACAGAAGCCTCGTGAAGAACAAATTGGACAGCTTCCAGCAACACTGTCTCCGCTTTAGAGGACTGCAAAATAGGGACTGGCCCTAACACAATATGTATGACACTTGTAATATTAATGAGTCAGCCCTCTAACTACACACAAGAGCTGAATATCAATGAAAAAGGAAGCAAGTTTTACATCTGGCACCTGGCATGTTGGAACAGCAAGCAAATACTGCTTTGCTGGATAAGCAAACACCTAAACACAATTACTCTCCAAATTGTTCTATTTGATTTTGACGCTTCTGCACTCTGTTCCCACAAAGGCCAGAGACATTTGATACAGGAGAAATAAACTCATTGTGGTTTATTTATAATAAAAAGGGAAGAAAAACAAACATGTTCCTCTAGAAACGACACAGCTTTCAGCAAGTAAATGAAAAACTCCCGTTGGCAAATTCAGTATTAAAGTATTAAAAGACAGAGTTAGCTGTAAAGAAATTCTTTTAAACAACAGATCGACTGACCCAGCAAACACTAGCCAACTGGAAAGAAACATTAACTGGTAAACAAAAACGGCCTCCGCCAGAGGCCAGAATGCCGACTGCATTTCCCCTTTGTTTCCATCTTGAATCAGGAACACCAGATTTCAGGAGGCTCAAAGTGGGACTCGGTCACAGCTCAGAGGGCTGTCAGCTGAAAAGCATAAACTCCTGCGCAGGCCTAATCAAGAATTTAGTGAGCACAATGCAAAACAACTATGAGCTTGTGTACTGAAGGCAGCTGCACAGTCAGAGCGAAAAAACCCAATCAATCTCTAAACTGGTTCCAAGTGTTTTTCAGGCCAAATTATCTCCTGCACTGAAAGGCAACCTACCTGCACCAGATCTGCCCTCACATCATGTGCTCTTCCCTTGAACAAAATATTTTGAATGTGGAAGAGAAGAAACTTTATTTCTAGTAACAGGTAAAAAATTCATGGCGTATTTGTGCTAACAAGCTGCAATCTCTCCAAGATCAAATTTACCATAAAAATGGGTCAAAAATGACGAAATATAATTTATATAAACTTCTAAACACATAACAGCAGTGTAAATAACCACATTTCAGCCCTAACCAAGTGAAAGTTGAATACTTCCTTGTCACCAAAACACCCATGTTGGCACTGCTTGCTTGCATGAAAGCAACACAGGGCTCGAGCCGAGAACAGAATGATTTCTGTCATGGCAAAATCACTTTGAGATTCAGAAGTTCAATGTCAGTGTCTCGCTCTGTATGGAGCGGAGCGAGAGAACAAGCAGTAGCAGAGTACATGCCACTGAGCGTTTCTTTGAAACCTGCTACTCCCCACACAGCACAGCTGAATGCATCCATGTTTTTCACTGGAGAGTGACAATACAGACTGGTCTTTATGGGCAAGAAAAAGTATTACTTGGATGTGATACAGGATTTGCCTGGCTGGACTCTAGCTGGAGAAAAGGAAAAACTGCTGGATCTATTTTATGGTTAAGTTTATGGCAAAGTTACTTACAGAACAGGATGAGCTTCTTGAAAGTATTTCAGTCATAAATCAAAATAAATAAAACCACTTTCCATATTGTAAGTTAATCAGAATGCTCTCTCAAGTTGTCCTCACATACACTACCACAGGGAAGAAAGCCTGACAAATCTGCTAAAAGCTTTAAAAAGCCTAAATTAAATATTAATACTCTGAAAACGATGAAGCCAGCACAAAAACACGTCTCCTTTGCCACTCCAGTTCTGTATAGCCCAGAGCTAGAGATGAAAGATTTCTTGCAAACAGCAATGCCTAGATGGAATTATGAATAAAACAGAAAAAACCCCAAGCTATAGCTGTACAGGTTGGGAACTGCAAGCTGCCTGAAAAAGCAACAACCAGCAAAACGTATTCACAGTAAACTAGTAACAACAGTTAATTGTTATAATGCCAGTTAATGAAGAGCAGAGACAAAAGGTTATCAACACTGCATTGGCCTTACAGTTAGGTTTAGCATGATGAGAAAAACTTGGGCTGAAGATAAAGTTAGAATCGCTCCCTTCAAAGTCCCACTTTTGATGCACGTGCATATTCAGAACACTCATCTTCAAGCTAGGTACCTGGAGAGACAAGCACATTAAGAGCAATACATTCAACTTCACTTCAGAATTGTGCTTTGACTCTAACTAACCTCATGACAGAAATCTCCATGAAGTAGTACACTGGTAGCACTGCCTTACAGTAGTTTAGGGTTGGTTGGTTTGGCTGGTTTTGATAGTTAGGTATTTTGTTGAGATGCTACCTTATTTTTCCAGTTACTTAACAGAGAACTATTCCCCATTCCCTCCAATTTAAGGATGCTTGGTTGGTCAGGTCTTAATAGCAACCTGGAATGACTTGCCAAAAGCTCCCAAAAAATCTTTTAATTGAATGATGACATCAATTACTTAATTTTAATGAGTGAGATAATATTTTAATTTTTCATTCTGCAAAGGTGACTGTGCAGTTTCTCTCAGCAATAGCCAATCTCCCAGAATTACTTTAAATAACAAACTAACCTTTATTGCTTTATTTCCCACTAGCACTTAATTCTAACAGTATTAGCCTGTTTTTAACACTGCAAAAACACATGTAAGCCCTCCAACTTACTCATCTAAAACAGAAGCCCAAGACTTCGAACTCTCTGGTTCTTGCAGGAAAAACCCCTGAAGTGCTAGGTGATTTCTCTCCGGGCATGGACAGAGCTAAATTTAAGAATATACAACTCTAAAATGTCCAGAAAAAACCCAAACCAACAACCCAAAAAAACAAGACAAAACTTAGCTTGCTTTTTGAGGTGATGCTCTTGTTAAGAATTGAAGAGGGTGTTAAATTAGACTTCTCTTAGAGTCATTTGTGGGGACACAGAGGTCTCCAATTCCACATCTTGCCTGCTGAAGAAAACATGATGGAAGCCACAAATGAATGCAGGTGCATAGGGCAGCTGCAGATGTTTGGCAAAGCTGCTGCTTCAGCCCCACAGTATGACCTTGACAAAGTTATCTGATGTCCATGACCTAATTCCACCCCTGTTTTGGCCGGTAAAGGAGGTAGGGACTTTCCAGGCCTCTCCCTCTAACTCAGTAACTGCAGGAGTCCCACCTCTTCTAAAACCTGAAAATCCTACAGAATACTGCAGTCTACCCATCCAGAGATCATCCTAATTGTAGTCTTGCTCCACTGGCTTACAATCCATTCCAGTATCTGTGCTCTCTACTGTCTTGCTCCAGCATGATCCATCATCCCTCTCCAGTCTATTCTGCATCATTCTAGATATTAGTTTACTTCCTCCTTGGTCACACAATCTTACGTTAATACGAGATCCTCCACCATACCACATGCTAACTTCCCCAGCCTTACCACTGAAGAGATGAGAATTTAACATTCCCTTTCATGTCAGTATTTCTGCTATAGATGACAACATAAAAAGTACTTGTATATGAACCATCTGTTACTACGCCTAATGGAGTCATAATCACTAGATATCAACCATTTCAAAGAGCACTAAAGTGTTTATAAAACCAGTGTGTCAATGTAATAATATTAACAGGGAGATGCTTGTATCTTTTTGATAAAGTATTATATTCACAGCAGGCTTTGCTTTCAACTAAAAAGACCAAAAATAATGGCCTTTTTATAGCAATCTGAAGCACCACAGACAGTACTACACAATTTAGGGGGATGGGGGGGGAGCAGGAATGGCTAAGGACGTGTTGACAGCAACAATTTAAGACCAGATATTCTGCCAAGAGAGAGAAACTAAAGAATTAAAGTCCAAATAGAAAGCTTACAATTAAGGAAAAACTCTGAAAATGGAGGACTGTAGACAACAGGCATCGGTTTGGATTGCTGCCCTCCAATTTGTTCAGTAAGACTTGTCTGCTGACTCCACATGTTTCATGTAAGTAAAATTCGTGCCATGCTACATAACAGTCTCTTAAGAGAAATGATGATGTTTGGGAAATAAAGCAACCACTTCTCTTCAATATCCATTGTACAATAGGATCATTTCTTCTTAAGCATTGGGCATTCTAGAAGCGTAAGACAGTACTGTACAAAAAAATACAGAAACAAAATAAATTCCCTGGGGTATCCCAGCTTAGATCTTCCTACCAAATACAATGCTGACCTGCCTTTTCAGTGACAGCTGATCTGGAGCACCCATAAAAAATACCTTGTAGGCTGTAGTACCTCAGACTATTCAAGAAACTCTGGAGATATGTTCTCTCTAGCCCTAGCTAATTCTGCTGGAGGAAGACACAACAAAATTTCTCCTGAAACCCCAAAATCGCACTCGAGTAGCTACCATCTCCATGAAAATACACAAACACATAGAAGCCACAAACGCAGGACGCGCTCACAACCTGACACCTTCATCACAGTTCTCTGAAGCATGATACTTGTATCAGTTGTGCTGTGCACAGATTACGATTATTTCACGTTAAAAGCTCTAAAAGGAAAAAAAAAAACAAACAGTCCAGAAACGCAGTCTGCAGAAGTCAACCACTCAACTACAGCAGACAGTACCGTACCTAGCAGTCCTGATGAGACTGGCGTAACAGCTATAAATCACTCCAAAACCTTCTTTTCACGCAGAGGAAAGGGAAATGGCAGAGCAGCACAGATTTGAGAGTGAAAGCGTGCCCGTTTCTAATTTGCTTGCTTGCACTGGTCAGTCCAGAAACACAGTCTGCAGAAGTCAACCACTCAACTACAGCAGACAGTACCGTACCTAGCAGTCCTGATGAGACTGGCGTAACAGCTATAAATCACTCCAAAACCTTCTTTTCACGCAGAGGAAAGGGAAATGGCAGAGCAGCACAGATTTGAGAGTGAAAGCGTGCCCGTTTCTAATTTGCTTGCTTGCACTGGTTTAAAATTGACATTTATTTTGATACTTGATTTCATCTCTCCTTTTTATTTCAACACACAGCAAGCTGAGAATGAGGAATTTATCATATGGAGAAACCAGTCATCACAGAGGCAGACACCTTTCCCAGAGGTAATGCAGCAAAGCCTGACCACTGGAGACATCTCCTTCCTTGTGATCAGAATGAAGTCACGTACGGGCTCTGAGCAGTTCAATAAGAGACCGGTTTTGCAAGTGTTCTTGCGCAGAAGATACTTTCCTCATGGTTTAGTTTCAACAGATGGGTTAAGTGCTATACTGAAAGACCCACAGGATGAAAATCCTGAGAATTAAGCACAAGATCTTAGCATTCAAACACAACAACCAGGGCCTAAAGAGCTAATGTAGACTGACGTGCAAAAGTGTGCAATCATTTCCATGCGGCTGCCTTCATCTTCTTTACATATGAGGCCAAGAAAGCCCCTGGGGCTGTACTAGTGCCTAAATGGGCGCAGGTTTCCTTTAGTCTCTAACAAAGGCTTTAAGCAATTGGCAAGCTGCCCTAGCCTAGCTGCCTTCTTCCTTTTCATATGTGCCTCCATCCATAGATAACGCAGGGAGGCTTTGAATTTGCACCCTGCACAATCAGAAGTAAAAGATATCACAGGAAACCCAAGTCAGCTTTTCCCCTCCATGAGGTAACTCCCTGGAACAACCAGCACAGTCTTTTTCATTTACGTATCTAACAGTATGTAACACTTAAATAGCAGACAATATGTTCAAAGCTCAAACATTAACTGGTTTAGTGAGTTAGGAAGAGAGATGCCGTCTGCAATTGCTTGGGGCAGAATGCGCTGAAGGAGCAGAAATCTACCTTTCAACTAGGAATCTATGAAACAGCTTCAAACAATCCCTTTAAAACGTGGAAACAATCCAACAACTGCTAGCTTCCTCCAAAGTGACAACAAGTCTTGGAGACTTTTTGTCACATTTCACCCACAGAAAATTTAAGCTATTCTTGATAGCAGAATTACAGAAAAAAGCCAGCTCTTACATCTCCCAGATCTCTCCACTTCAGTAGTTCCTTTCATTCTTCCTTTCTTGGACTAACCTGCAGGCTATCCTCTCATGATGTCAAGTATTCAACAGCAATACTGTTAATTTTTTTAAATCTGTCAGCTCCTCAATCCAGACCCCAAGACAGACCCATGAGCAGCTGTACCAGCACAACCAAGAGGTTGTCACTTTGCACGGCAAGAGCAACAGAAAGTAGCAAACACGTTCCAAGCTGTACAGTTGCCAGATCTTTCATAATCTGAAGCCAAACTCAATTCTAATAGAAGACTATTTACTCCTTCCCCAGTTCTCCATGCCAAGTCTTTCCTTTTATCCTTCTGCCCAAATAGTTCTGTCTCTGCTGGAAAAGGAGTGTGCCTGCAGTGCTGTACAACATGTCTGTGTCTTTCACACCATTTTATTGTTCACAGGAAGGTATTCTGTAATTTTAAACAAGAGAACATAAGTAGTAATTATTTTCCTAAGAGAAGAGGCCAAGTTGCCATCCTGCATGGCATGGAGAACTTTGTCACCATCATCTACCTTACTGCGTGCCCCCCTCCCTTGTTGCTTTGCTGAATCTATTTAAATCTCTAGAACGCAAAAAAAAAGAAAGCGTCACCTTTGCTACAGACTCAATGTAGATGAGAGCGAGCCTGCATAAATAAGCCCCTGAAGAGCTGCCAGTACATGAACCTTTATTTCTATTTGTCTTTCCCCATCAGGTTCAACACAAGAAATTACCTTCACATCCCAGGGAAATGAATGGATTGAGTATCATGAGCTGTCACACTGCAACACCAATAAACCGAGAAGGATTACTGCAGGTAAGTGTGCATAAGACAAATCTCTCAAACTCTTTCGAGCCAGAGGATCACATTTCATAGGCCACATACAAAGCCCAAAGGATAGCAGTCAGTACAAAAGAACAATGCAAGGCAAATGGTACGTGTTTGGACAAGAACCAAAAAACAAACCCTAACCTCTGTTAAGAAGCCCTTGGAATTAGTGACAGCCACACTCAACAGACAAGGCTTCAGGCCCCCCTTTACGGGAGCTACAACAGAAGAATCCGAATCAGAGGAGGGAGGCAGGAGAAGGGTCGAAATTTTCTTTTTTCTTCAAGTCTCATCTGAAAAAAAGCTTTGTTCAGATTTATTAAAAATCAGCTTATCCACCATGAAAGAGGGAAGAAAGACACATGCTATTAGGTAAGTAATTACTTAGTAAGACACATGACAGTAATCGTAGATCATCAAGTATGATTTTGCTAGATCCAAATGCTTTTCTTTACGGTTTCCATGCTATAACTGGCTACTACTAAAAGTGTTCTACCAAAGCGTTGTACAACAAACGACATTCTGATACACAAAAGAAAGGGTAATTTCATCTTCCTGTTTGCTGTTCTAGCCAGACTTTTTTTTAAAGGCCTACTGCAGAAAGAATTGCCTTGAAAGCCTTCCAAGGCAACACCAACTCCAAGGTTTTGTATTTTTCTGATTTTGGGGAAATATGAGAGCAAATTAAACATGCTCTAGCACAGGCATCCATGTCTCTGGTCAAAATTACTAAAACAATGTTTCTAAGTCTTTAACACTAGTGGCAACTAGCCCTACACAATTTTTACATGCTGCAATTTTAAAACAGGACTTAACAAGTAAAGTGTATCAAACAGAAGAATAACTAAACAGAACAGCAATGTTTGTTCACGGTTTCTAGGTGTGGCTGCAGCCAAGACATAATAGGATTATTTATATCTGACTCATTTGCTTTGTCTTCATCCATTATTCTCCCTCTTTGGGACTCAATAATTGACTTTTTTCTGCACCATAGGACTTTTTAAATTCAGGACATTTTCCAGAGGGACTCAAGAATTTAAAGCAGAGAGAAGAAATTCCACAAATACAGTTGGTTTACATCAATATGCATTCAACAAAACATACTATCACTGTCATAGCTAAACTCAGATTACCTGAACGTGTAGAAGAACATGCAAACTCCCAGCACACTGTACAGACATCCATTTACTAGTTATCAGACTGCGTATTTCAAAGTCTCTTCCTTTGTTAGTGATAATGCACCCTCATCTACGGAGCAGAGGGCTGAGTGTCAAAAGATCTCAGATCTGCCCCCGGCTCTGCTGCTGGTTTGTGTGACTGAGCAGCTCACCTCACCTCTGGGCATCTCAGCTTCCTGTCTGTGAACTGAAAATAACAATACTTCCCCCTTTTCACTGTAGCAACTTCCAATCCAAAATTGCGTAAGTATGGAGGGTTTCATTCCAATTACAATAAGAATTGTTCTTTTTTTTTAATCCACAAGGGATCACTTAAAATTCCTGCCCTAAGAATAAACACAGGTCTTAGTCTCAAAAAACATTTACATGAGCACTTTACTACTATGAGATCTACTTTTTGCTAGCACAAGACAGGCTGAGTCTTGTGTTGTTCAGTATTTTTTTCAGGATTGCCACAGAAGCTTAAAAAGCTGTATCAAAATAATTTGTAATTTGGTTACCTGCAAACGCTTTCACTGCTTATGAATGAAGTAAATGGTCCAGTATTTTTTAAGAAACAAAGCTTACATTCCTAAAAGTTTAATCAATTGCCCTCTCCAGTTTGCCAAAGTTCACAGCTTTACAAAATGCAGAGCTGAGGCGCCTGCGCCCTCCAAGATGGAAAAGAGTAAGGTGCTAAGAGGTGAGAGTATCTTGAGCCAACGCTGCTGCCAAAGGCTTTGTTATGAAACCAGGACTGCAGTTCTTGATGACACGCCATAGGAATAGACATGCTTCTCTCCAGCTTAGAGACACAGTAAGGAGTCAGCTGAAGCAAACTTTTCAGCAACACCCTTCTCCTTTCACACACACAAACAGCACCGCAAGAAGCCCTGCATTTATCCAACCAAATGCCATCAGTACCTTGCTAGAACCACCCCTATGGGACATGAAACGATCTTTTTTTTTTTTAATGTCAGAAATGGAACACCTTTAATAGGCATCTTCTGCTTATATTCAATTAAGGAAAAAAAAAAGACAGCATAGTTTAATAAGCTGCAGATCTGTTTATTCCTCTACCAGAACTGCTGAGGATTAAGGACCTTTTATCTCCCGCTCAGATCACCTGACTCAGCTTCTCCATCACATGGTGAATAATCACAGGCTGGAATTTGCCATGTCACTTCCCAGCTCCTCGGAGAAACTCTCCTTCTCCTTACCACAGTGACAATGCACATTGTGAGCAGGAATGTCAGCTGCTGCTATGCAGCACAAAACCATGCTAGCTGCACATCTTGCCTTCTTGACAGAAAGGCAAAGAGTGACCTTTTACAACTGTGTGTTAACTTTGCTCATACCTCTTTCTAGAAAGCAAGCAGAAAACTTTAAAGCCTTTTCCCCTCCTCAGGGTTTCTTTTGGCTGGTCAGCTTATCTATGTGATCACTGTTTCCAGAGAAGCACACAAAGCTTCCACAGTGGGTAATTACAGCGAAAGGTGATGATGAAGACACAACCACTAGGCAAAGAAAACAGTCTTATCAGGACATCCATACTGACATACATGCATTTGCTGCTGTGCTCAGTGAGCAAATTACAGTATTTCCAGAAAAGGTGCTTCATATTGAAATGGCTCTTCATGTCAAAGATTAATCAGCACTCTAAATGAAGAGTTGATGCATTAAAGGTACAGGTGGGACAGCAGGCAACACAAAACCTTCTTTAACACATCCTCATCTGACTACCCTTTCTGGAACGGTGGCTGTGCAGCTACGGAATGAAGCCACGCATGCAGGATAGGACCTGAAACCAAGTATTTCAGCTCTCAGTCTGATGCTTTATCTGCTGTATCATTCCCACTGTAGATCACACCCTTCCAATTTATGGCCAACCAAATGCCCCATCACAACTTATCTTGTCCGTACGTTCCAAACTTAGCACTTCTGTAATCTCCCATGGCTTGCCCCACACAAACAGTTTGTCTTCCTGGTCACCCCTTCCCACTCCCAGCAGCACAGCTCGACACCCCACCCAGTCACCCACAGTTCATCCTTGCGGCAACCACAGTAATGGCTCATATGGAAAATTATTAGTGGGAAAACACTTATACTTAGCTTCCTGTAATGAAATTCAGCAGCTCAGAAGGAGAAGCTGGAAGTATCACATGACACTCAATTCCCAACAGAACAATGGGCTTTGTCTGCACAATGGAGATGCGTGTGGCTGCAATGACAGTGGTGTCTTCCCTCTGTGCAGGGGAGCTCTATCAGGAGAGGGGTAAAGCAGAACTTCCTCCAGCAAGTTACCTATGCTGCTCCCAGAGAAATTTATTATAAACTTGTATTAGAGGAACACCAACATTGCTATTCCTAAATAAGTTTCTTAATGCAAAGTGAGCTACAACCTAGAAATACATACACTAACTCCTCCTTTTTGCAATTTATGCTTTATTTCCAACAATAGGATGGTTTAATTCTCAAACTCCTTTAGGACTAAGGTACAGGAACAACATCCCTGTTAAGAGCGAAAGACAGGAAAAACATCCCAAACAATTCTTTTCCACCGCTGCACTTTAGATCTGATGTTTGACATCAGGTCCTGATCCCAGAGGCAAAATGGGAGTGCTTTATCCACTAAGTCAACCAGCTCCCACGGCTATAGCCATCCTAAATGGAATGCATTATTCCTGCATTAAAACATATGTTTTTCAAGGCAGCTAGCCATCCGGCTGTTCTGAGAGAGATTACAGAAGACCTAATTTTATCAGGCAGGGATACAATTCTCCTGGTTGTTTTTGCTCCCTAGGGACACGGAGCTGGTGAAAGCAGGTCGCCTGACTGCTGGGGAACAATTCTGAGAGGCTCAGTTGCTGATCACTGAGGCAGTAACTTGCAGCCTGGGTTCCCAAAATATAGTAATGCATGCCCTGTAGGCTCTGTGGGCTCCCATCCCCATGGAATTCAAAGTCTAGAAAGACTTAGTTTGTATCAGCAATTCTCAAGTCAACAAGAATTAGAAAAAGTTTATGTTGGCAGAGAAGTGCTAAAACTTTAAGCAAGCTTTTTTTTTTTCCTTTTTCTTTTAATCAGCTTAAGTTACACTAAATAAGGTGTTTGCTTACAAGAGCAGCAAGGAAAGTTAAGTACTATTACATTGACTATCTTCACTATAAACATAATCTCTCCTGCCTGTGTTTATTCTAAGTAGAGTTTCAGAAACTCTCAGCTTTGAAGTTTGAAAAAAATGCAAGCTGATAGAAATAGGCATTTTACTCAAAAAAAAAATCCAGGCGAGAGTAACAAAACCGAGCATTGGCAAACATTATTGAGAATGAGAAATACAGGTGTGAGGCTTTTCCCAAGACTTTTCATCAAAATGTAATGGGAAAATTCATGTAGCAGATGGAATGCTGCTGCCTGCAGAGCATCCGTTAGCTATAAATCACTGTTTCCTCACACATGGTGCAAATTTAAGAGTATTCCATTCTAATTAATAGAATGAGACATCCTGGCCTGATGACTCTTCCCTGATTTCATAAGCTCCAAGAAAAAATTTGGATTGAATCAACCTCAACAGAGGAATGCTTCAATTCCTCTCTCTATTAATTCAGTCCAAAAAGCAGCTGAGCAACTCACTGAGAGATTCAGGAAATGCTTTTTATAACTTTGAGACATACAGTTTAAAGAAAACCATTTTAAGAAATATTCTGAACATTGTATTTGAAACAAATGAAAACAGGATACTAT
Organism: Aptenodytes forsteri; assembly: GCF_000699145.1. Taxonomy (NCBI): domain Eukaryota; kingdom Metazoa; phylum Chordata; class Aves; order Sphenisciformes; family Spheniscidae; genus Aptenodytes; species Aptenodytes forsteri. The sequence continues at coordinate 309,758 of NW_008794786.1, forward strand.
TCAGCTTCTGCTTGCACCTCTGGGACTTCTCACCATTAGTTCACTCTCTGGCTTCTGAAACTTGCCACTGAATAAACATGATAAATCCAATGAATAGAAAGCTTCATGACAAAAACTAATCAGATAGAGGGAATCAGGAAGGAACCCATCACCCTTTCCACAACATTACCAATGAACTAGAAACACAAGGGGTCCTCTGCATACATACTTTCCTATGGAGCTCCAAGTATTGTCTAGTTAGATGCACGTTTGAAAGACCAGCAATCTGGCTCCGTGCAGTTATGCTGCCATCCATCACATTTACTACTTAGTATTTCATGCTACAGAATTTAGAATAGAAAACTGAAGACCAGTTATGTAGGACACCACAAAAAGAACACCAAATGCAGCTTTAGCACAGATGTGTCAGGCTAACAGGTCTGATTAACATTTCCAGCCTAAGTATCCAGCTGAAACTGCAAATACCACCCATACTAGAAGTAGTAAGAATCATAAAAGACAAACTGGGAATCATTGCTACCAGATGTCCCCTCCACCCAACTGAGGAAAACTGGTTCTAACTCCAGCAAAGCTTCAGAGAAGCAATCAGGGAAGAGGTGGAGGACTCTCTTTAAAGCCTCTGATTTCCTCCTCTCCCCAAGGCAAAGGGTCAGAGCTGCAGCTTTTAAAAATAGCCCCAAACTCACTCATTTCCTAAGTATAAAAGGGACAACACAAAAATATGCACATTCTTTAACTCTCCTGGTTATTCTTTATTATACCAGCCTGGATGCTCCAAAACCCTTCCTTTTCTTCACCATGTTTACATGCTTCAATCACGCACCAACAGTAAAATCTACTCCCACTCACAGTAGCCAAAATATTTCTGTCAGCATTTGCGTTTAACTTACTTTCTCCAAGCCATTAATCATTTAAATCATTCTGCTTTGACCATCTGCATAGTAGAAATTTGTGATCATCTTATGGACCTTCCGTTTGATGCACTGGTGACAGATTTGTTACTTTGCTCCTCTTGATCATGACTTGAGCTGTATTTCCTTTTCTTGTGAGACACAGACATTACAAGGAACCCATGCGCTACCATGCTTGCATCACTTTTTCCTGGTTCGTAAGGCTTAAGAAAATACAGTATCCTCTGAAACGAAGGCTCTTATCAGAATCTTTGTAAAGCCAAACAAGGCAGGAATGATCATCTCTGAATTTGCGTAAACGGCTCCCTGTGACATGCTCCAAAAGGTTTTTTATGCATTTCAAAGCACTGCCTCAGAACTGCACCTTTGTTGGCTGCATACAGGAAGACTGTGTCAAAGCCATACACAGATTTCTCAGCAGATTTGGTACCCATCAGCTGTCAGTCCTGCAGGTAAATTAAGGAAGCAACATAAAAGGTTTCCCATTACTAGTTTTGCCTAATGCAAGAATTGTGGGTGAGATGCTGCATAAATGCACAAAACCCACTGGTAAGTCCTGCTAGCTACAAGACGATCAGATCTGACTTGCCTATGTTCATAAGCTCTCCTTCAACCTTTTCTGTGCTATAGCCACAGTTCCCCTCTCAATGGTGGGGAAGAAACTGAAGTGAAACCTTTCTGCTCACTCAGCAAAATCCACATAGCCAGTCCCTACTCGGACAATCACTGTCTTTGACTCTTCTCTAATCTATTTTAATTCTGCGCTTCAGCTACTTAATCTATAAAAAAGATCCTCACCTACTTTGATAGGCGTCTGGCAATCAAAAGAATGAAAACTGAAACGCACAATTTTTGAAAGAACAGAAAAATACCATGATTTCATACGAAATTTTCAAGCCAAACAAAATAAAGACTCTACCCACTTGCTTGAGTCAACATGTTTTCTTCCACTAAGGTTCTATCCTATTTGGCTGGCCTTCAGTCCTGCGTTTCAACTGTTTTGCTGATACTACTTTTTCCACACATGCCACCATCCTTGCTATTTCTTCAGCTTCTGAAAATCCTAATACAAAGCTCTCCTCTGCAGACTGAGCCTCAATTCTTCAATAAGAGACAATCAGCTTTAAAAGGAACAAACACAGGTGCATGAAGCCATTCACAGAAATACCCACACAAAATCACAAACCAGACAGCCAAATGTATGTTTAACTAGAAAAGTAAACAGAAACCAGCTCCTTCTGTACATGAGGCAAGAGCAATGATATGATAACCCTGTCACATAACACAGAATCGACTGAAATTACGTTCAAGGCCTGAACTGCTAAGAGGGGAATTCCTTGTTATACTAGGTGGAGTCCCCCCCGCCCCTTACATCATACTTTCATAGATATCACAAGCTGAAGTTCACTCCACTAACATCCCTTTACTAGTTAAAAACGTCAGACAAGACAGAAACCATAGTCAAACAAAAACCTGCAGCCAAATAAGCTCTTTATGAGCACGCTTAACCCTCTCAGACAAGCTGGCCCATACAGTGCGGCCTGGGAGACAGCTGTCCTACTTTCAAAGCAAAAAGCTCTTGTCGCACCACCATCTACGTCGCACCAAGAGAACAAACCTTACCACACAAGCAGTACAATAGGCTCATAACGTGGACTGTATACAACAAATCCACTGAACGTGCTTAATTAGAACCTTTGAATCTGGCTATTCCAGAGTTTCTGAGCTCTATTAACATAGCTGTGATGAGGTTAACGTGAGAGGAGCTGCTTGAAAATTTCACCCAAAGTAAAGGAGCACCTAGACATCCCCAAGCTGAGTGCTAAACTGCTTTAATACTAACGTTTTCAGCTGAATATGGGATGAATTCAGACATTTACCTTGTCCTGTGAACTCATCAGCACACACTGCAAACATTTTAAGAAACAGCATCATATAGGGGATACAAAGTCACCTTCACGCACAGCTGCAATTCAACCCCAAAGGCATAAAACTGAGCTCCCGTACTTACAGAAACGTGAAAAGGGGGGTAAAAGTCTTCTTTAAAGTTAATATCCCTGGCACTTTTACTCATGAAAAAGAAGCAGATGCAAATGCAATGACAGCCCTTCCCATCATTAGTGATGCATAACGTGGGTGTTATGACAGATGAAGAAAAGCACTAGAAAGAAAAAAACCCCAAAAGTGAAAAAAGAAGGAAAACACAAGTAATGAGCAGGTTCCAGGTTTCACACAGTTCCATGACCCAATTCACTGCTTACATACAGTTACTGTTATTTTAACATTTTTACTTAGAGGCAACAACACTGATCCCTTCTGTAAGGGAATGAGATGTCTCCGTAAGGTGTGATGTTTAAGATTTGGGTATAATGTACTTCATATTGATAGAAGACAACTGAATTCTTATCTACACTTAGAAATAAATGAGTTAAGAATCAAATCAATCACTGAGGCCAAATATAGACACACTTTAGTCTTTTATTAAGACTAAAAAAAAAGAACTGCAATTTCTGTTGATTAATAAACAATTACTGTCTCCCAAAACACATTCCACTATTTTGCTTAAACGTTTTAAGCGTACTCAGGAATGGGGCTACTGTTACTTCCATGCTGACCACAAGGCTCAGTAAGGAATAATTCAGGGATGGGAGAGGTATAATTAGTCCTGTTGCTCTGTCCGCACAGATTGTTCCTGAAGAAAGTCTCATGGCTCATCACTGCAAACTATGACTTCTATTTTAAGCATACGTTAAACTAATCCTGCTCCGCTTTGCATCCTACTTGCTGACACAGCACCTTTCACAAGCATAACGCCAGATAAGATTTTAATACTATATTTCCCCCATGTTGTTATAAATTCTCTACACTGTGGTGGTTAATGGTAATGCAGCCCCGCATAAAGCTCAGCACTCAACTTGTTTATGCTCCTAGCCTGCAGTCTCCTGCATCTGAAGCCTTCTTCCAAACAGTGCTCAGGTGCTCCCCACCGTGAGATCATATATCAAGGACAGAGCAATCTCCCCATTCCTGCTGTCAGGGACCCCGGGCTACCTGTATGAACTCACTGCAGGCGCAGTTCCTCTCCTGTTCCAAAAGTGAGGTGTTCTTACCCAGAAAACCCGACAGAAACTTTTACATAGTCAACAGTCAAGCCTAGAGACAAATAAAGCTGCAACAAGGGGGTGGGAAAAAAAGGATCAAGTGTTCTTATCTGAGCAACAACTAATCAGTTACACATGAAGCATTATTGCCATTTTTAATAAAATGCTTCTATTCAATATTGTTTACTATAAAGAGCCCATAGTTATATTCAGTTGAACAATGCACACATACGCCTTAGTCTTTAAGCTTAAGCCTCAAACTAGGGCGTATTTTTCAAGAACTATACAATGACATTACCTCACTGACTCACTCGGCTCCCTTACAGGTCAGACCTCAGTTATCTCAGCAACAAAATACTGTGAAATATGATTCCCAGAGCTTGGGGACACAGTCACACAAAATTCTTTGTACTCATGTTTTTTTGATAGAAAAAGTGATTTGCACAAACAAATTCATAACATGCATGTTAAGAAACTTGAGTATTAAATCCACAAAGGGGCAGTGGATTTTATAATCAGAGAATTACTTACATAATATAGAAAACTTCACTCTATAACACTGAAGTTTAAGCTATTAGAAAAGTCTGTTAAAGATTAGCATGATGTCACAGCCAGACATTCCAGCAAAGGGATTTAACTTTTTTTAAAGTTTGCAGTACAATATATTACAGGGTCAAACTATAATGGTCTTTCAGTATCACAAGAAACAAGTTTCAGAAAATACAAGCAAATACTTAAAACATTCAGCAAATTCTTAAAAGAAAAAAAAAAGCTATTTCATATTACGTTTTGAGCAACACGAGAGATGTTCTTCAATCCTTTGTTATCACGGAGTACCCAAAACCAAACACCAGACAGTATTATTGCTTTAGTTAAATGTTTACAGAAAGTATATCTAAAAAACATTTAAAAAAAACCCAAAACAACAACCTAGCTAACATTAAAAGTTTAATTACAAACAAGTTGTGTTAAGAAAGCCTCTCCATCTGGCAAAATATTGAGCACCGTATACCAATGTGGGCAGTGGGGGCCGACAGCACCCAGGTCAGTAAATGAATTCCTAATCTTCAAAATAGTAAACAGGTCTCCTTTATACACTGCATGTTCTGGCACGAAGCAAGAGAGTAAAGAAAGATGTCACTGAAACTTGATTTTCCATAAGTTTTAATACTAGGAGATTATTGCAACCATGCAGTAAGCCCTCCCGAGAAACCACTGATCATGGCACCAAGTTCTGTACCCTGATGGAAGGAGGAAGTTTAAAGATATGCAAAACAGAGCTACCTGCTCTGCAACTTTCACCCTCTACCTCAGATCCATCCCTCGCGCTCCGGCTTCACAAGGGAACTTTACAACAAAGCTATATTGAGAACAGCATTTTAAGCACTAGGAAACAAAGACATACCCATGCAAAAAAGGAAACAAAAAAAGGCGCATGCTCTGTCCCGATTATGGCTACGCAAAAGAACTTATTCAGAAAGTGGAAAGAACACCGGGTATGTCTTCATTATGTACCCAAAGTTCCCTCATCTCTCCCACCCCAGGACCACTGGCTGTGCCAGAAAAAAAAGGCTGTGCGGCTGTGCGGCTGTGCGGCTGTGCGGCTGTGCGGCTGTGC
>NW_008794786.1:316309-318148 GCF_000699145.1 Aptenodytes forsteri
AGCGCCCCCTCAGCGGGACCACGAGCCCCCCTGCGCCCCTCAGGGGAGGCCGCCGCTTCCCGCGCTCCCCTCGGCGCGAGCCGCATCCCCTCAGGTGCCTCCAAAGGAGGGGAGGCCACCTGCGCCCCCCTCAGGGGAGGCTGCCCCTTCCCGCGCTGCCCTCGGCAGCTGCCGCCCCTCTCCTTCAGGGGCAAAGGCCTCAGAGAAGGGCAAAGAACAGCTGCAGTCCCCCACAGCCACCCCAAAAACCTGGCTCAGACGTAGCTGAAAACACCTTACCAAAAAAACCCCCACAAAAGCGTTTTCTGTCTGTCCTGTTCAAGAAGAAAGTTTACCTCAAACTGGGCTTCTCGGATAAGGCCAAGGTAGGCGTCTGCGACAGTTCCAGGAGGAGAGAGCAAGGTTACACAGCATCTTGGATCACTGTCACTGAGGTTCTAACCGCCTTCCTGGACACCCACAGCTCTACTAACTCCATCCATTAGGGTGGGCAATATCGGGGGCAAAAACACAAAGGTCAGGGTCGCTGTAGAGCAATGAGTGTTTGCTAAAGTGCTTGCACCCTGGACAAGGACAATTTGAGGTATCTAGAGGAAAAGAAGAGAACCGGTTCAACACCACAACAGCAACACATGCAATTAAGAGCTTGGCAGTTTTTGTTGGGGTTTTTTTGTGTTTTTTTTTTTTTTCTTTTAAATCAGCTTTATTTTTCTAACTGTTATTTCAATTTCCCATAGCACCTTGGCAATGTCAAAAACAAATACAAATACATGTATTATCATTTTAACATTTAAAGCATGAACCTACTTTACACAAATTTTGTTTTGGACAGTTTTGACAACAGGAATATACCAGAACAGACAAAGTATAGAAGCCAGATAGGTTGCTTTTTTCTCCTTTCACTGAAGCCCTACCACTTTGAAGAGAGATCATAAATGCCAAGGGGAAGCTGGATTCATCCGGGAGGAACAAGATGTCTGTAGTAACTTGAGCTCAATATATTATCTGAATATTTTGTATTCTATAAAAATTAGAACAAAACCCATTTATGCACAGTCTGTTTACATTTGAAGTTGCATTTTTGGAAACTGTATCCATAACTGAAGCTCCATAAAAATAAACCTCTGGTTCTTAAATATAAAATTTTAAAGTTGTTACAGGTTAGTTTGCAGATGGATTTTTCAGAAATAAGTTGCTTTAACTCCATTTCAAGTCCTCCCAACTGTACATTAAAAACAGACTCGATTAACCTCTTGAAGTGCCTATGCTAAAGGCACTTAAGAGAAGAGCCAACTAAAATAACTACAACAAACCAAAATTATGTACCATCCTAAAGGAAGCTCAGACTATATGTAATATATACACACAAAGAAGAGCATGATAAATCATTCAGATTAATGGCAACAATCTTATGTTTCAGAAGGAAATATCAAAATTAGAAACAAAAATTCTATTGCATATCTGTAGTAATCAAGGATTTACAAAAAAACTTATCAGAAGCAATTTCCCCCCGAAGTGCATTTCTGTTGCATCGTCTGTAATACAATGGCGCATTTTACAAATTTAAAATATCATCTGTACATACCAGATATTTTACCCCAGGTGAACATTCACTTGGGTAACAGTAAAAATAGCGGACATTTTCAAGACAATTAAGCTGATATTGACAAAGTAGTAAGGCCATAGCTATTTAACTACAGTAAAGCATTGATTAAGTCACTTATTTGCTACTGATCTGCCACAGTATCATCTTTCTCTTCTGGTTAATAGAGTGGGTTACTTTTTTTTTCTTTTTTTTTTTTTTTTAAACCTACTGCTAAAACAGCACCATCATACTGT
>NW_008794786.1:318275-340648 GCF_000699145.1 Aptenodytes forsteri
AGCCCTTTTTTGGTTCCTTTTTTTCTGCCTTGGGTTTTTTTTTTAATTTCTTTTTTTTTTTTTTTTTAAACCTACTGCTAAAACTGCACCATCATACTGTGCCAGGCTAACTTTTTTTTAAAAAAAACAAAGATAGCAGGAATGACAGATACTATAAAACTAACTTAATTTTAGAAATCAAAAGAAAAAACTTTTTGCACTTTTAATTTTACTATCACATGCAAATACTTCTCTTTTCACTCCCCAGCAGAAGTACAAGAGAGTGGCCCAATCTTTTCCATGCACAGTAATTCGGAAAAGAACTTAACTGGGGAAGTATACTTCTGTAGCTAACAAAAGTCAACAATTCTGAAAACAAGTCACAGTTCGTAAAACTGAAAGTTACATGTGATTTGCACCTTCTGGTATTTAATATCAGCAGAGTAGGAAAATTTGTCTTTCCATCGTGTGGTAAGCTACCAAGAAGGAACCACGGAGAACTGTTATTTGTCACTTCAAGTGCACACTGACCATCGCTGTTGAACAAAGGACAGTGTCACCTCTGCTGATAAAATGACACAGCTCAAATGAAATCAATGAGCTGTACCAGCAGGCAGGCTGGCTCCCAAACGACCCCTTCGTCCCTGTTTCCCCCGGTCTGACAGAACAGGCAAACTTGGTGGGTAGAGACAGAATAGCTTGCCTGAGTCCGTTACAGGGGATGAGAATGTAGCAGCTAGCCCGTCTAAGTTATATGTTTGCCATGCAATACAAGTACTGCAGGAGAACTCGCACACAAAACTATGGTTTTCACAGCCTTTATATTTACTTGGTTATCCCCCCCTCCCCCCAAAAAAAGAACAGAAAGGAAAAAAAACAGAACCACAGTTATAAATGGCAGCGGGGAAGAGGGGAGAAGGGAAATGCTCATGTTAAATCCTTGCACGCAGGTATTCAATAAATAATTATGAGCGCCCTAATCTGATAAAAGTTTGAATATGCTGGAAAAAGCCAACAGGTTTACAGACTTATTTGCATACACTGTACAAGAGCCATAATCTGCTGCTGGAAAATGCACACCCAGGACATACGAAGCATCCTTTCCACAGTCAAGTTTTTCCAATCACCTTACAAGAAAGATTGAACTGCGGTTATTTTTTTTTTTTTTCCACATCTAATAAATGAAGAAGTTACATTTCACAATTGCTAAAAATTCAGATACTTTCAGCACTACAAGGTTATTCTATGCACTGCACTGAAAGCGGATGCCTGCGTGGATCAGAATTAGCACGCCGCCTTTACCACGGAGGCCAGAGATCAACATCTGCACAAGCCTCTTCCCAAGCAACTCTTCCTCTGAACAGCAAACAGCTTACGGCAGCTATTAGCATCCCAACCCTTACTCAACTTTGCGATGACAGTGCACATCTATCCTAAATATCTGTGACTATCATACAGGTTTGTTTTTTCCAGTTTGACTGCAGTAATTGTTTATAGCCTTTAAAATGATTAAAAATTAACTTTGAATTCATTTCATTTCAGAACTTTAACACTTTTAAATATATAAACTTCTCTATCATTCCAACAAATGTAGCATTATTGAAATAATGGAGAAGGGTTCTGTAAGCATCCCTAAACTGTAGACGTGAGCCACGATTTTTTTTACGAAATTAAAAAAACCTCCCAAACCCAGTACAGGTAGTTTAAAAGTGAATAATGATTTTGGTTTTTTTTTTTTATATATATATGTATATATATAACATGCGTAGAAATGAACAGTTAACTGCATAAATACACTATATTGTGTTATGAATCAAATCAAAGCAATTGCCAAGCTGAATAATAAGTTAGAGAAATGACAACTCTGGCTTTATATATATATTTATAAAAATAGATATGAGTGTTCTCAAAGCAGTTGATAGAGAATGCCTACCGAGTAAGAAGTCGCCACGGGTTATCTGGCTAAGAAGTCAGAAGATGAAATTTTTCACAGTTATTTTATCTGCCACTTACATTCATTCTAATGGCAACACTAGCATATATTACTAAGATGTTTACGGTATATATCACAATTGAGTTTTCCAGTGTTCACAACTTACGACTTTAAATTTGTACACTTGCTATTCACTAAAAAGAGAAAAAAAAAAGAAAAAAAAAAAAGGTGTGATTCTTACTGCTGGAAGCTACTTTTCCCTAACACTTTATACAGAACTTTGAACCCTGGCATGCTGATTTTGGCAGATTAATGCACTGAATTTTCCTATTTCAGTCATTATGGTTATCACCTTTAAACTTAACCACTTACTACACAATAGTGTTGCAAATTTAGTCAGCATACAGCTAGGCAAGATGCTACCTTTCAAGTAGCTTCTGTGAACATGAGGGGTTTTGTTTAACTCTTTACCTTTAACTCCACTTTAAAGTTAAAAAAAGTCAGTTGCTACTACATCAGCTGTAAACAATGAGTTCCCAGTAGACATAAACCCTGATTTCTAGTATACAGCATCCAATACCCTACTCCAGAATGCAAAGATAGGTCAGTATATAGAAAACCCAGCCACGTCTCTGATTTGCTAGCCATTCAAAGAGACATCAGTTTAACCCCAGTGGGGCACGCAGAACTCCGGGCCCAGAGTTCCCACCTGCAAGGCAGAATTCCACATCTTGCAACCGGAATTCCAGGCTCTCTATTTGTGAGGCTAACATCACGTACTGTGTAGCCACCCATCAATCCAATACTGGGCCTGCCTCAGGAAAACATACCAAGATAAATGCACAAAAGTCCGTAATAAAGAGATTAGAGAAAGTAACAAGCAAGAAAAAAACAAACAAACCTAAGAAGTTGCCCTCAAAAGGAGGCGAGGAAAAAGGGCAAATTAAAAATTCTGACGTGCTCCCTTCTGCCTCCTTCCAATTGCGTCTAGAAGACAATTTTTGCTGTCCATGTGCTCTGATCTACAATCCAGTATCCTGTAAAAATTATAGTTTAAAAAGCTTGCTGAATGAATTATTAGTAAGGTCAAGAGACTATACTTCAAGCTGGAAACACAAAGTTTACTACAGTAGTACATTCAGTTTTTATCATCAGTGACTAAGTCATGACAACAGTATCTGGCTGCACTCATTCCACTCACACGCCGACCAAGCACCTCAGCCGCAGACGTGCTCTGCAATGCAAGGCCATCAATGGCAGACACATCATCCGACAAGCCAAATGTTAAATAGGTTAAAAAAAGTTCTAATTTTACAGAAATGCTCATTTTTCAAAAATAATATTCTCTTATCCTTTTCCTCCTACACTGAGGGACAGGTTAATTTGTCAATTCATATTCTTTCACTTTGTCAAAATGCTAGTTCACAACCCCAAAACTGATTTCAAGCAGGAAACCCTCTGCAAATTAAAAACAAAAATACAAAAATTATAATCTCTATATTTATATTGATTGGAATCCTCCAGCATTTGCGAAATCACTTTTAGAGATGAATTTTGGGACCCTCCACAACTTCTCCACACAAGCCACGCTCCAGTTCAGTATTCCCCTTCATGAATACTTCTTTCTCAGAGTCTCCTTTGCTGCTTATTAGTCCACAGCTCAAATTAAATAGAGAATAATTGGCTGGACAAGTGTTACTTTGGTGACCGGGGTGGCACATACTGCTCCTTGCCGATACGTCGAGGTGCTCCCTGAGGCGATGATCTGCGTCCAAATTGGCGCCTCTGTTCCCTGATTTTCCCAGCAGCTCCCCTGGGAGGCCCGTTGCCTCGGAACCCAGAATAATCCTTCATTCGACCTTCAACCTTGTCATGAGCCTTCTCCGAAGCCTTCTCAGGTGTGCCATTTTCTTCATTTTTGGCAGGGGGAACTATGTTGGCACGATGTTCCCTAAGAGGCTGAACAGGAACTGGAGGAGGCTCCTTTGGGGGCTTCTGGCAAACTTCAGCATAACTTAGCTTGCGTGGCTCCTTTGGGACCAAGGGAGAAGAGCAAGGTTTACATGCCAGAATAACCACGCTATGCTCTTCCAGACTATCCCAGGCACAATGTCAAGGCACAACAGCAAGAACACGTACAGCGAGCGATTACACCACAGCTGTGGCAAACTGCACACGAGCAGGTCCCAAGTGCTACATCAGCACACCCAAGAGAAAGCTCCCCATGCTCCCCGCTCACTCCCTGCTCTGGGCCTTACCTGCATCAACAAAGCAGGAGCTGCACTTGCATTAGTAGAAGGTGAAGTGGCATTTGTCCTCGGCGGCTTTGCAGCACTGACAGGAGAGACAGACACCGGTGGGGAAGCGTGGCTCGTAACGTCTTTCTGAGCAGACACTTCTTCCGGTTTGCTGTCTGGCTGAACTGTGCTGTTAAATCAAGAACAATTTAACATTAAAACCTACTAACACAGAAATTAACGTCTGAGAAAGTGTTTTCTTTCTTTGAAGTCACAACTGCGTTTTTTTGCAGAACAAGATGGTACAGCCATTACCACCACAATTTGTTATTTCCATCTAGTGGCCTCTAGAGAAGCTGCCTACCACAGACAGAAGAAACAACAAACATTACTGCCACCTTGCTGGACACCAGCTAGAGTCTTTGCTAGAACATGCAAATTTTAATATTCTTGATTCAAGTAATCTGCATACCTTAACACCACAGCTTCAGTCTCACTTGGTGAACTCACACTTGTCACAGGCTCTTGGACAGTGCTGTGCGTCTGTTCTTCCTGAGCAGGAGCTGAACAGCTGGGCAGCAAATCTTTGCTTTCCTGTACAGAAAGCATAAGTTGCAAAATATGGAAAGACTGCAGATGTGCTTAAATTGCTCCTCAATATGCCAGTTCAAGACATCTGAAAAGTGGGATTTTCAAAGGCTGCTCAAGTCCCGATTATAGGAATTCTACTTCTTTTGGAGCATCGCTGCTAAAGCAATCACCCTTTATATGGGCAAAACAAATAGCGGATAAAATGCGAAGTAAGGCTCTATCACCCAGATTATCAATGCCTAGTCCCACCAGCTCAACTAACAGATTCACCTGGAAACAGCCCTTGCCTACACTACACACAAACTGTTCCTACTTCAACCGCCAACACTCCTCATTTGCCTGCTTTATTCCAAAACAGTACCGAGCTTACAACAACGTAACCACAGAAGCTTCAGCTAAATACCCACAAAAAGCCAAGGAAATCCAAGAACAGAAAGACAGAAAATGCACTATTATATTAACAAACATAGTATGATGTTTGGCCTTAAAGCATTCTAACGTGCAGCTCTAACATAAACTGATTCTTTAAGCAGGGGAGAAGGGAGACACAGCACATGCATACTACCGTGTGCGTGCCAGAGACAAGAGCGGGTACCTTTTCTTTGCAGACCCCTTTAACGATATCGGACATCCTGCTCTCCAGCACAGGCTCTCCCGGTATTTTTGCTGTGCTGCCAGGCAAAGGTGGAAAATTCGATGCTAGCAAGTCAAACTTTGGTGTCTGAGTCTTTGTTTCTGCTGAAGGCTGAGGTCTCTAGAGAAGGAAAACACCCGTTAACAAAGCCATAACACCTTGCATTAAAAGCATTGAGCAAGTGTCAGGGAATTTCCTAGAAACACTGAATACCCACAATGTAACCTGGGAATTTAAGGACTATGCCATTCCTTCGATAAATGCAAAGCCAACACGTTGCACTTTGTGCAACTCCCTGCAATAAGGGAAGAGGAACTTACTGAAACCCGGTCATCTTCTCGTCTCCTCCGACCTCGGAAAACATTCCTCCTTTAAAGGCAAAAAAAAAAAAAAGGTCAGTAAGTGCATTCATCTAGCTAAAGTGCACACTCATCTGCACAAAGGGGAGCCTGTGGCAGGGGATTTACAGCAGCCTACTGATGTTTCTCAAGATACAGTTCTGGGATGTTCTCCATCTTCAGGAGGGGTCAAAGCTCTTACACTCTTGGAACATAGCCAATACGGGAAACAATTTCTCTTTTCTCTCCCCGTGGAGGAGGTACCCTAGAGCATTGTATCTGAACAAGCACAGTGACAATTAGGCTATAGTATAATTGAATAGTATCCCATAATTTTATAGTAATAAACTTATTCATCTGATTTCTCACATATCTGTCTTGGTCACTTATTTTTAAGTGTCTAAACCCTGAGTTAACAGACAAAAGATAAAATCAGTTATCTTACAGTGTTTAGGAGCATCAAATTCCCCAGCCAAGGATTTGCTTATTATTTACAGCAATACAAATACCAACTTTACTTCAGCGGCTGTTTTAATTCTGGGGACAAATCAGGAAAAATAACTATTTTGAAATAAAGACACCTCGCTATCCTACTGCAAGGTGTTTATCAGAATAACTAACCGCTGTACAGTCAAGCAGGAAGCATTCATGCTCCCAGTTACGTATTTATCACGCCTGCTTTATTTAAATATCCATTTTCTCCTGGTCAGTCTTTACAGAAATATGTATTGTGCCAACGGTTGACGATCCTTGGCTCACACAAGTCATTTGAACCTCCAACACCACGTCCCAACTGCACTGTTGAGTTACAGCAAAAAGCAGTACACACAGTTCTTTACCTGCCCCTGCCAATGCCATAATCTCCATTCTGCTCCATCTGTCCGGTAGAAGAATCCTTCTGGGAATAACCTTGGTCTTGGTGCCCAGTTAACGTACTGTTATGTCGCTCCGTAACAAAATTCCTTGAGTTGGTTCTGTTCAGTGGTCCATCCCCCATTGGCATGGTACTGACGGCAGCCGGACCCTCCGCAGCATGTTCTGAGCTGTTAGATGATCGGAAGTGAGGCTTCACACTGCAGGGCACAGAGCAGCAGCTGTGTAACCCAGAGTTCAAAGAACAAGATGCAAAACTACCAGCAACTACAGTTAATTCGTAGCCGACAAGAAAGGAGGAGGTCAGTAAGTACTGGAACTCCATCAGAGAAGTTGCTTCCTACATACATGTGTCAAGAACAAAGAAATTGTTCTTCCTTACCTCCATCTATTCCTTTGGTTCTAGTGTTCTTGCAACCTCCCCTCCTGTCAAGTGTTGCCATTTGAAGAAAACATCGAGATCACTGCCCAACAGATACCAAAGCTGGGGGGGGTGCGTAGGAAAACAAAACCCAAACCAACCAACAAAAAAACCCCAAAACCTAGGGGAGACAGAAAAGCCAGAAGAACCCAAAGAGGGATTCTTCGTTTCTCTGGGCCTGCAGCACGGGCACAGGGTATTGGAAAGTGATCTGGAGAACTAAGCCAAGCCTGAGGAACAAACTCATCTGGCCACAAGCAGAAAAAAATGAACTGAAACAAGAAGCCAGGAGTAGATGATGACTAAACAGGCTGAAGAGAACAGAGGAGATAAGGCTAGGGCAGCTGAGAGCCCACCTCCCCAAGAGCCTGAAAAGCCACGATCTTAGTCTCACTGTTCCTGTTATCAAACACCCACAGCTCTGACTCTGCAGTTTACAATACCCCAGACATTTTACCCAGTTATTGATTATTCAGCATTAAAGCTGTATTTCCTTTGAACACAGATGCAGCTGTGCACGCTCAGTGTTTCTGCAAGTCAAGGCTCAGGGTCTTAAATGCAGAATTACCCAGAAAAACTCTGACCTACCATAACATGGAACAGTTTTCTGGAGCAGCATTCAGGTGCCTTAGACTATTTTCCACTTCTGCACCTCGCTGTCTTTTCCACGCAGCACCAACCAGCTTCGGCAAGCGAGGTAAGGACCTTAAACTATATCTTTCTCCTCTGGTCAACCCTGCACATCTCATAATTTAAGGACAGAAGGAGGATTTTGCATGCTTATTGTTTTTAAACAATCTCACTATAACATTCCATGCAATCAGAAGAAATTCTCCCACTGCCAGCCGAAGTATGATTCCTGTCCGGGAGGAGAAGTTAACTTGACTACGTGATCTCTTACAGAGTTATCCAGGACCAGCCTGCAGCCTGAATAAGGGTCCTTTCTTTCAACAGACCATAAATCATGCAGCTTTTGGTTTCTCTAAGCTAAGTGAATACGGAAAGGCATGTTGTGGATGCCACAGACCCTAGACTGCCTAACAAAGAGGTAGTTTCCTTCCAGCTTCCACCAATAAATTTGTTCTCTCCTGCTTGGCTAGAGAATTTAAATTGGGAGGAAAAGAAAGCAAAATAGGAGAATTCACCGAATGACAAACTATCATTTGTTAGCACTAAATCAGAAGAGCAGTAAGTGATGTGGCTGTAGCAGCAGCAGATTCCTCCCTCTACTCAGCCGTCGTCCTGTGGTATTTTAAAAATCAACTCCACCACTACCTGATGGACTTCTCCATAGCCTTGCAATTAACAGCTGGAAGTTTTGCAGCATTTCATTTGTAACCAGAAAGCAGAACAAAAAGCACCTTTTAATAGCCCAATTCTGAGTGGTCAAATTAATCTGCTTTACCAAAGACATTTTAAGTTACCTTTTAGATGGCTGGATAGAAAAATATCCATTTAACCAACATCAGCACTGAGGATTCTCTGTTACAAAGACTCAATCTTCCTTCCCACAAGGATGTTGCAACAAATCAGGGCAAAATAAATATCACAGGCTTAAACAAATGTTTAGCTACAGAGAAAAATCCAATACTTCACTATTAACTGCCTGTATGACAAAACAAATCAAGTTTAATGAGCCAGGACAGAAACCCAAAAGCAGCAGCTGGATGAACCCCTCCGAATGAACTCTCCTGCAGTTCAAGAGAAGATATGCTGAACAAAGATTAATTCATACTTCACAGCTTCAAGAAGCATTAAGAACCAGTTTTAAAGCCCCAATAAGGTTAAGTTTTCCATCAGCAAAGACCATAGGGACGAGGAGGTAAGCTAACTAAATTCTTCCATTTAGTTCAATTCATTCTTAAAATGGAAGATTCTCAAGTCATTACTCAGCCCTCAGATCTCATAATCTTACCCGTCATTGAGAAGGCCACAATCTTGTCTGGGCAGAAGAGCGAAGCAGAAAAGACAAGGAAAGATAAGAAAGGAAAAAAGCAGAGAGAAGGAGAGATGGTGTGAGAGAGCAAAAAGAAGGAAAAGCATGAAGTGCAGGCTGCCCAGACAATCGATTGTTGGACCTGTTCTCTCTTAGCGCGATACTTGATCATCACTGGGCCAAACCTTCCAGGCTGTGCCTCGCTGTTACCTTAGCAGTCTCCTGTTTGCGAAGGAATCCTGCTGAAGCATAACTAACATTTGCTTCCAGAATATGAAGATTTATTACCGCAAAAACAGAACTTTGTACTAGCGCAAAGGCTGAGCAAGATTGGCAGGAAAGATAAGACAACCAAGACAGACCAGCAGAACCTGTACACACTTGACCCTAAAGCTGTAACTTCACAATGACTGAAGTTTCACAAATGAAAGTCTTAACATAACCAAAAGTTTTAAAAGCTTAAGGATTATACAGGTGTTTTCTACAAGGCAGCAGTGACCGCGTGGGCATTTCAAGATGTTAATATTTGAGTACATACTATTCTTGTACAGTTTCAGCCTCCATACTTCTGAGAGGATCCATATACGTGAGACTTTTAAAGGCTTTAAGTTTGGGGACAATTTAAGGCAAAAAAAACCCCCTCAACCCTTTTTAAAAAGATCTTAATTGATAGCTGAGCAGCTGTAACTGAAGCAGCTGCCCCGTCTTCCAAGTAGAGTCATACTACCAGCTTCACAGCCTGTATTAAGACTCTGCTGAGTCACCACAGACCAAATTCCAAAGTTCACCTTCTGCCAACAGCCACAAACCTTAACTGCATCACAAAACCACTTATGGTACTGGCAGTTGTCAACCGATTTCTCAAACAGTATAAAAAGCAATTCCCATGCTACCAGCCCGCATGCTGAATACAGTGAAAGAGCTTGCAAATAAAACAATTTCCACCCATACAAACAGATTACTACTCCATTGTGTTTACAGAGTACTGTTCCAGCAAATATAAAGCTGTGTCCTCCTCCCCAGTGTTTATATCTGAGTCCTTACAGTTATCAGGAAAGATGGGGATAAAGCAAATAAGTTACAGTAACAGACTCAGCATCAAGCAGTTTTAGCATACAGCAGTCAGGGCATGCAACTCTCAGCTGCATAAACTGAATGGCTCTCTGCAAGACTAATCACACAACAGGAAAAGCTTACGTTTGTGCTGCAGGAGTTTATAATCTGCGTGTAACAAACATAATTAGAAGTATTACCTTAAGAGGATGTCATTTATTTGTCTGCAGAAATTCCTCTGAGGCTGTTAAAGGAGTTACCTTTGCTCTCTCCAGCACATTATGTCCATTATTTTAGGATCTTAAGCTGCCACCTTGATTTTATTTTATAAATCAAGTTGAAAAACGTCATACATATTTGATAAACAAAATAGGCAACCTAGTCCCATCAGAAGGCACTGCATTTTACAAGCGCAAGGAACACGTCAGGATCTCAATACTGTAAGTTCTCAGAGAGCAAACAACTGACAGAGCTATCTTACCGATTTCTATGGAATGGGCGACCTATACTCAAAGAAGCAGCATTTGTTTTATATGATCCTGGTGTATTAAAGCCATTCACAAATCCACCGTTAGGAAAGGGGGCCTGCAACAGACAGAACAGTCTCAATGGCTGAACTAAAAAGAAAAACGATTGCAGTTTTATGAGATCAGCTTCGGCAGTTATTCGTCTAGTCTGTTTGTACTTTTACGCTGGGCTACTGTATCTAGCATGTTGTAAACTTACTACTAAAGAGAAAACCCCACCAGGTTAACAGTCTGCACATCTACTTCAGCATCAGTCCTCCTGTTCCTGGAAGAGCTACAAAGCCCTTCCAGTAACACTAGCTACTGGATAACGGGGTTTCACACCAAAATTTCTTGAAATAAATGGCAGCCGATGGCGAGACACAGCCTTTCTGACAGTCTTGCTTTATCAGGTCCGCAACATAACACGAAGTATCATAAAACAGGGATCTGACTGGAAAACCTGCGCATTCTACAGCTGAAAAGCCCACTAACCCTATTGATTTGTTAACCAAGTTATTACTGACATTTTGGGCTATCTCCCCTCATTTCCATCAGCTGTTACTTACCAGTGGTGTTTCAAAGTAAGGTGCAGGATTTGGAGACCACGTCTGAGGCACAATGCTGTAAATAGAGTACTGCTGAGGACTATATACAGGCTGCATAAACAGTGGCGAGGCAAACTGTGCTTGTGTTTGAACTGGTTGAGTATAGACACTGGAATCCACTACCCGGTAACCATTCTTAGCAAAAAACGTGTTGATGGCTTTTATCCTTGCCTGCAAGATATCAGATCACATCATGTACGTTAGCTGGGAGAAAAGGAGAAGCAGAACATGGAATCTTTCTTGCCCGCTGAAATGGTAACAGAAGGGACGCGAAGAGGAAGTAGGTTGATTACTGCTGACAAATAAAAACTGATAAAAATCAATACAGATTACATTCTTACAGCATGCTAAAGGAAAGGACACACATGCGGCTTTAGGTAGAGAATCTGCCAAGTTTAAGACAAACACTGCTTTCTACAGCAGTAACTGTCCAGACTCCGATTTTGACAATTCCTCTCGCAGTACAAACAGCTTGCTTCAGCCTTATTTGTAGAGCAGCTAACTCAAGCTAGATACTCATGATGGCAAGAGTCCCTCTCCTGAGTTCTGCAGACCCAGATTCTGGGGAAAGTGGAAAAGGAAAGACAAAACAGGAATGTATTTCACACCTCATGGGAAGCAGCACTGTGAATAACCAGCAGCCACTGAACTGTAATTTTTCAGAGCTACCCATGACCTCATTCAAGTTAACAGCCTACAGAGCAAGTGTTATGAACTATCCCACTGCTAATTCCTTAGTTCCCCCCGCCAAATGCACACTATCATTCAAATAGAAACAATATATAATTCAATTCAAACAGAAGCCTCGTATAAAGCAGCCTTACCATTACTGGCTTGCCCTGAAAGGTTTTCACTTCTTCCCTTAAGTATTTAAACGCCTGCAGATACAAAAAAGATTAACATTAGAGTATCTTGATAAAATTGTACTTCTCAAAGGATATTACACGATTTAACATGAACATGTAGCAATGTGGTTCCCTGTTAGCCCAGCTAAATTCATTAACACTTCAAATTCAGGATAGGAGATGTCAGTTATGGGCAGAGAGTACTGAGGCAAGAGGCAGACAAGGGAATTATAACCCTACAACCTCTCAGCGTTTTTCTCTATTAACTAGAATTTGCCAATAACCTCTTAAAATAACAAAAGGGGGATCAATAAATAAACATTTCTTTTAGCTGCAGGAAGCACACGTGCAATTCTCTTGAGCAGGGGAAGTATTAGTAACAAAATTGAGATGTCATTAACAGTCGAAGGCAGCCTTACCTGTTGCGCATCTGTATCTGACTGGAATGTAACGTACCAGTTGTTGTTGTGAGCAAACTCACAGCTTATCACTTTGGGGCAGTTTTCATTTTTAAACAGAGCCTTAACCTCCTAGGGGAGAGAAGACATCAGGCAGTTAAGATGACCTAGCTCTAAGCTGTAAATTGAACACTAAACCAACAAAAGTTTACACGCCAGCTCCTCAGCTGCAATTTTCCCTTGATCAGGGATGTTCTTTTATTCCCTTGACAGGTCTGCCAGACACCAAATTATCCTCTACCTGTTTCTGAACCCAAGAATACTAGCCCAGCCTACTGAGCTCCCCAGATAAAAAGCAGCAGGCCCATCTGGTAAGAAAATCAAGATCAGTGTAGAACTGCTGATATTTCTATATGAAAGAGGTAGCAAAAACACAGCTTCAGATCAGAAAAGTCATCTAGACAAGAATGATTCTAAGAAATATTTCTAAATCAAGGCAACCTGACAGCTTTGCAATAATCAGATTTTGAAGAGAGGGCAAAGCAGCTGTTCAGCATTTGCATTAGAAGAACTAATTAAAAATGCTAGTAGACAAACACCCTGTGTTACAACTTTAAAAAACAAAGAACTAAATCATTCTGTTAGCCAAATATCAGTAGGAATTTTATTATCCTCCCTTCTCCGAACATAATGAGCTCAGCTCACACTGGGTCACAATGAATGAGAAATGTTTAGCAACATTTCTTGCTGCCAAAACAACCATCTGACTTCAAGTAAAGTTACCACTGTGACAAAAATTCAGCCTGAATTCCAAGCTATGCCCTGGACTGATTTTATTTTTGGATCTGAAAAGAGACCAGTTCAAACTTCCTTCCAGAAAAGCCTAGCTAGCTCAATTTTTGGTGGGGAAAAAAGTTTACTTAAGAGCATTTTAATACATTAGTAAATAATGGGAAGGGACAACAATGACAACAAGTTTTTGCTTTGGCTTTTTTGACAATACATCCAGGCAGAAAAAAAAGTTACTTACGTGGTTTACAAGAAAAATATCTGTGTTTAATCAAATTAAATACCAGTTGACCTTTTAAGCAACACTTCCTGTTGCTGTTTGAAGCACCGTTGAAGATACCTTCCAAAAATATCAACAGGCTTTTACTTCTTTCTTTTCTATTTATTTACCTCTATAGGCGTTGTTTCAGGGATCTCACGGAGAATGATAATACATCGCTTGTGATTTGGTCTAACTTTCTCCCCTCTCTCATCCACTTGTACCATAGGAGAAGCTAGAATTAAAATATAAAAGTTGGCTTAATATTGGACATTGTGCACTGCAAAACATCTCAGCAGTACTAGACTCCATTATCCAACTTGTAACAAAGAACTGCGACAGACTGCTTAAGAAACCAGATTCCTTGAATTCAGGGTAAAGGACTGTTTTATCAGCTATAGTCTGTTAGATCTTCAGTACATTTTTGCTGTTTGTCTGACGTTGCCTCCATCTACAGCTCAGATAGCTAAGAAACTCAGTCCCAAATTCAATTCTCTCCCAGCTCAAATTCAAGTAAGAGGATATAAAAACATTCCTAGACAGAGCCCTAATAGGAAAAGTTCAAATAAGAGGAAGGAAATCAAGTCAGAATAAAGACTTAAAAAGTTCACTTACAACCGTGTCCACGAGAAGCTATGTGCAGGATCAGCACAGGACAGCATGTCGGAAGAATTCTAGCTAACTTTTTCTAATAAGCTTTTTCTAGTTTTATTGTTTCTAGTAAACTTTTGCCCTGAATCAGAAGACTAGGTTTACTCCCAGAATAAGACTATCGCTGCTAGCAATAGGTTAGAGTAGCCTCTTACTGGGGCAGATTTAGGCAGATTATTATAAAGCATAACTAGAATTCAGGAGCCTGGAACAGCCACTTACTCAAACATCTCAGCAGAACGAGGTTCCCGTCACCACCTACCAGAGCAATATCCCATAACCAGCTAAGAGACTAATACATTTCTCTAAAGCAAAGAAGGATTCTTTGTTCTACTAACACAGACACCAAACAGCCAGACTTACATCTCAAAACTTCAAGAATAAGGTCCATATCAGTTGTCAGCTTCTTAATACCTTCCATGTTGGCAATTGTCCATATTGGAACAAACTGATCACTATCCATTTGAGACATCAAGTAGAGATCCTTTGAAAGATTCTCACTAAAAAGACATAAGTTCACTATTTTATAAAAATTCTGAACTTTACTTACAGAAGCCTCAAAACAACAGGATAACCTCAGGCTTAAATATTCATCAATACCATTCACAGCTAACTCTAGCCAAAGCGTACTCAGATTTTCTCTCCTGGAAAAAATCTTAGCAGATCAACACAAAGCAGAAGATAATTTAAAAACTTAATGATAAGTTACAGCGCTCTGCATGTTAGTCTGCAAAAAGGATCTTGCCAAAGAGACCTCTTCTGGTAATACACTGCTAAATTATCTCAACATCTTACAACTGGGAAGCACTGTTGTCATACTCAATTCTCATTAAAGGACAAGGATGCATGGACAGGACTGAAACAGCTGAAAGGCACCACAGGGTTTCTACAGCATTTTAGCAAATCTTGTTTCATATCGCAACCAACTCTCTCACTCACAGTTCACATTTTTTATGAAGGTGACAGCACATATCAAGCCAAAAAAAGGGAAAATTTTGTCAACGATTTTAATAAAGGGTTTATACAAAGTTGAACTAACTGTACTGTACCGTGAAAAGCAGAATTCAAGTTGTTTTTTCAAACATTCTCTAATGTCTTCTGTGGACACAGTGGAGCTGCCTTCACCTAAAAGTTACCACATGCACCATCAGATCTCAGTTTCACGCTAAGAATACAACGCAAGAACACGTTTCATTGTACAGTAAAAGAATGAATCCTTCTGGGTAAGACCAAGAGGAAAGGGTCACGAGGCATGCTTAAAGACCACCATACCACATGTTCTCAAAATGACTTGGATCCCATGGTTTTCACCTACTGGGCCAAGTGCTATGGCTTGGATCTTCTTGAATACGCATTGAATGGAGCATTTCAAAGTTCCTACTCAGGATTTACAAGTCACATCATAACTGCAGCAGACTTCAGAGGATTACAGACACTGATATTCTGACTTGAATACTCACCAGACACTTCATAGATTTGGTATCCAAGATCTTCAGTTGCTAGGACAATTCCATTTGCAGATGCTTCATCAACTCCTGTGCCATTTCTTGTGGCTTCACAAGATGGGGAATACATCACTTCATACTGCTTGCAGCTATCCTCCGAAATCTCTATGTTACCTGGCAAAAGAACACATCATCAACAGAAAACCTACTGTAAGCTTCAGAATATTTTCCATTTGAAAAATTTTGGCTACTGACATTAAAACGAATACTCGAGAATGCCGTAACTGAAAGCGTCTAGACTTAGTCCATGTTTCTTAGACTTTCAGCATCTACTTTGTATTGGATAGCACTTTCTACCTCTCCAATTTCAGAAAGATCTTCAGGTTTGCACTAGGGTCTCAGGGATAAGTAAATAACAAGATCATGAAATTGTAAGATCCCCAAAAGTAGCAGAGGATCTAAAAAACAGGCTTTCCACCTGAAATTTAAAAATTTAAATGAGGTTCCTAAAAACAAAGCACTAAAATAGCTTACATCACTTCAACGCATTACATGATTCTTATTTACATAAAGGACTCAGGAGCATCTAGTGATTGTTATAAAACATAGTGGAATGACATTGAAATTGGCCAATCTCTTGTTCAGGACACCTCAGCTTAGTCTTCATCGCAGCTGCTTGAGAAAGAAACAAGTGCAACTTCAGTTTAATCCAACAGTCAGGCAAAGGAAATTGTCCAAAAAAATCAACTGCTCTGCTAGATCTTTTCCATGCTAATGATGAATCCGCTAAAAAACATACTTTGTGAAGAGATACTATTCAACTACTTACATTAGAAATTGCTTAACAGCAAGAACAACGTATTTGGAAAGATTGCCTTTAATTTTCCAGCAGCGTAGCACTGCCATGATTGCTTCATTTTGTTATGAAGAGACAAATGAGTTTCTCTCAGCCAATGCACAAACTTAGTACTCTCTCTTCACTTCTGCTGACTTACCAGAAACTTTTGACAGGGCCACACAAACCGAATCCTCCCTTCTTTATCCCTAACTTTTCCCAAACCTTTTTCCAGGGAATCTTCTGCTTAACAGGCCTCTGCCGTATTTTGAGTAACCTCAGCTATACAACTGGCTTCATATCAACTCTATCTAGCCATATCAGAAGAGTTAAACCATTTGAATATTTAGTTCCGGATGACAGGACTGACCATGCGGTAAGGGTGGAAAATGGGGACTGAAATGGAATACAGACTAAATCGAAAGGAGCTAACCACAGATGCTTTGGAGTTTCTACTCCAGTACAAACGCTACTGTCTAACAGTTCTCGGCAGCTCCTCAGTGACCCACCAGGATTGTAGGCGGCCCTCAGATCTTATCTTCCTGTTCACAGGGTCAAGCGTATACTAAAGTGCAGCAATGGCAAACAACACAAGTCATTAATCCATTTCTACACATTTAGCATCTTGTTTCCCTCTTAGCGCGTTACTCAGTCATCACCGGGCCCCTTGGATCCTGTTACCTGCCAAAGTATTCTGTCCCAGCGCAACTCTGGACACCTTCTTGAATCCCTAAACCAAAACTCACGGGTCAGACCCATAATCTCTATCAACCGCCTACTGCTTTCTCACGTTCATTTCATACTTGTTGCTACATCAGCACTAACAACCTCAAGGACAAGAGCAAGAGGTTTCTTCTCGCTGCTGAACTCTTACAGAGAACGCTCAGCGCTACCTAGCAAGGGACGACGTATCACGGCTAGTGTTTGAACATGGGCCCGCGACATCTCACCCTCGGTATGAGTCCCTTGTGCAGCCGCTGTTTCTTGCCACGAGTGCTCTGCGCCATTTGTTGGTGGCACAGCCTCACCACTCCCTTGGGGTACTTCTTGCCACACTTTTGCGTTAGGGTTTAAGCCAGCACCCTTCGATGTTACCTGCTGAAGAGACCAGAACACTTTTATTAGGAAACAGAATCCAAAGATGCTTTAGAAGTCAAGCCAGACAATATAGGTGAATTTAGTGATTTTCTATAGAGTTCCACATCTCAAGTGTCTAACCAGCTATTAAGCACCTATGTGATTTTTTTCATTAATCAAAACAGGAAAATCCTTGGTATTTTCCAAGTATTGCATTTCTACCTCCATTAGAAGTGTTGCCTTCAACCTCTCTTTATTGACATCCGACAACATCAGCAGAGGAAGCGGCTAGCCGTCAAGGACTCTGGTAACTCATAAGCTTTTAAAGACTTGACTGTCATAATGCTCCAGTCCCCTTTCACCAGAAAGGGAAATTTTCCCTCCTCCAGACCCCTTCCTAGAAAGGAAGGTAAAAAAAAAAAATATTTCAAGGAGAAGAAACTAATGACTTACTGAATTAGCGACATCTATGCTAACCAAGCATCACCTATGCTATGCCAGGATTCCTCATGAACTTACCTGAGTACTACCTGATTTCCCCATGAGTTTACCTACATCTTATACACATCAATGTATGCTAATAATTTCCTTAAACCTGTAACCAAGGAGATTGAAGATTTTGAAGCGCCAAGACAAACATATACGCCATCACAGCCTGCTGGGAGGGGGACTAGGATCATCTCACTTTGAGACTGCGCAACAAAGACCATAATTAGAGTAAGAGGGTAAACAATGAGACAAGAGAAACTGCTGGATTCCAGCCTGGAACCTGACATCGACAGACAGTTATTTCTACAGCAAAAGATGGCGCCCTCCAAGGTCCCTTTCTGAGAGCTGCTCAGAAGCTCAAAGGCGTTTGGGTAAGGAGTCCAATAATCCAGCAACAGCACAGAGGATAAGCATTGTAGTGGCTTTCGCCCTACCACGATAAAACTAACTCCTTCCACATAGACAAGAAAACTACGCTTTTGCAAAAATTGTCCTACTAACTAAAACAGTTTCCTCCAAACGGGTTCCTTCAGACGTTGAACAATAGTCCGCTCACGCCACTTGCTTGAATTTGCAAGGCAAAAGCCGTTAATCCTAGCTCATGTATCACAAATTCACAAAGAAGGAAGTTTGATATTTCAGAGGCCAGCCTCCTGGATTCTGAAATTAAGGAGCGGCTTACTACCAGGCCTCAAACATAAAGCAAAAGGATAAGGAAGCAGTTGCAATAGCTTTAGAGATAATTCCTCTGCCAAGGTCACACCTAGTTCCAGAGCTATTTGCTGCAAGGACAAGCCCAAATTCAGTAACAAAAAGCTTCCAAACACTGGAGAGGTTCAAGACAATCACAAGAGAAGGAAAAACAAAGATTACAGTTTTTACAAGGCCCTCTTTGGGATTCAAAATCCCCCACGCACAACTGATCTAATCCACACAGCAACGGAGTTTTCCCCCTTTCGTTAATCTTCGCAGAAGAATATAGCTGGAAACAGAAAGAAGAACCAGAAATAGTTCAGTGTGAAAGGGCACATGTACGTTTCCCTTCTTAGTTTTCAGAGCAGTTGTTCTCCAACAAAAAAACCTTAGAGGGAAAACCCGGTAACCTGTTGCACCCGCATACTCTCACTGTCAATGTAGTTCAGCAAGTTCAAAACTTAACTCAGCTCAGCTGCTGGTCACTCCTGTGACGCAGCATACCTGTCAGCGTGGGCACCTGCTCAAGAACCGAAAGCCGGCAGATCCCACTTCCTTGAATTTACTTTTCATCAAAGCAAAAGAGACAAGACACATCCAGGAGATGATTCATTATTTTATAAAAATAAACACTGCCTCACTACCTTACGTCTTTGAGGTTAGCATTTAGCTCAAGGTGACGGTAATTTTAAGGAATAAGTATGATAAAGTGAAACTGAAACACTTTAGGGAGATTACTACACTTCTGGAGGTGATCAGAAGTAAAAAGCAACTCTGAGTATGGCAGATGATGTTACTCACTTTAGCAAACACCGTAAGACACACATGGTAACACGGCAGTTCAGAAATCAGAGGTCCAAGTGAAAAGGGCTAAGAAACTACATAGATTCAGGCTGATAAAGTGATGAATGGACCTATTAACACAACGGCTGAAATATACCCCTGAAACGGAGCGTGGGCTACTTCCTCTTTGTTCTAGAAACACTTAATGACACGCAATGCAATTCTGTAAGACCCAGTCCTGATGTCATGCATCTTAATAGCAAGACACCACGGACTCCGAGAGGATAAAAAGTCCCTAATTTACATAAGCTTTTTGAAAATACAGTCTGCTATGCTCCAGGAGCAGCACCGCTCCATTCTGGCAAGCGGCTCTTCTGAAGAGAAGGCCAAAATATCAATTCTTGCTTATTTAACTGAGGCTAACAAATACCGAGCCCATTTGATTGGCTGCAGAACAATCCTCCCAGCTGCTATCGGGAACTTTCATGATGAGGTTAAAGCTTTACAGAGTTACAAAGGTTAGGAACACTCGCTGGTATCCATGAGCTGACAAAGCTGTCCTCCTCAGCAGAGCCTCCCTCTAGTTTACATTACTTTTGGCAAATGTGGATCAAAGATTCTCCTCTAGCAATTCCTTAAAATTGACTATCGAAGCATCCATCTCATTTTGAAAGGACGGCAAAGAATATTTTTCTTATTGTAACAGTCCAAATTACATTTAACAGATTCAATTAAGCCAACAAAAATTAAAGTATTCAGAGTTTCTTTTAAAGCATTCTATTTTAACATTAATTCAAATTATCCTGCAACCAAAATATTAACACTGAGCTTGTGACAGATTTCCCAGAGCAGACTGACTCTCTAAAAGGGAATCTAAGTGAAAAATCTAGAAGAGAATTTAATGAAACTTGTGAGGTGAGAATCTAAACATTTTCCAGAAGTGGAAACGTAAGCAGAGGGAAAAAACCCAAAGGTCAGCAAACCTACGGGAGGCTGGCAAAGAGAAGCCTTGTGCTGGCTGGGGGACATGACAGGTAGGGAAATACGCATCTGCAGTGGACTCGGACACGCGCCAGCGTAGTTAGCTGTCACCTTTTCAAAGCTTATCCAGGCTGTGAAGCAAACCGAAGAAGAGAGAACGCTGGTGTCACACCAAAAGCAACGCGCAGAACTCCTTGGGAGCTGACTGCAGGATATCACGTAACAGCAGTTCAGTACTCTGAACGTCCCAGGTAATTCTCAAAGCACGCATTAACTTTAATGGTCACAAGAGAGTTACTTCCACTGCAATGGAAGCAGCGTGGATTTTTTCATTAGCCAGTACGAGCACCCCAGGACTAGGGGAGCCTCCTTTATCCCTCGGTAAAGCAAACGCACAGTTGTGCTGTATGAAGATGGTACCACCCTCACCTGCGTCAATGGCGTCCATCGCTTCTGTGTGTACAGGGACAATTTGGGGGCTTTGTCACCTAGAGGGAAGCAGGAAGCCTCACCTGCTAAAAAAGAGGGCCAGCAATACTCAGTGCTTCACGCGGTCCTGGTTCTCTAGCTAGGAAACATCGCTGGCAACAATTAGGGCAGCATTTCACCCACCTGAAATGCACAGATTTCAATTTTCCCAATAAATTACTAATATATTGAACTAAGAACACGCACCCAACTGACTGAAACCCGAAGCAGGCACAGCAAGCCATTATCAATTACATTTTTCCCAATACATTTAATAATATTCCCAATGCACTTTAATTACCGATTGTTAACAGCATGCCGGCCCTGGCTGCAAGCGAAAAACAAGACCTACCCCAAACATTAATGCATGAAAAATAGCACGAGCCTTACACCATTCCCTCACTGCAGCCAAGTTTTTTGAGCTAGAGGATAGTCAAGGAAAACACAATTCCACCACGCACGCTGTGAAGGAATGAATTCACAATCAGCACGTGCACACTTCAGTTAAGTCTAAAATGCAACGCTGACAGCCAAAGCAAGTCAGCTAATCCTCTCGAAAGCTTCAGGACTTCTAACGCAATCCTGTTCTGTACCTTATTTTTCAGGCAACCCCAAAGATCCCGAGACAAAAGCTGCTGTCTGCTTTCAAGCGTTCGACTACAGTGTTTCAGAACACCTGGTTAGGAGCTCGAGTTCCCTGTCCTGGCAGCGAAAAGGCACCTTCAGAAAAGTCTGGATTGTCCTCAGGAACTCAAAATTAAATGTTATTGATGCTTCCTGAACGAAGATCACAGAAACTAACTCGCAACACTACCAGCGGAAGAGAAAGGAGGAGATCAAACAAAGCAACCAAAGTCAAGCCTGTGCTTTAAAAGGATTCACTAAACACCCAGACGCGCGCTGCCTGGCTTCGCAGGCTCCTCATTTGCTTCAGTTCCCTTTGAGCAGCCCGAGCCCCGTCCACAACACAACCACTCCATGTCACTGCTGCGGGTTCCAGAACCTGCCTCGCACGCCCGCTGCTCGGAGGGGCCACCTCCGTCTCGCAGGCTCAGCTCCTCTCCGCCGCGCTCGGCCTCAGATGAGGTTGGCTGCTCGCAGCTCCTGGCTGCAGTCATCAGGCTGCAGCTCCGATTAGCTTGAACAGTTCCTCTTCAAGTTAAATACTGTAAAACCAAATTCTTCAGACCTGTCATTCTGCGTTCATGACACCTCTTTTTCCTCTCAGTGCAAGCCAAGCAACATTCAGTTCAGAACTGAGGCAATTAGTTTAAGAAAGAGAAGGTGTTGCCCAAACCTTTTTATTCAGAAGTTCTTAACTGTGGAATATACGTTGGTATTCATGTAAAAGACCACCACCACCACGCTTGAATCAAATACACCATTAGCAATCGACTGGCTTCCCTCAGTTATTTCTTAATTAACCCAGCAGCTGTTTGCCTTATAGACTTTTTGGACAAAACTTATTGCAAAGTTTAAGAGCAGCAGAGCAGTTGCCTGGATTTGTCCAGCAAACGCCGAAGCTGCTTCCCAGAACCCCGTGAGACGCTG
>NW_008794786.1:342190-352677 GCF_000699145.1 Aptenodytes forsteri
GCTTGGCGAAGCCGAGCAGGTGAGGCGGGGACACAGGAGGTTTCTGGGGACGAGCCCCCTGCCAGCACCTCCAGGGCGGGACTGTCCCCCCCCAGCAGCCGCAGCGCGCCTTTCACCCCTCAGCTTGCTTACAGACTGTACGTCCGCCCTGCCCCGGGAACGCGGCCACAGATGGGGAAGGGGCCGGGGCGGCCGCCTGGGCTTCCACTGCCGGGAACGGGTGGGGAGACGCTGGGAAGGGGAGAGAAGCCTTGGCTCCGGTGGAAAATGTCACAGGACACAGGATTTCCTCCAGACAGCGCCAATGCAGAAAGGGCAGAGGTCCACTGCAGCGTCTCTGTAAAGCTAGGCCACAGTATCAGTTCATCTCCACGGGAAGGGCCCGGCTGAGCCCACTGGAGCCCGAATCGTTTATTCCGTGCGTTGCACATTTAATATTCACACTGCAGAGATGACACACCTGAGATGAGAGTGTCCGACTGACCCAGGAAGGGCCAGATCTCACCTACGGAAAGCCCCGAGCACAAGAATCCTGCTCGCGTGCGCCTCGGCTGACTGGCGTTACGCAGACCCACGGGGGGTAGCAGTGGAGAACGATGCCACGGAGGGGGTTCCTGCAAGGAAAAAACACTTTGAAACCATTTTGCTTTAGAGCAAGAGGGAAAGACCCACAAAACTTATTACAGGCAATTTAGGGGAACAAGGGCTGTTCTGGGGATCTTAGGTGATCAAGTAGTATTCTATTAAAGAACTGACACACGCTGTAGTGCGTTGGGTTTGGGTGAAGGATACAGTTTTCAGCCCTTGGGGTCCCTGTCAGTAGGATGTCACCATGGATCACTGTGCCGCTTGCCCTGCAAGGGAACCCAGACCCCGCTTAACGCTGTTACCTGCAATTACGGTCTAGCAAACCGGGGGTGTTTAAGTTAGAGCCAGCGAAATCATCAGGGTCCACCAAAGAGATTAGAAACGGTAGCACACGCTGTACCGCAAACTGACGGTCCAGCTGGCGGGTTCTGTGGGCTTTGCACTGACCAGCCTCTCCGAGGCACACAGGAATGAAAGAAAAGCAAGCTAAAGCAGGAGAAACCAAGTAACTTCGAGCAGAATAAATGAGAAGTGACTATTTACAGACTGCGGAATCCGTTCTGGAAACCCATCTTCTGCCAGGGGCTACCCGACTACAAACCACAGGGACAGCGCGAGAGCAAACCGTCTTCAGATCGTTATTTACTACGACATTTAGCCAGACCTTGTTCCCGGTAGTTACAGTAGGGAATTGAGAACCTCTTCTTCGTTCTCATCTACTTCACCCACCAGATGTAATCAGACTTAGCGCTTTTCATCTTCAAAGCACTTTGCAAACATTAACTCATTAATCCTTATGCCCCCTGTGAAGCAGTTAAGTATTATCCCTGTTTTACGGACCTCTTTATCTCCAAATCTGCTCATTAATTTTTAGTGTGCTCATCGCTTTAAACTGAGATATCAAAGCAACAGAGAAATCGCAGCACAAAATGCTTCCGAGCCTCATTTTCAAACCTGCTGAGTACCTGGATATCCTACAGGAGCTCAGGATTCTGAAACCAGGCCTTGACAGGATGCAAATTATCGCTAATGCTCAAATTAGATCATTTTCCGGAAGCTGGGTCTGCCCTACTCCTGCAAGATCTCCCCATTTAATTGAAATGCCTGGCTGGTAAAGCAGTCAGTGCCACGGACGTCCGTCAAGACACTTACACTTACAACCTCATTGGCTTTAAGTGCAGATGGGGTGGAAAAACAGGCCCGGTCTATAGAGCTAGTAAATAATTCATGCTTTGTAACAATAATTCTCTGTCTTCTAAGGGAGCGATGCAGAAGCGACACAATTCAAGAAACAGAACACACTGTAATCAGATAATGTTAATACCTATCTGGAAGGCAAATACAAACATTTTTGTGTTTACACCATAGGGAAGTTTCTTTCCTGTTAGTCACCATCTACTGTTAACTTACAGGAGGGCGGTGAGGCAAACAATTTTCCTTGAACTCCATCCAGCGCTGCCAGGGAGCATGCTGTCTGGCTCACTGCTCTTCTCCCAAAGGCCTTCTCTCGACAGTTGGTTTTGGAATCACAGCAGAAACAATTGTGCCTTCTGTCCATGATGTTACAGAGCAGAATGAGTTGATGCACACACTGAAATGAGATGTCATGTTGTGAGAACAAATGAAGGGCGTGGCAGAAAGCTCCTTTTTTTTATGGCAGTCATTTGTGGAATTGGACTACAGAGGGATTTATTTTTTGTTATAGGTCAAATTATCTGATATGAGCGGGTGCCAGGAAAAACTGGGATTTCCTGCCACCTAACTTTCCTCTGCTCTACTTAATTTTGCTTGCTTTGGGTGCACCTTCTGAATTTATCATTTATTCCCCAGCAGAAGACAGCGATCCGGTGGCACGCTGGATCTCAAGGGCATCTTACCTGCTATTCTAGCGCAGTAAGCATCCCAGCAGTCGGGATGGGGCAGGAGGAAGATGAAGACCGTGACACGTACATCTCAAACAGCGAGCAAAGCCTTTCCCAGTCATCAGAGCCAACAGGACATTTTCAGCACCCGCTGATTTCGCAAGAGGAAACTCCACCTCAAGGTAGCGCTGAGGGCACAGCATGAGGAATTTGTCCTTAAGAGGCCAGAAGTTGAATGTTATAACCACGGGGCAGACTGACGAATGCAAAAGAGCAATACCTATCGTAGTCAGAAGCCTGGAGCAGCTATGCTGGCAAAAAGATTAATTAGTTCTGGGTGTGAGCTGGAACCGCACACCCAGCAGTCCTGAGGTTTTGGTTACTCCCTAGCAAAGTAGGAAACACTGCTCTCTCCCTGATTGTGCTAAGGCAAGGATTCAGTTTCCCTTTTCCTAGTATTTTACCTCTGTTCTACCCACACTGGAATGATCGTTAGCTTCAGTCACAGCTGAATACAAATGCCACATGTGTGATGCAAGAATAAAATGCATTCTCCCTCATTCTGATGAAGTCCCTGCACAGCAAAAGCTTTACCTGTCTGTTCGGCTGAACATCAGCCTGTCCGAGGGGGTCTGAGGTCAGTCCCTGAGACAGGGATGATGTTCTGGACTCCGTTAACCACGATACACTGCCTTGTGCCTGCAAGCCCCCCGCTGAAATCAGCGCCGATGCCAGCACAGCTAGACCACCTTTTGGCCCCGGTGTTTTGTCCAAAGGTGCCAGATCTGGCCTGGTTACTATACCCTCGCTACCATCACCGTTATCAGCAAGGAATAAATAAACACTGAATAAATATTGAGCTGGCAGCACTATCTCTGCCTCAGCTCTTGTGTGCTGTCCTTGCAGCCAGCCAGGGTGCCTCCAGCAACTACAGTGGAGCCTTTGGGATTACAGGGTGTTCCCAACATGGAGCTCTGCAGACACTGGCTGGGCCTCCTTGGTGGCTTGGTAAATATGTCAGAAAAGGCTGGTCTCAGCAGGCCTGTTGGAAACATCTGGCTTTAATTCTTCTTTAAAGCCATGACATTCATTTGGACATCAAACCACTTTCCTTTCATCTATCTGGAGGACTAACCCTGTGGCAGAGCAGCTGACTTTCTGCCTGCCATTACCCTGCATTATCCTGCAGGAAGAAAGAGGTCACAGAAGAGCCAGGGCCGTGCTCTTCGCAGGGGGAGAGATCTCGGGAGAGGGTGGCAGCTCACAACTGACACTTTCCTGCTCTTCTCCCTCTCTAGAGTTCTTTTCAACTTGTTTCAAGGCATACATTTCTCTGTCAACATGTCTCAAAGGGACGCAGAGTCCAGCTTAGACCTGATTTCCCCCTTAATTCACTGGACTGAGAACTCAAGCACTTGAGGAACAGATAGACGTGGCATGCTGTCCTGAGCAGGAAAGAGAGTGCCTGTGTGCTGGAGGGAGAAGCTGTGTCTATTTAGAAATCCCTTAGCTGAGGATGCTGAAGGCTTTGTGGATGGGCTGGCATGCTGGGAAGAAGCCTGGGAGAATCAGGAACACAAGCAGAGGTAGAGGAGTTTTCTCAACAACTCTTGACCGATAATTCTGGTATCAATAAACAACAACCCTAGCAAGGAGACGATGTTTTGAACTCTAAATGTGTTATTGTGCAGGAGAAGAGGCCTAAAGCAAGAATGCTGGATGTTGGAAAGATCAGCTGCACCATCACATGATCCCATGACGCCTGTAACCACAGCGAAGTTTTATCCAAAGCCAGCGAGACTTTTGGCTCCGTTTCTAAGTCTGAGCTCAGCAGAGATTGTGCAGTTGCATTTTCACAAACTTCCATCGATGCTGAAGTAAACGATTTGCTTTCCAGGCAAAACTAAGTCCCACCAGCATGGGAGAGGTGCCTCGGGCAGCCTCTGAGCTGATGAGCAGCAATTGCTGGGTCTTATTCCAACACACTTCAGCGCGAGGCAAACAGCACAGAGCTCCAGCTCCAAGAGGCAGCCAGGCAACAGCACTGAACAATCAATTTCCCATGTCAGACTCTGACTACGCCCAAAGACTTGGCAGTGCTGGAGCGTATCTACTGTGGCAATAATATTAAATAAAACAGCTCTTCACAGCTGCCTGCCCTCCTTCCCTGCTACCAGGCCACTTTCTTGAAACTGCCACAGTTAAAAGTATTTACCTTTTTATTTGAAGTGCCCCTATAAAAGCAAGCCATGCAGGGAACAGCTAGACAAGAATAAGCTGCCCTATGAATTCACAGCCCATTACGCAGCACTGCCTGGAAGGAGCACGGCCCTGCTGTGTGGCATGAGCATGGCACTGCTAACAGCTGAAGGAAATCCTTCTGCAGCTCAGGGGGGTCTTTTGGTACCCATGAGTTTCCCTTCTTGTTGCACCAAGATTACTTGTAGGCCAGCCAGGAAACCCACCAGGGTATCAAGTTATCAGGAGCTGATCTCCAATGACGTGGTGCAAGATAGCTGATGTATCCCTCTGCTGCCTTCTTGTTGTTTCATCCAGGACTAAGACTTCCTGGCAGAGAGGAGAAGCGAGTGAATCATGCAGAAGGAGGAGAGAGCTGGAGCAGGAAATACAGCTGCCAGGCTGAGTCAGCATGGCTTCCCTCTTGAACCTTGAACAGATGGGAGCTGTGAAGGATGTTAATGTTTAACTCCACCAAAAGTCCCCTATTTAGCAAAAGGCATCCGAGACTCATTGGCTTCTGGCAGGAGACCTTTTGCTTCGCCAGGAGCTGTGCTGGTGACAGTACCTCAGCGGTCAGGTCAGCAACTGTGCCTTTCAAAAGGCAATTAAGTCCAAAGGGCCTCACAACATCCGATAAGCTCCAGGAAAGAGATGGATAAAACCAATGGCATTAATCAGTTCATCTCCCCAGCCCTGCACTTTGCTGAGAACACCAACTCAGGAAGATAGATTGACACCATAAATAAGGAAAAGCTCATTAGTTGTTTGGGAAATACTGTTATCAATGATCTCCAAAGGAGCATTGCAGAGGCGCCAGCCTTTTTGCTCTCCTCTCTTTCTCCATCTCTCGTTCTTCTTCCCAATGGCATTTAAATCTTTACATGACTGTCTCTGTAAGAAAGAGCATATAATGCCTAAAAGGTAGGGCTAGGACCCTAGGCTTTAATCCCAGCTCTGGTACTGGTTACTCAACAGCCATTTCAGATTCCTGTTCCTCACTTCGCCCACTGTAAAGTGGGGATGGTGCTTCCTGAACTTCTAGTAATGCAGGAGTCACCTAATGAGTGCTAATTAGGAAGATCCAAAACCAAATCACTAGATTAGTGGTTATCAAAACCTCACTTGTTTAGAGGACTGCTTAATGGAGCCTCTCGGATGGGAACCCAGGTTTACATGCTCCAAAGGCTAGAGCTCCAACCGCTGATGCCAAGTACAGCCATGAGCTGCCAGGAAAGGGCTCTACAGAACTATTCAGCGGTTCTGGCTTTGTCCCACAGAGAACATACATCCTGCAGGGAATCTATTCATCCCTTCTGTTTGTTGCCTTTGCAATAACCTGAAACGTGTACAAAAGGGAAGAAATCCACAACTGTGTTCATCAGGTAGATCCAATGTCTTCCTCAGTTCCCCGAGAGGGCTGAGTGAGCATGAATTCTGTAATTCAAGAAAAAGAAGCAACTCTGAGTGCCTGAGAATGAAAGAGCTCTCAGTAAGCAACCCCGTGGTTAAAGTTACCTGCAGGCAAAAAGGGGCTTGCACCACACTGGGGGAGAGATGAAGCTGTCCTGCCGGTACCGCTAGGAAACAGTGATGCTGGACTGCAGGGAGGTTGGGATTCTTTCATCATGAAGAGCAGCTTTTGCTTTATAAGCCTCCAATGTGTACCGCTATAATAAAGCATGCATCTGTGCTGAGAGGTGACTTGTACAATATAGTCATCAGTGAGCTGGAAAAAGAGGTAAACAATTAAGTGACAAAGTTTACCCATGATACAAAATTATTCAGGATACTCAAACTGAGTGGGAAGAGCTAGTGAAGGATCTCACGACACCAAGTACTTGGGCATTCAAACTGCTGGCAAAACAAAATGCTAACAAATACAAAGATGCAGGGGCAAAGCAAGCCTAACTATAATTACACAGTGATGGGGTCCAAGTTAGCTACTCCCGCTCAGGAAAGAGCTCAAGGAATCATTATGGGCTATTCAGCTGCACTCACTGATGGTTAGAAAACAAGAAATATTTTTGTAAAAGGAACACAACATGGAAAAAAAACCTGTGCTGATCTTGTAGGATACTATCACACAGTTTTTTATTGTACTTCACTCTCAGAGCTAAGGTTTGTTTTTCTTGGTCGAGGTGACACACGTGCTATTCGAAGAAGCAATCCTGGAGTCCTAAACTGCCTACCTGAATGCGAGCTGAGAAAGGGCTCCGGGACCTGGCAGGGGCACTTGTACAGTAACTTCGGTTTAAGAGATACCAGGCCATATCTTCTCGCTTTCTGGAATAGTGGCTTTTCGTAGGGTTTAAAGCTTCTGTTCTTCAGCCCCAAAGTCACCACATCTAATACAGATGTATGATGCCTCCTTAGTAAAGTTATGCCATGGTACTTTAATGATTGTTGTATTTTTCTATTGCCTTGGCTTTATTAAAAAACAAAAAGGGAATGTAAGGACTGACAGAGTATGTTTGGAAATGGAAGCAAAATTCCAGTTTAATCACTGATTAAACAAACCAGTGGTGCTGTTGGGAGGGGTCACATGAAGTTCACTGGTTGGGTGGAGATCTCAAAAACAAAAAAAAGCCATGTGGGTGTCCGAGCGTTGTCCATAGCACTGGGTGTTTCTTCAGCAGCTGCCTTACCCTATCTGCTGGTGCTGGGCCTCTTCTGTAGGAAGTTCGGCAGCCCCAGCAATCAGAGAATCAGTCCGAGAATGCAGACTCCCTCAGAAAGCGCTGCTACACCAAAAGCTAGACACTTCAATGAAATATCAAAAAGGGAGGAGTGAGAAGACAGAAAATATTTCTTTGGACTCTCGTCTCTGGTATAAATCTACTAGTGGAGTTGCATTCTACTGCTCTAAGAGTAACCCTAGGAAAGATGCCATCCCTTGAAAGAAACAAGCACCGTAAACATGTTAATAATTACACCAGAGACTATTTTCCCGGAACAGGTTGTTCATATCTTACTGACTTGTCACCCTTTATACCTGCACTTCACAACCACCTCTTACCAAAACACTAGAAAACACATTTTAAATCAATGCTGAGCTCGGAGCTGTCAGCTGCAACTCAGGAAACAGATCGCGGCATTGACATTGACAGTCCTCTGAAGCCACTGGCTGAGGGTGCAACAGCAGCCAAAAAAGCCAGCTGAACGTTGGCTGCTTTCAGGAAGGATACTGAGGTGAGGCCAAAGCCCTCGGTTTGCTGTTACAGAAATCCTGGGAGCACTCGCATCTGGAGTGCAGTGCTGGCCTCAACTGCTCAAGAAGAATGCGATGGAGTTACAGAGGGTCCAGAGGAGGGGAGGGATGAGCAGCCTTAATAAGGAACGATCAAAAAGGCTGGGACTCTTCAATTAAGAGAGAAGGCGGCTGAGAAGGATCTTATTGAGGTCTACAAAGTCATGAAGGCAGTAGAACAAGTGAATGCAAACTTGATATTCACGGAATCCTGCTATAGAAGAACAAGGAGGCACACTTTGAAACTACAAGATTAGTCTAAATCAGACAGAAGTATTTTCTGACACAAGTCTGGAACCCAGTGCCGCAGAAGACTCTGGAGACAATATCAACAAGTTTAAAAGGGATTACATAAATTCACAAGCAACAGGTCCATTAACGGCTGCTAAAAGGGCAAAGATGCACCCTGTAACATCTCTACTACATTCAGGATGCCGGAGAGGGAAATGGACAGCAGCAAGTATCCTGGCTCACATGCTTGCCCAAACAGCATCTCCTGTTGCCACCACTGGAGACAGGCTACTGGGCTACAAGTGTTATTGGTCTGACCCAGGAGGATGTTTTTAACATTCTAAATTAAATCCTGAAAACCTTTCGCACAACTAATTAAGGCAACGTGGTATCTTCTAACTGCTACTCTCATCTGCTTCTCAGCCCATCTTTGCTGTTGTGTGCAATGCCTCACGTTCCAGCGTGGCCTCATTTAGACACTAATCCTACAGGCAGATCCCTTTGCCACACGGAGCTCTCCTGAAATCAGCGCAGCCAGACGCTGGTGGGGAGAGGAAGCTCCACATGTGGCACAGGCACCAAGGCTGAGGCTTTAGACTATCTTTGATGCACAGTTTGATTTTCTTTTTTTCCTATGTTATTATTGGTCACTGATTTTGATTAGCAATCTGTGAGCTGCTGTAATGTAAGTAAGTTGTGAGATGCATCATTTTATCCTTGATATTTGGATAATTAAACTTACAGGCACTACTGCAGTATATTTTGTATTCCCAACATTTCCAAATAATTACTCCATCATATGTATGTAACTCTCAGAATAATCACTTTTGTAAGTATATATTCATAGAGAAGGATGATGATTTCTCACTTTGAAAATCTTTAAGTCTATTGAAATAGTATTGTTTTCTGTATAACCCTTAGTCAAAACAAATCACTACAGCATTTCTATGGATGAGGCCGCACATCGGTAAAGCGGGAATGGCTTGCTAAAGGTGCCTAAACATTGGCATCTGGTGTCATCTGAAATGCCCCACGGCGTTCCCATCACCAGAAAAAGGGGGCAAGCCAGTCCAGAGAGGCGCAAGTCTGTAGTGTTCTGGTGTTGTACTGGCCAGCCCTGTGCTGATGTCTCAGACAGCTGGGGGTGCCTGAAATGGCAGCAAATACCTCTGCTTAGGCAACTGAATCAAGCTTGAAATGTCCTGCTCACATAACCTAGATAAACATGCAGTTTCCTGTACGAGTCATGCATTTAATAACAGCACGTGTAAGTTTATCTGACATGCTCTAATAACAGTGTCACATCTGCTCCACCTGGACATACCTCCGACCCTCCAGTGCACAGATCGCTATGCCGTTTGTTTAAGCTATGAAGCCTGTAATTTACAACATGTATGTATTTTCTGGGCCATAATTCAGGCTTTTTACTAGAATGAGTAAATTTCACATGTCAGTGCTGAGATTGCCGTAAAAGTAACACCAGCACATTAATTTTAACTAGTCACTTCCTGTCCTAATGGCCAGGGATCTGGCGGAGGCTCAGGAGCTGCTGCGCAAGCACTGAACAAGGCGGCTGGGAATTTGGGACAGCTCGAAGTACAAGCGAGCTGTGGGTATGACAAAGGCCACATTAAACTCTTGGCCTGATTAACAGCAGCAGGGAGGAGACAGAGCTATAGCACTGACTACATGCAATTATTTCTTTTTTTAACTCAGGAATTCGGTACTTTACACATTATGAAGAATAACACGGAGAGAAAGAGAAAGAAACAGCTACAGCTATTCCTGAAAGTACATTGTTCAGATAAACATCTTGAGGAGCCACTGCGCTGGCTGGAGAGCGAGCACTCGTGTCATGCTAATGAGGATACACAAGCTTTCCAGTGTCTCAGGAATGCAGGTTATCTAGTTTGGCTGCTGAAAACCCTTTTTCTTGGTTTCAGACAAACCGCGTCAGCAGGGGACCCCAACACCTACCACAGGCACCCCTCCCTCTCGGCACACAGCCCTTCCTTACAACCCAGCACCTTCCAGACACCAGCGAATCACGGTGCGTGGGGTTGTTTCCAGAGAAGGTGACAAGCCGTGGCTCCGAGGCCCTTCGTTCCACCCTCGCCCCGCCAGACTCGAGAGGAGCCTGTGGGCCCCCCAACCCGCCCTTGTGGCACTCAGGACTGCACGTACCAGCTAGCGGGACACACCTGGTGGACAGCAGCCCAGAAGGGGGGCCGGGAAACACGGAAAAGCCCCGTTCTCCCTCAAGGGCGGAGGCCATCGAGCAGCCGCCCGCACCCTCCGCACCGCCGGGCGAAAGGCGG
>NW_008794786.1:353300-382341 GCF_000699145.1 Aptenodytes forsteri
GCCGGCGTTGTGCAGCGGGCCCTCGGGAGTTCAGCTGCTCGGCCCAACGCCGCCTCCGGGGCGCGGGGGAGCGGTGCCCCGCTCAAGCGGGAGGGCAGCGGCAGCAGTGCGGGAAGAGCCCGGTCCTGCCCACACCGCTGCTGCTCACAGCTTGGTGTAGGTTATCGTCAGGAAAAGGTGTTTTAGGGGCGCGCAGCTCCAGAGGGGCGTGCGGGCGGTTATAAAGATCCTGAGGTGAGGGATGCGCGCCCACCTCTGCTCTCCCCTTCTTGCTGTTGGCGGGTTTGTGTCCTGCTCGGATGCCCAAGCTGCTCTTAGGTAATGAGTTGTTTCAGCGGATGTCCCGTTCTGCAGACACTTTAACCACCTGTAATAAGTCAACCAGTTCCACTTTGGGGCAGGTGTTAACAAAAAGGTTTTCTTTCAGGACCTTTCCGGATGTATGGATTTTTATTCTATTGTTAAACTCTTAGTTGGAGTTATTGGAGGTAGATTTGGTGCATTACAGTGGCTAAATCACAGTCCTTCCCTTCCTCAGCATGTTGCATGACTCCAGATTCCCCGTCCCCTCCTCCGTCTCCTCTGGACTCCACGCTATCTTCAGCATAACCCGTCTCTATTGCAATATGCAGAACGCTCACGATCTTGTTTAAACTTTAGTACGTACAATAGAGGACTATTTCCTGAAATGACTTGGAATAAATTACTCAGAAGGAGCAGCAAAAAAAGTACAGAGACGCTTGAACACGATGCAACTATAAACGTGTGGGCAAGTGCTAAGAATGTGGAATGGCGTTAAAAATGTGGGAGCGCAAGTTTCAGGGCATCTTAGTGTTCTGCTTTATGTCTTTTCTAGCAGCTGAGATTCCAAATATGCTTCTTAACTTTCCATTTGAACACCCTAGCAGCAGCTACTGCCTTTGTAAAGAGATTCTTGCCAAAACAGGCCTGATTGTCTTACCGTACCTGTGGCTTTCATGGGGAAAATGGTAGGGAAACGGAACAAAAACACAACAGGGGAGAAAATGCATCCACGAACAGTGATCGCTACACGCTGCAATGGATTGCTTGGGCATCAAAACCGGGCTTATTTTCTGCACAATTAAACTGGATTTTGTTTTCTTAGTATTTTACTGAAACTGTCCTTCCGTGTAAGGTGCGTGTCAATGAGCAGCCTGTTATCTCTGCCAAGGGAGGCTTCTAATGAATGCCCTGCTACTGTTTCCTGGGCAAAACTCACTGCTTTGTGAAGGACGATTTAAACTGCAACGCAGGGCTTCAGGTGATCTCCTTTGGCTCCAGATTAATCATAAAACAAAATTTAAACTGTAGTATTACACGGCTGATTCAGAATTCTTTTTTAACATGGACTTATATTTTTCAGGAGTAAATTCTATCTCTAATCTCTGCATATGTATTCCGTGGCTTCATTAAATCTATACACTAAATGTTTGCTACTGGGCATCAACACCAGGTGACTACATCCTGTAATCACAGAAATGCGTATTTATTTGCACATGCAATATGCTTTTTAAAAAGGGAGAAAATTGAGTGCTCCTCTTGTACTCTAATTAGATCCTTTTTCTTTGTGGATGATCGTTTCTGCAGTTGGCAAAGACTGGTAACTGTTTTAAGCCAGCCAAACGGAGAGCATCCTTCTCTTAGTCCAGTCTGGACAAAAGTTGACAGGTTAACAGATAGAGGGTAACTTGGAGATGCAAAATGTTTTCAAGAAAGCACAGATTTCAGAAAGTAGCTCTGCAGTCCGAGCTTCTCTTGCCAGTTGGAAGGGGCAATGGATGCATTTCAGAGACTGCCTAACGGGGAGATGCCAGTCTGAAGCTGCAGTAAGCCTCAACTGGAAGCGTAACATTGATAAGTAGTTTCAGTATGTTTCAACATCACAACAAAAACAGCGTAACTTTTCTTGTTTGCCACAATAGTTCAACCTGTACATCTAAAAGCACCATCTAAATCACTATCCTGAAAAAACACGTACTGGCATGGTATGTCATTCTCTCCATTACATCAGGTGAATTAAGGAATGTTAGAGAAAGTCCCGTTCTTCCTGACTATATCCAAGACAGCAACGTGTTCATCTGCTGCCTGTTTTATCTCTACGCAGCAGCAGGGTGCAGCACTAGAGAGGTTCCTCTGGTTCCAGCACCAACTTGGCACTTCACAGACCCAGAGCTCCCCTTTCAGTGCTGGAAATTGCTGAGACTCACAAAATCAGCGAGATTCCGCTTGCTGCAGCTGAATTCTTTTGGACTGAGGCGTTGCAGAATTCCGAGTCTTCATCATTTTTAAGCAGTTGCATTATATGCCTATGAGGATTTCTTTCCTACATTTGATTGACTGTTTATATCAAGTTGTCTTAAGG
Source organism: Aptenodytes forsteri (assembly GCF_000699145.1). Taxonomy (NCBI): domain Eukaryota; kingdom Metazoa; phylum Chordata; class Aves; order Sphenisciformes; family Spheniscidae; genus Aptenodytes; species Aptenodytes forsteri. The sequence continues at coordinate 355,684 of NW_008794786.1, forward strand.
TGCTTCCATTTACAGCGTAACTAGTGGCCAAGCGCACCTGTACTCAGACTTCCAGAGTTCTGTGACCTAACGGTGCAAATCAGTTAAAGAAACTGATGGAAAATAGGAGAAAGAGATCAGGCTGCCTGATGTGAGCACTGTAGGATCAGTTAGTGCACTTGCTACAGGCATTGTGTGACATGAGACCAGGGATAAAAGAAAAGAGGAAAAAAGGAAAGGCGTTGCCCTACAAGCTTTATTTTCGTCTTATCAGAGAACTTTTTAAATTAATCTCCCCTCCTTTCCTCCTCCACAAAAGAAAACTAAGTATGTAAAAAAAAATCTGATATAGTCTTGTTGGCTTCTGTGGTGAAAAGCTGTACAAAAATCTCTTCCCGTTTACAGCTGGACAGGGTAGTTAAAACTATTCCTTTAGGTAACTGATAGCTATTGCAACATGAGGTTTACAGCTGCCTCCGTGAACAGAAGACTTGTTTCAGCTCACGGAGGAAACGGCTGCTGCGTTAAGAATGAATGCCACAAAAGTGAATGAGAAATGTTTGCATAGGAACTACATCCTCTTAGGTTTCATAACTCAAGCCTTCTTACATAAATGCCAGCATGTTTGGTTTAGAAACCAGAGCAAGAGAGTGCATATTAGGGCTGCCTGGAGCCCGTGTGCGTATAGGAAATACAGAGCTTCACATTAGCATCCTCGTCAATCACAGCTTGCTTCTTACTCCTGTTCTGGCTTATGGCTTATCTCTCACCCCTTTCATTGTGGCTAGGGTTTTTATCAAGGGCACCATCTCAATGGCATCTGCAGAGGAAATTACAATTTTAATCTGATGCCTTTTTTTTATGTCAGTTGATGGACAAGATCCTGAATGATCAGGACTTAGTGGCACGAGTACGCTGGGAGCACCTGAACGGTGACTTAGTATCGAATCACTTTGTGAAACTACTTTTCTACTCACATAATTCCTATTGACTGACGCTGTACTTTCTTCCTGAGCAGGTATTTGTGGTGATAAGATGGAGCCTTCCCCGTTTAATAGAAGACAATGGACTTCACAGTCTCTGAAAATCACTGCGAAAGAGCTTTCTCTAGTCAACAAGAATAAGTCATCAGCTCTTGTGGAGAGGTTCTCCAAGTAAGTGCTGTGAGGCTGCTGAACACAAGCCGTGTGTGTAGGTTGACAGCTGGTACCCTGAACAATGACTGCTTCACTGACAGTTGCTTTGCTTCTTAAAAATAGTATAGCTCTGTAGGCATTTAAGTTTCTGGTTTAATATGTGCCAGGCAACAGTTTTTCTAATTGCTGACATTATATTGTTTCAGCAATCAGAATTATAATATCTTTTTTCTGCTGCCAGAAAATAAAGTAGAACGTTTCCTGTCAAACTACAAATTGCAATTTGTTTTTGAGGGCAGAGTATTGGAATGTAGGCGGCTGTTGCCATTAGGATTTTACTTCATCAGAAATGGTCCTTAACTGCTTAAGCATGAACTACATAGGTTTCTCTGCTAACATGGCATTTCCTGCCTGGTACTATAAAAAGTAGCAGTAATGCTTTATCAGTTAATTGGAGACCAGTTAGAAACGGTAGTTCTGTCAACTGCGGGTGATAGATGTAACTCCCTAGTAAGAGTTCTGTCAGAATTTCACAGTAGCTATGTTCTTCACAGATGTCCCCTTCCAGATGTCTCACAAAACTTGTGTAGAAAAGGAGTGTTACCCTTCCCTTTTCTCCGAGAGATGGATTACAGTCAAATCCTAAAGTAGTAATTTATACACTGAGAAAGCTGAGTGGTGGTAGCCTGTACATGTTTTCTGGAAAAGCTTTTATTTCCTTAAGGAAATACATAGACTACAGCTTGGATTTTCAATGGGATTTGGGCAAACGAGTCTCCTAGGCTATTGCATTAATACTGTAGCAAGGTTTTGGAGTATTTAAATCTTGAGTGTGGGAGAAACTTTATGGAGTCTGTAGGGGAAGGATAATTGCAATCTGGACTTCACACAAACATAGCTCTTCAAGTTACTCTTTAAGTACTCTGTCCTAGGGAGAAGCTGCTTGCTTTCAGGTAATCTGTTCACCCATTGAAGCTTGATTACAAAACCTGGGCATCTTGCTAAATGTTGATAATCCTTTGAAAAGGGCTTACTGGAAGTAATACAAACTGCTATTCCTTAAGATTAAGTCGGGTCCCTCTACATAAGCAGTGTCAGTTCCTTGGAAAAACACAGTCCTACTTCCTGGCTTTGCCAACACTGACACTCACAGTGAGTAGCATAATTTTTCTAAATTGCTGTTCCCTAAATATTTCTATGTGAAAACATTTTTTTCATTCCATATAGTGTTTAGATTATCAGTTTTGTCAGGTCAGAGACATGCAAATTGCAACAGTGCGCTGAGGTGGGCTAACTTAGAGAGCGACTGCTGTCTGTGACTCTTCAATCCTTGTTTGTTTTCCAGTGTGGTACTTGACTTTCATCCCCATATCTCTCTTTGTTGCTTCTTCCAGTGTTGATTTCTTTGTCCATAAACTTACTTTCTCAGCATGTCTCGTTCAAATTTGGGAACCTTTATAGTATAGAGACATAGGTTAGTGTGTTTGTATTGATTAAAGAGGGCCGGCTGCACTCCTTTAGCAGCTTTCAGTCTGTACAGTAAATGCAGCTTGCAGAGCAGAAATAAGTAAGGGTACAATTTGTCTATTCTCTAGTGTAACAAGAGGAGAAATCTACATAGGAGCACACCATTCACAGCAGGAAAAAAACCCAATTGTTATAATGAAAAAATGAGTAATAGAGCAGGTATCTGCACGTAAGAATTTTCTTCTTAGAAGGAACTGAGCCCGTGATATACATTAGTTATTGGTTTGATACCAGCAATTATTTAAAGTCTGAGGCTGATGACTATTATGATATTAGTGTCTCATTTACTGCCTGTAACATATTCACAGTTGTATCAAAAGTAGAATTCCACAGATAAGAAAGACAGAAGCATCATTTGCCCAAGCAGACATTGGGTGACGTTTCTTCTCTTTGAAAAGCAGAGCTCTACTTAAAAATGGCAAAATTTGTCACATCTGACTCATTTGTGCATTTCAAAAGGAAAGCGCAGTCACCTTGTGCAGTATAGTAATCAGCACGGTCTGTGCACTCCTAGCTGTGGATGTACTTATGCCCAGTGGAGTGGTGTGCAGTTGTGCAGTTTGCTGCGAGTTTTCTATAGCTTCTTAAAGGACTTTGATTCATGATCCAGGGTGGCTTATCTTCAGAGGGCTGTGATTACTGTTTCCACTGCTGGGATGGTTCAGCTGCTCATGAAGCAACTGCTGAATTGGTGCCGTTTACAACGCAGCATAGTAAAATAAACTGGCACTTATGTAGATTTTCTGCGTATGCCAAGCTGTAATTTGTTATGGTTCAGCAGCTGCTGTATAAATAGCTGAGTTATTCCTCCAAGGGGGCACAGCAGACAGCTGGGTGGTGGAAACAATACAGCTATTCCAAGGTAAACGGTTTATATTTGAGAATCAGAGTGCTTAGGTAATGAAAAATATTAATGTATGCTTTTATTGTAAACTGAATGACTTAAATTGTGTCTATCACTTTGCATTTTTCTGGTACTATTTGCTACTGTTTTTCCAGCCTCTGGTTTTATTTGATAAGTCTGGGAAGTGCACAGAATCCTTGGAGGGGAAAAAAAATCTCAGCTGTCTTCAAGAGCATTCAGTATTCTGGTTAAAAACCGTTTGTTGGGTTTTTTTTTCCCCTCTCTTTCCTCTTTCTCAAAGGTATCAGAAAGCGGCTGAAGAAGCCACTGCTGAGAAGAAAAGAAGTGTAAGTATTTGTTTCCTAGGCAATAAACAATAGCCTGCAATCAGAACAGATCACCTACATGCAATGTTTCTGTGACAGTTGATTTTTGGAATATCAAAGTTGCTGCCATGTGTCCTACAGAAAACTTGGCTTAGACATAGTGTTTGCTTTTGACTCATTCCCCCTACCCTTTCCCAGTGTGAATGAAAGAAAATCAAGTGCCTTGCCCAAAGCTATATGTTGAATCACCAATTCCCTCCTAAGCAAAAGGCAAAACCACAACACATGAATATCCACCTCTTTGTTCTTAGCTGGAGGCAGTTGTGTGGTACCTCTTCCTTTCTTAACTAAATTTAAAAGTCTGCTTAAAAGAAGCTACCAGCCTCTCTGAAATCTAATGTGTATATCTTTGATAGCTGTAGAATCCATTAAGGGGGATCTTCTCTGAAGTGGCTTACAGGGTTCAAAATGCCCCTGGATGAGGGGGAGGCATCCTTTTTGGCTCTGTTACAGCCTCGCATTCCCTCCTGTAAACTACATTGCACTTACCGTTCTGGGGCTGGGGACCCTGGCTGAAATACCAGGCACTAAGATTGCAGGTCTTTGTATAAGCAGATCCTCAGTTTAATTTTTATTTAAAAAGACTGGCAATATTTTCAGGATATATAGGTAAGTCTTTGTTAGACCATGCTGCCTTGATCTCTTTAATGCTTGGGGAGTCATTCTTTTTCTGTTCACGATATAGGTGTGGTAAAAGAAGCATTCCAAAAATTACTCTCCAGCCTTAAATTTTCTTCATTGCTTGTGTGATCAGGGAACAGGCAAGTCCCAAGCAAGAATGACTTGTGTTTATGAAGTATGCTGGGACTGCGTAGGCATCGTGTCCAGAGGTGTTCTGTGGAAACCTGCTGTGCAATTTTCAGTACTTCTGTTACATTACAACATTTGCCTTATAACTTTAGTACTTTCTTTTAAACACAGTCAGCAAGCAAGCTGACCTTTTTTGAGTCTAGGTGGATTCAAGTTAATTTGCAAAGCAGTGTTCAAAATGTGACCAGAAGAGTAATAGGGTGAGAGACTTAAATCCTAATATAGCTGCTAATCCTGTTTAATTCCTGTAAGCCTTGCAGACCTGTTCCACTTGCAATGATTTTGATCCACAGTGGTCTCCATAAGGGAGAGACAGCAAAAATGCAGTGGTGGCAGGTATTAGATTTGAATGGATCAACAAGGGCTGGTCTGTTACTCTGGGGAGAGGTAACTACTTGTAAGCAAAACTAGTCTGAAAAGCACTTGAATATGAGGGGTACTACTGCTCCATGTATTACCATCTAACTCACAGTAGTAAGGCAGCATTTGTGACTTGTGTGCATGTTTCCGGCCGAAAGCTTTCAATGTGTTGAGTGAAATAGAAGAAAAATTCCAGCAAATGATCTGGTATTTATAAATAGGAGCAAAAAGACGTTTGTTGTCAGTGCTTAGCTTGAGCCTTACACTGCATGTTATAAAATACTGAAGACAGATCTCTTGTAACTAAAACGCTACTGTTAACTGATAGTAGAAATACACAACTCCAAAAAAGTATTGGTTTCTGAAAGCTAATCTGTAGCTTTTTGGAAGGCCTACTAATTGTTGTCTTCTGAACCAGCTGGAAGACATTGCAACATTTGGCACACCACCTATCTCTCATATGGCTGCTTTTGCTATTGTTTGCTTGTTCTAGGACTAGAGACCCTTGTTGTGTGGATTTTGGTCCCCTTTCCTTCATGTGTGGATTCCAGCCTTTTGTGTGTCATTTAACTCATTAGAGCTTGACTCCCTTTTTCCTTATAAGGCCATCCTGTTTGCTCACTTCCTGCTTTAGCTCCTGACTTTTCTCCCCCCTCCTTCCTTTCCTATCCTGGATGCTTTCTCCATGTGGCACAGTTGTAACTATTCACAGCTGTCTGAAAAAGCAGAGAGCTGAGATCAGTCCTGAGCCTTTAGCTTCCTTTTGCATAGAAAGGAAGTGCTTTAATGCTTCATCAGGCATATAACTGGAATTAACTTCTTGTTCTTTGTAGAACACAGAAAATCTTCCCCCTCATTTTAAAAGGGGGAATCTGAGCATACTGAAGAAGAAGTGGGAGAATCCAGTGCTGGGAACGGAGTCTCAGAAGGAAACGCTACGAAGCAGCTGTGCTGAGGTTAGGCACAAGGTCGCCAGCCCTGGGCTCGGAGTCGGGAGCAGCCCTGCTTCTTCCCCAGACGCGGAGCAAACCCCGGGGGCTGGTGCTACATCTGACGCCCAGGCCCCTTCCAGCACCCCTGGCCAGCTGCAGCGTCCTGGTGGTGACAGCAGAAAGTTTAAAAGCCACTCACCAGAGAGCGGTAAAATGGAAAACTGTCTGAGAGAGTCCAGAGAAGTGGAAAAGCCTGAAGCCAGCGAAAACACGGACTCTTCGGGGAAGATCGAGAAATACAGCGTTCCGCTGAACAAGCTCAAGATGATGTTTGAAAAGGGTGAAGCGACTCAGACCAAGGTAAGGATCTGTCCCTTCAAATCTTAAGAGAAACTAAAACTCTGCTGCCTCTTGGGCATCAGGAAAAGTCCCTGGAGGGAGTGGCTCCGAACTATTGACTCTGCAAATAATTGTATTCATTGTTTTAGTTGAAACATAACGTAGCTGGTGTTAATAACTTATTTGAGCTACAGAAATATCTTCAGAGTGCTTGGATTTGTAGCTATTTGTGATTGCTCACTGGAGATGTAAAACGAATTTGCTTGTGAAAAGGGTACAACTTAAGAGAGAAAAATAAGTATGGAATTTATTAAGAGATTTTTTTTTTTTAAAGCAAGTTGGGATTGTTTATATCTTTAGATTAAGGTGAGTTATGCAAACATGAATTGTGTAAAAATATATGTGTATATATATAAAAGAAAAAGTAACTGTTTGAAGTGAGCTCAACAGTCTCGGGTGGTTGCAGTTGAGATGGAAGTACTGCCAGAGTTAAGAGTTTTTTTTTATATACGTATCAGTATGTGAGTCACACGTATGCACTTACAGAGAGATATAGAAGTCCTGTGAAACACTGCCTTCTTTTCCTTGCTGTTCTCTCATCTTTGTATCTTAACAAATGTTTCTTATCGAAAAAAAGCCCTCACGGGGAAAAATAAGCAGAGATAGCCAGACAAGCTCCTGCCTTCACTAGTTTTGACTTGCAAATGCACGGGGCTTGCATTTTCCTACATCTGCTCATGAAATCTGATCCTGCATGTGGACTGCAGACTGTGTGTCCCCAGGGAGAATTGCTTAACTAGAAAATGAGTTGCATATGCTAGTGACTTGCAACACAGTCCTGAGGCCTTGATGCTGGTGGATTTTCCAGTTTTCTCATAGTTTCCTATACTTCTGGCTTTGTTTTACTGTGGGTGGTTTTCTTGCAGTATTGAGTAAAACAAACAAATTTTGTACAAAAGTTTTTTAAATATGTAACAATTAAGGACTTCAGAGGAGCACCTCTGTGTTAAAGTGAGTTTTGGGTCTGTATATAGTAATTTCACAACTTAGATTTTTGTAGTCTTTGTCATGTAAGAGCTGCCCATACTATCCCATCCATTGAAAGGGCGGGCTGCGGAGGGTGATCTCCCGATAGCACTTCTCTGAACTCTCTGTAGGATTAATCAGTCAGGATTCCACAGGAAAGTACCGTTTTGCAGATGGGCTTCAAGTAACTTTATCTTAGCCTGGGGAATAAATTGTTTCGGAGCTGACTGAATCTGGAACTGATACTCCTGTCAAGCTTAGTAAGTCAAATGTTGTTGAAAACTGATTGAACACAGTAAATACCATACAGTAGGTATGAAACTATTCAGGTTAGGTTCACATTGTATTCCTATTCCAAGTTCATCTGGTTACTTTTTAATTTTAGAAGGGAAAAGGCACGAAGTGCTCTAAAGTTTAAGTGTATGGGGGGAGGGGGTGTCTTTGTAATTAGAAAGCACTATTGTAAGATTTCTGGTTCTGGGAATTTATCTGAGGACTGGAGGATGATGTCATGCAGTCACGTACAATGAAGATAAGTAGGCGCTATGGGGACACAGATCTTTTTCACTAAGGTAGGAAGCAACTACAGCAATAGTGTAAGTTTGGCTAACTGCAAGCTCTGCAACTGCCTCTTCCATTTATGCTTTTCCTGAACTGGCCATTGATAAACCCCTGGTTTAAGTGCAAGCAAGGCTTCAGCTGAGACACGGCAATTTTCCTTGGTATTTACTTCAGTCTTAAGGTGTAAGTGCTGTTGGAGCTTTGCTGACAAAACATCTGTATAAGCTAAGTAGCAACATGGCTGTAACTTCATAGCAGTAAAGATAAAATGACTTGCCTGATTGCTGGGCAAGTCTCTGGCAAGAATCCAGATTAGAGCCTGGATTTCCTGACTCAATCACCCACTCTAAACAAACTTATTCTCATTTTCAGGGTTATAAGCAAAACCTCCTAGTTTATTCATTTATCCATTCAGACCTTGCTCTGTCTTCTGCAATTTAGATACAAAGCAGATCTTTTTTTATTGCATCTTCATGGAAAAAAATGCTCTAACCACGTTAGAGGCAGGCATGTCAGTCTAGATTGGTTCAGCACTAAGCAAAGACTGAACATCAAGTCTTTCATCAATTTCAAAAAATTCTTCCTGTAAGTGATAGTGAAAGCATACACAAGGAAGATCAGAAGAAAAGAAAGAGCAAGCAGATCTGCAATACTTCTTAAAGTTGTCTCCAAGTTGGTTTGTGTTTTTTTCTTTAAGGCAAAAACTTACTGTCTTGTGTAGCTAACCTTATGTGCAGGGTCACATTTGACACAGTATATAATGAAATAGGTGTAACTTTTATTTGGTCTTTTGCCCAACAACTCTTCATGCCCCAGGCGAAATGCTGTTAATTCTGTGGTACCTCGCACTCACCTCTCTTGTCTGAGAACCTTGAGGTTTTCCAGACATGATGAACATTTTATCTCATTTTGCGAGTAGCAGAAGCTGTGGCATGGGAATTGTGGCCCAGGGGGCTGTAAAAGGAACTGAGTGGCATAGGCGTAAGGTTGGGAGTCAAGGATTCCTTCATGCGAAAGGTATTACCTTCCATGAGCCGTAATCACCCTACTTACTTATGGTTGGTCAGTCTATTGATTGTAATGGGGAAAGCCCCTCATCTTACCTTTGTTAAACTTTTTTTTTTCCCCCCTATTACTGTGCTTTTTTTCCCCACAATATAAAAATGTTGGTATAAAATCTACACAACATTGACTTTATATCTGTAGGCTTTAGTACTGGGACATGTACAGCAGTATCTCTGAACTCTAACTAAAGCTTTTGTATTTTGGTGTTCTGGATTTTTACTCTCAAGACCTAGGCTAATTGTGTTATACAACTTATCTACAGGAAAGTTCTTCAGGTGAAATTGTAATATCTGTAGATGTCTGAGGTGGAAAAGAGGACAGGAGGAGAGGAGCTGGCAGGACTGTGGAGGTGATTCAGTTGACAGTTGGAGTACTCATTAACTCAGTGTGTTTTAGCTGGTTATGAGATGGCTACCTCTGATGATTGAACTTCTCCTGCTGCCGTGGACTCCACAGCAAGCTGGTACAATGGAGGGAAAGCTCTTTGCTCTTAAGTCAGAACTCGCCAGCCTTCATGAAGTCAAGCAGAAGAGTCTGTTTCTGATGGATATTGAATCCTTCGCTGCTGGTAAAAATATGGAGGTTTTTGGCTGCTTGGAAGAAAACCTTGATTTTGTGCATGTGTCTAGATGAGATGCTGGACCATGATCCAGAATTCCTGTTGGTGGTAGCTGACTGAACACTTGTCATAATTGTTTGACAACACACTGGCCCCTTGCCAACTCTTATTTAGAGGTTTAATTTGTTTAATAATTAATTTCAGTGAGAATTGAGAATTCTTTCTTTTCAACGTGAGGGCAGTTCAGCATGATGTTACTGGAGAGAGACTACAGTGAAAATAAATTGAAATGAGATTCTGAAACAAAGGACAATGAGAAGAGGCAACCCAAACAAGTTTCCAATCTTGATTTCTAACTGTCTTTTTCTCCTGAAAAGTGCTGATGGTTTTGTTCAGTGAGGTTGGGATCCCAGATGCTGGATCTAAATTATTTGAATTAAGACCTTTGTTCCATAGTAGTGAAAACTTCCTTATACATTCTGCTGCCAGTTAAACTTCCCATGTGTCTATACTGCAAACTTGTTTTTTCATTTGTAGCTTCGTCACTCCTGCTGTGTGCAAGAAAATGTGTGTGGTGCCATATTATTAAAAAACAAAAAACAAAACAAAACAAAATTAAAAAATTAAAAAAACAAACCCAGGGCAGCGATAAAATAGTCAGGGGTTTCAAGCGGGCCAATAAACATGTTTTCTCTTCTGTGTCCTCAAAGGATCTTGTCTTCAAGTGTATTCTGTCTATAATGATCTTCTTTGTATACTAGTTAAAAGCTAGACCTTTTGAACGACAAATTTCTGAGTGGTAAGAACTTCAGACTTGTGGGCTCAAGGTGACATTAAAGCAGACATAGGCTGAATAAGAATCATCTAAGGATAGTTTGCACAGAATGAGGAATCTGCAAGTCCTTACAAGTGTGCAGACACTCCCAAACTGAACCTATCAACACACTCAATGAAAGGAAAAGACTTGTCATAGCTGAGCTCTTTTCCAGTTAAGAAAAGTTACCAATCTTAAACCACAGAAATAGAAAATATTTCCCATGCTAATGGAAAAAGAGGTTTTCCAGCTGCATTTTCCTTTCCTGGTAAAGTTGCTGTTTTGTATGCCAAAGCAGCCTGATTTTTCACAGTGATTATCTTACAGTGCAGTTCTGTTAAAATAAAACTTTGGAATTTCCTTCAGTTTGGTGACCAGCAAGTAAGAAACTTGTTGGAAGTTGGGGGTGGTTGGGGGGGAATGTGTGGTTGGAGCATCTTGCCAAACCTGCCTTTTTCCCTACATTAGTCTCAATCTTAATTTCCAACTGGCTCTGTGATTTAACTCTTCCTAGGGAGGGAACAAAGATCTATCACCTTCTAGTATTTTATAGGTTGACTTTCAGCTGTGAAAACATCCTATCTTGATGAAGTCAAATTAAACTCTGCACTTCATGAGCATTTATCAAAGCTGGTGAAATTTCTTTTCACAATTTCTTTTATTGAGTGTTATATTTTGGGGAGTTGGTCTCAACAAATGAGTATCAAATCTGATTGAGCCAGCCAGAGCATCTGTGTGGTAGTGCTACAGAACACCCTGTCCAGCACTGCAGCCTTGCCGATAGCGATTATCCTGGATATCTGAGAATATTTATCTCTAGCACTCTCCTGCTTAAGCTTCAAGCCTTATCAGACCTAATTAGGGAATTATTTGGTAGCAAAGGCATGAGCTATCCAAATCAAAACAAGTAACTTTAGATAACTTTATTTACAGTAGTATTTATTCTTCTTTCTGTTGCTGAAAATCAGTGCAAATTTTTGATAGCTCACTCCTTTAATCCTTTTTCTGATTTTAAATCTTCATAAAATGACCTTGAACATTAGCTTCAAAAGAAATTGTATGAAATGCAAAATCTAGACTGAACTTTTGTATTTGCAGTCGTAAATGCCTAAAAATCTGATCTTTGTGGTTCTCTGACTTTTCAACAAAGATAACTAGTCAAAGGGCATCTACTGACCTCTTCAAGAAAGTGTTTTCCAGGTTACAGAGGATCAGGTATTCTGTGATCGAACTTTATATTGGTTAAATAAGATGTCACCTGCTAGACTTGCTTATTCCAGTAAAGCAGATTTGCTAGTGACACCTGTGCATCTTAAAGGATTATACGCAACAATCTTTGTTTGCCCAGGCAGCTGATAGGTGGGTCTTGTCTCTAACAGGTCCCTAGAGACCAGAGGAAGACAGCAGTCGGTAGGAGGATTTCTGAAAACAGCCTCTCTTCAGAGGACTTTGATGTTGGCCAAGGAGAGAAGAGCCATAGTACATCAGGTCAGTAAACCTCATGCTTTCTGTTGTGGTTTTTGTTTGTAAAATAAAACTACTTTATACAAAACAATGGAAATAACTTTTGCCTTTCAGAAATGGAAGGAAGTGCAGCCATCTTCCATCTGTAAAGTCCATGCGAGCATTACATTTAATGAATTAAGTCTTGCTGTGAATTTTAAACCGTTATACTCTTAAGTGCGGGAAACCAAGGCGATAACTAGCAAGTTAAGGAATGGAACCCTCTAGGACAATCCTAGAACTACTTTTAATAGTCAAACTAATTTAGAAAGTAGTTAGCAGACAAGACAAAATGCCTTCTTCCTTCTTGCTTTAATTCTCATCCCTCCTACCTTGTCCAGACACAGGTAACTACAGCTAGCCTTATGACTTGAGCAAAATTAGGTATTTTTTGTATGTTTGGAGACTGTTTTCTAACAAAGCATTTACAATCTTTTGTGTTTTCAGCCTATGGCTAATATATCTCACTACTTCGTGATGCACATTGTGTCCTTATTTGAGCAATACTGGAGAGAATGGCAAGAACTACTTACATTTGTTTATTGTCCCCACGAGGCACCTTAATGATTCATACAACTTACTAGTCATTCAAGGCCACTAGCTAGTGAAAGGTCGTTTTTTTATCATTCTTTATTGAACAATTAAGCTTATTACTGAAGACCTGACCATTATACAAGGAAGTTAGATAGCAGAACGGTCACAGGAGCTGGCTTTTTAAACCTGTTTGGCTAACATCTGACAGCAAAAGCGAAAGATGGATGGCAAGTAATGGGGCATAGTTCTGAGAGTCAGGAGATCTGTACCTATGCAAAGACTTAAGCTCCCAAATGTTTCTTTCCTCTTGAGATAAAAACAGATGCTTCAAATGTTCCTGCGAGACTAAACTGAATTATTTCATAACATGTTTGTTCTCGAGATCCTCATCTGTAACATGTCATGCGATAAATTATTTTCATGGAGAAGGTGGAAGTGGCAGGTGAGACTTCCTTCCTCGCTTCCCATGTTTTCCCCAAAAGACTTTGACAACTATTCCACTACAGGAATGATGTATGTTTCCATTTAGCCACTGTAGCAGCTGCTTTCATTTGACAATAACAGCGAAACAATCTTCAGTGTTAAAACTGTTTGCTCTCATTACTTCTGAGACCACTGGCTGGACGCTGCATCTGGTGAATACGCTACTTCTGAAACTAGCTGGATTAATTATGAGACTTGGAGCATAAACCTTTGACTGAAGCATTTCTGCGCTCTTCTGGAATTTCAGTGGTCTTGGGAGTGGTGAAGGGATGGGATTTGTAAATCTTTCTGTAGACAGGTCTACTGGTGTTCCTGAAAGTTACCCTTTATTCATGTAGTTCTTTTTCCAGGGCATCTTGTAGATACTAGTCCAGCACTCAGCCCAGATAAGGCAGAGACCAAGAAAAGCCTGGAGATGCCTCGCTTAACAGAAACTTCAATAAAGGATAGGCTGGCGAAGTATCAGGCAGCTGTGTCCAAGCAGGGCAGTTCCACAGGCCTCATTACCACGGTAAGTATGTTCTTTGGCTTGTGTAGAAGTGAATTTTTGTCCCAACCTGAGACTGGGAAGAAGATCTTATGGAAACCAGGCTTTTTGAAGATAATGCCGCCATCTTTTGAAAATAACTTTGTGCCCATAGCAGTAATTTCTAATGAAGAGTTGCCTCTACATACTGCAGAAAGAAATAAGTATTTGCATCTTCCTGGAATAATCTTGAAAGTTTTCCAAGGAATTAATTGCTGGCACCCTGACTGAGGTCCTTCTGAAAAATAGCTGACATTCTTTTTCTTTCTGCGTGTCTGTAGCTCTTTGCATGTTTGTTGTTGTTGTTTTTTAAAAAACTAAAAACCCAAACTCAATTCTGTATTGTACATTAGCTATAAGCTAGGGGAAACTGAGGCACAGTAAGATGGAGTGACTTTCAGTGTCATACAGTGCACAGAACCTGGATCTCTTGGCCTGCAGCTTTGGGATCTCCAGTCAGCTTTCCTCCCTTTTGCTTTTCACATCCCTTCAAGTATTCTCACCTATTATCTGAATCCAATTAGACTCTTGCAGTGAATGAACCCGTGCCAATTTTGCAGATATTTGATCAGGAAATGAGCAATTAATGAAACATGGTAAAGCTTTGCAGCTGAAGAGATTGCAAGAATCTAAGCTTTTGTTAAAAAGTGCTGAAGTACATTTGCTGGAACTGTTAGATACTTTTGCTTAATGATGGGAACTTTTAGTGCTTAAGTATGATTTTTTTTTTTTTTTTTTTTTTTTAATTAACCAGAGTAGTAAATTTTAAGAGGATAGGCCTTGTTAAGTTAGGAAACTTGCACTGGAAATAAAAGCCAAAAATGATGGTTCTAAGCTTTGGAAGAGTGCATGCTTCCTGGCTATCTTTGTAGACAGGCAAGTCTCTACCCAGCTGAAATGATTTCTGAATTTCATATGCAGAGTGGGTCTAATTCTCCAACCCTTGGGAGGAAAGTCGAGTAAACTTCACTGCATGAATGGAAAGTAATTGCAGCCAGTGCAACAAATCTAACTGCTAATTGCTGATTTCTGCATCCTGTTTCTCGCCTGGATTCAGTTTGCTAGATTGCCTTTTCCAGTTTGTGGCTCAGAATGGTAGCTGATCCACTAAACTATGTCCTAATGGCAAGAGATTTACCATAGATGTCTCTTGAGACTCTTGTTTGCAAATCCCCAACACTACCAGTTTGAGTGTCGGTCCAGCCTGATGCTCTTAGGATGTCCCATTTGGCAGAATCTCTTTCGATTTTGGTCTGGCACATCGACAAGGGCAGCACATAAGATGGAGCAAACAACGGTTTCTGAGGCCAATGTTTGCAGTACTTCTGTGTTCCAATAGCAGCCGTAACTCTTGCATGTTCTCCTTCCCTGCTGACAAAGCAACTAGGGCTCTTTTGATATGGTAGTGTGGTATTTGTACTTCCCTTCTCTTAAAATGTGTCACATCTGTGCTACAAAGAAAAGCCATAATCTCTCTTGGGAACAACTATTTTGAAGGCATTGTGGTGTAATTAGGCCTGGATTAAAACTGATAGACACTTTTACAGTTGGTTAGAGTAAGGGTGAGAAGCAATCATTTCTATGCATTGCAAGTGATACAGGAAGGGGAGGGAGAGATGATGGACAGCATATTTAGAGATCTATACATTAAAATTCTAACATTCAATTACATACCTATTAGACATGGTTGGTTTTGTGCAGGCTTGTTTACAAAATCTGGTAAGATGCTGGTGCTGGCATTTGGCTGTTTCTCTTTCATGTTACAGAGAAGATGCCTTGTGAAAGGCACGAGTCTTTCTCCAATTGTCTTGTATCCTGTGGCAATGAAAGAAACACAAGGTTTCACTGGATTTTTTTTTTTTTAGTCTGAAAGATTCTTCTATGAAAATCTTAAGTCAGTTTGTCAAGAACAAAAATCTTGGTAAATAACAGAATTAGGTTTTTGACTAGTATTGAAGCAAGGGTAGGATTTGCTTTTATGTTGAACTGTATTTTTCAATTACACAGTGCTTTAGATAGTGCTTGGCTTGAAATACTTGTAATTTCAAATGAAAAGGTAACATTTCGGGAAAAGGAAGATGTGGATTGAGCAGGGGAAGTGAGAGTTGATTTTAAACAGGAATCTGGAAGTAAAGAAAAGGCGTTGTTTAGAAAAATGCTGGCATTACCTCCATAGAGTAATTTCTTCATTAGAATGTATCACTTACCAAGTTTGTATAGATTTTTAGGCCCCTTCCCTTAATTGTCACTGAATATACTAGGAAAACAGTTTAAAAAAGATTTTAAGAAAAATAGAAAGCAAGTATTTTCCTAGGGGAAAAGAACCTGTCAACTTTCAAGTGCTTTATTCTATAGAATGAGATTCAAGCCAGTGAAAGTGAACTCAAGAATTACAAATCTGAGCAGAAGGAGAATATGCCACCAAGTCTTGAGGACTCCATTTCCTATCAGGATGGGGAGAAGGTAAGATGCTTATGCTGGTGAAGATCAAGGACTTCACTTTAAGTGGAACTAGTTGTAGAAGCACAGCTGATATACTTGTTCCACATGCCATCTAGAAATTGAATATGAGCAGCTGATAGATTGTTTACATGCTGCAGAATTCCTGTTTTTTTTTTTAATTATTTTCTTAGACTGTATCTGAATTATAAGTTAGCACATCTCTGTGGAAGACTTTTAAGCAGTTGTAGAGAATACCTAGAGACAAATTTTATGTTTTCTTGGAGAGTTCCCCTGTCTTCTCATTAATGACATGCCTGTAGTGTGGCAGAATCCTTCACTATCGTACTTGTGTATTTTCTGATGGCTTCAGTAGCTGACTAGGGCTGAAACCTCTGATGGTTTTGTGGGGTTTTTTTGTTCTTTTTTTTTTTTTTTTACTCTGCCATTAGTTTTTGACAACTATGATGAAGCCACCTAAACTTTTTTGTGTCGTGTTCCCTAACTGTAAAAAGATGATTCATAGCTAGGTATATGTCTTGTTTGTGGGTTCTGGTGTTTTTTGTTTCTTTTTTAATAAAAGAAAATAAAAGAAAAAAGAAACCAGGAAAAAACCCCATGACAAGAGTTGTGTGAGACACGTAAAAGGAGTTTATCACTGTTTCTTCAGCATTTAGTGGCTAAATTTTGATTAAGGTAACTGAAAATGCCAGTTTGGGTCTGTTCCTGGGTTTGAGCTTCAGCTGTAAATTGAGACTAAATTACTCTGGGAATCAGAGATAATAAAGCATGCTCATGCATTTGTATACTAAACTGGGGACAGCACACAGGATAAAAGTAGCTGAATAATAATGGGGTACTGTGTATTCCAGCCATTTTGAACACGTGGCAGCCTAATGCCAGGAGGGCTTTTAGAGCTTTCCAGCCTTCCTTGGGCAAGGGGCCAAATTGTTGCTTTCAGCTGTTCCTCGCTGACAGCTGAGCAGCTTCATGTTTAACTGGTGGAGGCTGCTTTTTGCTAAAAGGTGAGTTAATTAAAAGAACACCTGTTAAATCAGAATACTTCTCTGTTGTTGAATGGAAGATTTGAATAAAATTTCTTGTATTCAGCTGTAATTGTGAAGTTACTTGTTGAGGTGTCCAGGTGCAATAAAGAACCTGAATAGAACATTGTTTGAGAGCCAGGATTGTCCTTTTGAAATGACATGATGAACTTTGGAAATAAGCCTAATTAAAACTACTAGTAGTAAATGTCAGAAATGGGAATCCTCTGGCAAAAAGGAAACAAAAGAAACTTGCTAACCTTCTCTGTCATTTTTCACACTGAATCCGTGAAAGATCTAGTAGCCAGACAAGTGTGACTCTTTAACAGCCACAGAACATGCTGATCCACTTCCCAGTATACTAGTGTTATAGTTATTTTTTTTCAGTAGACCAGAGTATGTTAATATATGTAACTTGCTTCCTCATTACCTCATTAATTTGCAAACTTCAGTTGCTTGCAATGGACCTTCCAATCATTAAAGTGAATTAGTGATGATTTGCAGTTAATCTTGTTACAGTACTTTAGTTTCTCAGTGTAGCTATTTACAACTATTTGATTTAATAGCAATAGTGCCAAGTTTAATAAAGAAATATACATCAAGAGCTTTATCTGTAACATGTTTAGTATCAGAAACTGGTTTATATCCAACTTTTCTAAAAAGTTTTGTTTTTAAATATGAATCTGTTTCTGAAGGAGGATGAACAGCATAGGTCCAGGCATGTTTGTCCCAACCTGGGAACAGCAGACTTCGAGTTCCACAAAAGCTTTTTTTAAAATTCAGCTGTTATTTTTTCCTTTTTTTTTTTTCCCCAAAAGTACTGTCTTTGCTGAATGTTTAAATGTCATAGATTTATCAAATGTTGGAGGAAGCCATGAGATTTCCAGTAAATGTGTAGTGCTTGGTGTCAAGGGATTTCTAAGTAAGAAAACCTGGGAGGTACATCAACGAAATCAACAAGGATTTCTGAAGACTAACAGATAAAGGTGTACAAGCTGCAGGTGTTTGGGAAGACAAAAATATGATGTTTGTGTGTGTGAATACTATGGCAGATGATCTGAATATTGCAAGAGCTGTAAAATTATGAGGATGTCTACCTTGTAGCAAGGACTAACATTCTTGGCAGTCAGCTGGACTCTGCCTTGTGCCCTACAAAACAGAAAGTAGCTCCATGTGCACCTCAGTGTGGCCAGTGTCTTCCTGTTTAAGTACTTACAGTGTCAAACTGCCTGTTGTGTTACTTAGGCCATGATTATTCAGACTTCAGAAGGTCAAAGGTGCTCATGGTCTAATATTCTCTTGCAGGCTTCTGTAGGTGAGAACAGCTTGTCTTTCCACTCTGGTCTTCTAGAGGATGGCAGTGGTAAGCACTTGTTCTCCTGCCTCAACGGGAGTAAAGCACATGGCTGAGGAAAAGCACTAACTCTGCCCAGTTGTGTGTAGGATGCTTAAGATCAGTCCTGTCAAATGATGAATTTGACCCAATAAAAACCTGTCTTGTACTAAAAATCCGTCCTGTGCCTAGCTCAAACTTTGTAAGAATTTCTTTCAGGTTTAGCAGTTCATTTGCAATTGTAATTCTAAGACATCTGTAACTCTTGTTTGCTCTGATTGAACGTATTTAAGTGTAGCTTCCTCACCATTTGGGACTTAAACTTAGAGCTCTGGCAGCTACTACATCAGTCAATAGGCTGAAGTACTTGTTAATGCAGGACAATTACCAAGTGTCTTTGGTGTTGTCCAGACATAGACAAGTTCCTATTCAGTAAAGGACGTAAGCATGTTCTCATGTTGCCTTAGCTTTACACCTGAATTGAAGCCCACACGTGAGCACTTTGCAGAAATGAAGAACAGTTCCTGGAAGTTAGATGTTGGATCCCCGTATATTAGTTTCTTTTACATATCAACTTAACTTTCCTGGTAGATCAGAAAAGTAGAATGTTCATGTTTAAGTATCTAGATCTAAAGGTTTAGTAGCAGATGTTCAAGAAAAAAATGTGTTAGCCCTTAGCTGGTAGGATTGCTGTTCGGTCTTATGAGCATAAGCTTTCCATGGTTTAAAAGTCATTGTAATTACCTTTTCTTCCTCCTGTGTTCCCTTAGTTGGACAAAACTTGGAGAGCAAGACAGAAGTTCAGAAACCTGTCAGCACAAAGCAGCAAAACTTTGGTTCTAAACCTGCTGGCCAGACAGATGCATCTCTGTCAAAAGGAGTGAAGGTAAAGCAGCTGTTTATTCTCAAACAATGGTGATGGTTAAAAACAACTAACTTCTCTCTTTAATATTGAAAAGCCTTAATGCAACCAATGTGTCACAAAGGGTCTGGCAGTAACTGTATCAATATCTGATCTGTCTTCATCAGACTGTGTTCATGAGGGAACTTGAATTCAGAATGGAAAAGCATCTCAAAACTGTCAGGTTTTCTTCAAAGACTAAGTTTGAGTTGCTTGCTGGGAGTTGCCCTGCTGCTGTTAAAACAGCGTGCCCCTGTGGCAGAGGCAGTTTCTCTTCAGTGTGGGAAAAGGGGTTTGAGCAGGGGATCGTATCAGGGCTTGTCTATGCCTCTTGTAAAGTCAGTGCTCCTAGAGACTGGCACTGGGGTCCTGATTGTAGGCTGGGACTTGGCTTTCCACCCTCCTCTTCCAGCTGTTCCCAAGGTAACTGCAGTTGGTAGCAACTTTCTAGTAAGGGCACTGCGGTGACTGACTCTACAAAGACTGAGTTTGGCATTCTGAATAGCAAGTCCTTAATGTTACATTTTCTTTAGCGGGAGCTATAAAGCAGATGGAGAACTTCTTGGATAGGAATGTATTTGCTAATCTTATTAGACACAGAAACGGCAGTGCTGAGCATTTTGATCACACTGTACTTTCTTGTCACGTGTGCTGTCTGGAGTTAGGATGCCTATTCCCTGGGCTGCCACAGACTTCCTGGCTCACTCCTGAGGAAACAACTGTGCTTTTGTTGTTTTCCCCATCTTTGAGAGGAACAGCGCTGGCCTCACGAAGACCAGTGAGATGTGGCTTCCTAGTGTTCTGGAGTATAAATGCCAGTATGTGAAATTAGAGCTGCCTATAACACTTTTGTAATCTCAATCTGTTGCAGCGTACAAGATACACACAACCTGTGTGTCTTGGTCCTCTGTGCTCTCTGTATTATTAGAACCATTTTAGTCCTCTGCCTTGTTACTGCTTTAGATGCTGTACTGCCGAGATAGAAACCCAGATGCTGTTTATTCATGTAAGGTTCCTATTTGTCTCTTCCAGCTTCTGTTTCCTGTTCTTGGTTCCTAACCTCTACTCCTGCCTTCTGCTTCCCTCCTAATGTGAGCTCAACTCTCAGCTTTCTCTCAAGTTTTTTTATATTTATTGGGCCTCACCTTCCTCCTGTAGCTCCTATCTGTAGTATGCCTGGAAAGGAATTTCTTTCTCTTCACGCCCTGAAACGCCTCTCCATCAGACATAGGGCTCATTGTTATGCAAGTAAGTTCCTCCTCTTAGATGGGGATGTGCATTGCAGAAGCACATGCCAGCACGGTAATGTCATCTTGCTAAACTAAGCTTCCAGGGAGAGTTACTTTTTGATGGGCAAGCAAATTGTTGCTGCCTTGCTCCCTGTGGCAAGCATGGATGATTAGATTTTTGTTTGCATCAGTAAAGTCTCATTTTTTGATATTTCATTTAGTGACTTAAAATTCAGAATTCATATGCAGTTTTGGCAGCACCTAGAAATTGTGGATTTTTTTTCAAAAGGAACTCTGAACTTTTGTTGGTCAAGCTGTCATCATAATTAGAACTTTAATCTACTATAACTTCAAGCAATGCCTTAAAAAAATTGAAATACCTATTAAACTGGAATTAAATTGGCGGCAAACTTTATGGTTGTGACACACTGACTTCAGCTGGCTCTGTCTTCAGCAATCTGTCCCTCTCGTATTGCAAGTTTCATTGCCTGACCATTGTTTCTAGTCTGTTATAAATAAATTGCTGTAATTATGTCTTCCTGTGACCTTCCTGTTTTTTCTTTAGCCATCATATTTTTCCTTAAAGCTTTTTAGTACGTTTGTAGCAGGTAATTCTTTGTCAAAGAAAAGGTACAGTATCAATGTGTCTATGCAGACCCACGGTACAGAGCCTAGGCAGTCTTTTACCCTGCCGCTAAAGTAGTTGTAATCAACATGCAGCCTGAGACTGCCAATTTTTCAACTGTAAGTTATTTAATTTTTCCTTTAAAGTGTCTTCCCTATTGGCCAAGCTTAATAGATTCCAAGAAGTGAATGGCATCAAGTGACCTTTTTTCATGGACAATGTACTTGCTTCCTTGATGCTGTCGGAAAACAAAATCTGAAATCGTTCCCATACAGTGCAGCAGTGACACTTGACTCCTTAGCGTTTAAGCTTACCCTTGCACTAAATGCTCAGGAAATTCTCTTAGTGAGCACATAAACAATTTTAGCTGTTTAACCTCAAAGCCCTGCTCGCTTTAAGTCTTGAGAAAGTTTGAGGGCTGTGTGTCTTGAAACCTGAGTATAGTTTCTTTGCGATAGAACTGGAATTGCTTACAAATGAAGTCAGAAGTGTTTCCTGCTGCCTGCATCTGTGCTGAGACTATTTCCTCCTCTTTAAGAGGAGAGCATTTAGCAAAAGTGGATCATTTCAAACTGTTGAGCAGCCTGTTTCACTCCTTTCCTCTCCCACCCTCTACCTTTTATTTTGAGGTTATTTCAGCTCTTTTTCTACGCTTTTTTTTTATTTTGGTAAGTCCATACTGACTGCAATCTACCTGAATATTTCTTCATAATTTTCCTATAAAGAAAAATCGAGGTTGCAGAAATAGATTAGATGGCTTTTTGGGAACTGGCTCAGTCAAAGTTATAACTAAGTTCTAGTATTTTCATTGTTCCTTCTCAACCATTGCTCAACTTGTGATGCTTCAGCTGTGGAATTCACTGGGGCAAAATCTTGGCTCACTGTCAAGCCACAGCAATCCTGTAGGCCTGCCATAGCCTCTTCCTCACTCGTTGCCCACCAGAACCCACTCTGCCATAATTAGCACTGAGTTGCAGAAAGTGAATCACTGCAATTTTTCTGAGAACTCTGGAAGCCGTGCATGAACGCAAGCCAAGTCCCCTAGCAGTTGATTAGTTTTCCAGTTAACAAGCTTTCTCTTCTTCCCATAGAAATTTCAGTTGCCAATGAAGGAAACCTGTGTTGGGTGTCAGAAGACTGTGTACCCAATGGAAAGGCTCTTTGCCAACCAGCAGGTGTTTCACATCAGCTGTTTCCGCTGTTCCTATTGCAACAGTAAACTCAGGTAAACACACCACTCCATTTGGCTGCCGTCTAGGAAGTGTAGCTTTCCTCTTCAGCAGCTGAGTAGGATGCTGTTCAGGCTTAGCTGAGCTGAAGGCAACCATAATCCAGCGAATTGGAGAGGAGCGTAGGAGTGGTAATATAGTCCTAGTTCTGCCGGTGGCTTTTGCACTTGATGCAGTCTATTTTTAAACTCTTAATGTGATTTTATGTGGGGAAAAATGTAATGTCCAATTTTGTGAAGAACTCCTGACATTTGAAAAGAGGGCCATACAAACTCATGAAAGCTGTAAGCTTGTCTTTTTCTAAACATGTTGGAAGACGGAAATTGAATCTCTTCAGTAACGTAACTAAAATATACACCCGTCTCGGTGGCTGAGACACAGAATGCTAACATTTGACTTCATATTTTCCTGAACAGTCTTGGGACATATGCATCTCTGCGTGGGAATATTTACTGCAAGCCTCACTTCAATCAGCTCTTCAAATCTAAAGGCAATTATGATGAAGGCTTTGGACACAAACAGCATAAGGAATTATGGGCAGGCAAAACTGAACGTGAAGAATCCCTGGAGAAATCTGTCCACGGTGTATATGCAACAGAAAGTCCGCAAAGCCCAGGCGTGGAGGATGCCCCAATTGCAAAAGTAGGAGTTCTGGCAGCAAGCATGGAAGCAAAAGCTTCAGCTTTGCCTGAAAGAGAAGAGAGACCAGCAGAAACAAAAAAGCTCAGGATTGCCTGGCCGCCTCCATCTGACCAAGGTATTCAAGGAAGTGCCTTAGATGAGGGCATCAAAGTATTCAAACCCAAATGGCCCCCGGAAGAAGAGATTTCCAAGCCAGATGTGCTGGAGGATGTGGATCTGGATCTCAAAAAGTTAAGAAGAACTTCCTCACTGAAGGAAAGAAGTCGTCCCTTTACAGTAGCAGCCTCGTTTAGAACAGTATCTGTTAAAGGCCATAAAACAGAGAATTCATCTTCTCCTTCTAAGGCAGAGAGAGACACGTCGAAAAGAAGCGAGGAACTGGAGAGAGAGATCGTGGTAGACAAAAAGCAAAAGGAAAAGAAGGTTGAGAATAGAAACATCCAGAGTGCTGAAGAGAGAAATGTAGAGGAAGAACGGGAATTGTCTGGTATCAAAACGGTAGAGCATAACTTTGTAGAAAATGGCCAGGTGAATGCAGAGACAGATGAGGAAGAACATGCTATGGAAGAGCAAGAAATTCCAAATGAAGAATTCCTTGAACCAAATTCTCCTAAGCATTCCAGCTTAGCCAATGTTGTGACTGCTAAGGAATCATCTCCTAACCAGAATCGCAAATCCCAAGATGTTGGTTTCTGGGAGGGTGAAGATATGGAAGATCTATCTGTGGAAGAACAGATCAAAAGGAATCGTTACTATGAAGAAGATGATGAAGAATAAATTGGCCTTTTACTAGAAAACTTGCTGCAAGGTGCTGGGCCTTTTTAAATTGGTGTTTTTAGCTTTAACAAACAGCTGTCCTCCATTAAAGCGATGCTATACTGCACATTGACATTAAGGGAATCCTATGTACAAATTATCTCAACCAGAAAATACTCTGGAAGCCTGCAAAGAGTATATTTAGGTGCATGGAAACAAGTATCTGGCTGCGGGATAGTTTCAACAGGTAATCTCTGTCCACAGCACAAGAACAAAGCTGTTCTGTACTCCTACTGTCTTATCCTTTTTGAGCTTCAATACATATTTCACTAACAATTTACAGAATTTCACTGTACTCACAGGTGTGAGTGGTGTGAAACAGGCTTTCTGTAATACACTACTTTTACCACTACAAATGCTACTGCAGTGCTTAGGGACCAACTTCAAAGGGACTTTCTGGCCTGCTTTAAAAATGGTGACTTAATGCACTTTAATACATGTAAAGGGCACAACTGGGATTTTTTTTTTTAATAATAAAAACATTTGTGTTTGTGCTTCGTATCCAACAACTAAAGCATCTTAAACTGAGTGCAACATGATTTTCTTTCTCAAAACTGCCTATGATCAATTGAAGACTCCCTACTCCCTTTATTTTCCTCTGTGCAACTGGAATGGTGTGCCCGTTGCTGGAACATATGTATTTTGGTGCTTATCCAGAAGCTGTGCTGACTGACAGATCTCTTTGAGGACAAGTCAACACCTTTGCAGTAGCCTGCAGGGCATTACTTTTGCATTTCATATGCATTTGAAGTGGGTGTTTTTTGTTGTATTTTTTTTTTTTTTACTTGGAGTTCATCATCATTCATTTTAAACTGCAGATAATATTTTTAAGGCCTTTTGACAACTTTGAAATCCTACTTGTATCAAGCTGCCATAAATCTTTTCATTTTGCCTGTGAAATTATGCTGCATTGCAAAAATGTCTGGAATAAAATCATCTGAACCGTGAAACTTTCTGATTGCTAGCATTGAAGCTTAGTACATTTTTAAACTTGACTTCATTTATTTTACAAATAATGAAATCTTGAATGGTGGAAGGAGGATGCCCTTTTATATTAGCTTTTAATTGTACTGTATTCTCATGAGAATTAGCTCTTAACTATAAGGTGTAAAATATTCTGCTCTCTTAACAGTCCTGTTAACTACAAAACCTTCAATAAAGTTCAGTCATTTACATTAAAATTTAGGTCTGAAGACTGGATTCATACTCGTTTCACAAAGGGGCGGCGTTTTAAAAAGACCATGAGAAAAGATGGGTGAAAAACCAGTGATCTCACTGGAAGCTGGAGACCAGACAGTGATTTTTCTGGTGCCACTAGGTGACACTGTGTGTCCACTTTTTTTCTGGTTGACAGTCGAATGGGCAGACTGTGCTCTCATACGCAAGAGCCTGTGGAAGAGGGATTAGAACAGGATGGGCAAAAGAAATGAGGACGTGCAGGTATTTTACACTTCCATTTCTGGCTTCAGGTGGTTCTCAGGCATGGTAGCTGAGGACAACTGAGAGGTTTTCTTTTTTCCCCCCTTCCTATAAGCATCTTTGTATTGCAGTTATCTTCACTTAAGCCTGAGGTGGGTTTGGTTGGGATAGACAGGGGCTAAGACCTAGAAGAAATGCAGTGTCCTGCAGCAGCATGAGAAAATCCACGTGTGTATGACATGTATATAGGGGAAAGGGAGACAGAGAGAAGGGAAAAGCAGCCTGCTATCTAGCTGGAAGGTATTAGCAGTTGCACATCATGAGGTGTACAACCTACTGCTAATTTTTCTTTCTTTTTAAGGGAGAAGTAAGACTTGATTTGTACAGACAGAGGTATTGCAAAACTAAGAAAGTCGATGTGCAAGCACATGCTGCTTTCTGTAATCTTTATTGCTTCCTAACAAAATCCATTTGGTATCAGATTTCCTCAAATTACTAAGCAATTGGAGATATCTCTGACTGGAAATTATGCTAAGTGTATTTGAAAAGGAAGGGAAGAATATTTATTGTGGACTTGGATTTATTTATTTCTGAGGAAACACAAATTTTATAATGCATCCCCAGTTACGTGATACTAAAGCAATACTGGCTGCAGTTACCAGAGACTTTAACTAGAACTAACGATATATAACATTAAATCTGAGGCATCTGTGAGTCTCTGAGATAGAAGGACCCTTATTGTTCACTCAGACTGGCTGAACATCCTCGAGGAGAAATTAGCAAAGTGGTACTTTTAAATAAAGTCATTGATTAAAAAAAAAGTGAACAGCTCATGAACTAGCCTGTCCTTGAATCTATTAGTTATCATAGTATTTGAGTGCTTAATGGGCCATTTAATTTGCTCTCAACTGGACAGATGCCAAAAGAGCTATTATATGAAAGATGGAACATTTGCCACAATGTACAAGCAAGCTGATGCTGCCCACCTTTATGGAGAGTTTGAGAACCTAATTGAAAGGCTTACACAAAGACTAGGCTTTTTTACTTGGTAACCCTCATCCCAAGACTATCAAGCCAAAACACAAATTTTTCTGAATGTTTTAAAAGCTATAAGGAGTATCTTAAACTTTGCCAACCAGTGTACCTCTCGCTCTCTATTTGTGCTTAAGCGTTAAACCATATTGCTATTAATATTAGTAAAACTAATCCTCGGTATCTTACCATAAACTCTTCCCATGAGAAGTTGCACTGTCCTGCTTGCAGCTCTGGGGCCCTTCCCTTCAGAGGTGAGTGAAACGAGCTATGAGCCCGTCTGAGGAACCTTGCCCCTCGGGGGTGAGTGGGAGGTGGTTTATCTACCGGAGCTGAGTACCAACCGCTTCCACAGTGTTCAGGCTGGGCTCCGCGCCTGCCTCAGCTGGGGCCTTCGTGGGGGAAGAGGCCGGACTTCCCTCAGGAGCGCGTGCTTTGGGCCCCATTAAAGACTGTCTCGAGGACTTTTTTCAGTCAGAACAACTCGTCTCTGTTCGTGGAAAACCCCCCGAGGGCTCGGAAGCGCGTCACAGGCCGCCCTAACGCCGCGTCCCCTCAGCGCTCGC
>NW_008794786.1:383117-392042 GCF_000699145.1 Aptenodytes forsteri
CGGGGGGGCCGTGGCGGGCTTCCCGCCCGCCGCGTCTTCCGAGGCTCTTTTTGTGTGGAAAGAGAATATTGTGTAACCCTGGAAAACCTGTCCCGGGAACCTCCTCCGTGTCTGTCACGACACACACAAGCCCGTGGGGCTCTTCTCTCCCTTGGCTTTGGATCCCGAGTGGCTCCTCCAGTGCTAGCGGTACCTTATGCTGAGGTGGTGCAAGAAAAAAGTCTGGGGAATTCACTTTTATTTCTCCTCCTGTCCAGGAGAACCTCGGCTGGGCGAGTGAGAGACAACTGGCTGCTGCTGCTCTGCAGTTAGTTTGCTTGTGTTGCTGGACTCTGCTTTTATTGTACTTTCCTTGTGAGTTCCTGGATGAGGAAATAGGACTTGTTCACATGGCCTAGCATATTATTAAACAATTTGTGGATCCTCTGCATCTTGGGCATGGTGTAAGTGCGTGCAGCTCATCGTATCTGCCCATAAACAGGTGTAATACAGCATTTCTCATTTACTTGAGTATCCATAAACGTGTGATATTAACTCTTCCCTGGGGCAGAGGTTTATCCTTTCCGCGATGAACATCTCTTACAGCTACACGTGGGGCGGACTGTGTGGGTGACATAGATACTAATTAGTAAAGTGGCTTATTTAGGAAAACCGTTAGGTGAAGTAGACCAAGACACCTTGTATTCCTGTTCAAGTAGTTCATTAAAGATTGATTTAATCTTAAATTTCTACACTGAAAGGGCAGAAGTATTACTAGGCATGAAAAGGGCTGTAGGACTAAAGTGTGTGGGAATCGAGTTGGTTTTGTTTTGTGGGTTTTCTGCAAGAAGTGTGAATTTTCTTGAGCTTTCAGAAATTAAACAAGAGGGGACTGGGGTGAAGTAAAAAGATAGGCGAACAGTGGAGAAAAATGAAGCAGGTCAGCAGAGTAGAAGAGAAATTTGGGAGGCTCTTTTTTTCTCCATCTTATCTTTCTGCCCTCCAAAAAAAAAAAAGCTTGAGAAAACTACTGGCGGGGGGGGGAAGTGCAGAGGACCCAGCAACACACATGGCAGTGCCAAAATCTCATCTCAGCTTGGCATGCTACTGCTAGTCTGGGCCAAATGTTCACACTTGCCAGCAGACAAGGAAAGGAAGTTGTGAGACAGAACGATACCCCTGAAAGGGATATTGTAGGAAGGTCTTCTCGCTTTCCAGGCCCTCTTTAGTCCAGGTGTCTCAGTCTGGGGAAGAAGTGCAAAAGATTCTCTTTTCTCTGCAGTATGAGATGTTAGGAGAGATACAGTGCATCCTACCACACCTAGTAACACAGTCCTCCTGGTAGCAATTACTTTATCCTGATAATATCTACCTGGTTTGTGAAATTTCTTTTGCAGTGTTAATTTAGGGAGGAGTCAAATGACAAATTAAGTCCTCCACCTACACAGTAAAACCTAGAGACTGTGGCCTGGTTCCTGAGAGGGTTGTTCTTTTTTTTCAGCTGTGTCTTTGCTATAGTGTGTCTTAATGGTGGTATCCTGCAGTGAAAGCAGATTGAGAGAGCAACATCCAGGGCAGTTTCTAGTATGTTTATTTTAAAAGACCGTATTTTTTAAGAAATGCTTTTCTCTTTCCTCCTGCCACTTTGAACATGTCATAAAAGTTCAGATTTGTCTTAATAAAATCCTATTGTGCATATACCCTGATTCAGGCTTTGGGGATGATTGTGTCCAATGTCTTCCTTGCCACACAATTGGCAATCAGACTTGATGACTCAGAACTTGAATTATATACTTGTGCAGCTCTTTTGTTTAAGTTTCTTTTAATGTCTTTCTTTTCTCCTTTTGCTGAATCTCTTCAGTGTAAGGAAGTGCTTTTGTGACACTGACGCGTGTAACGCTGACACATATTTCTATTAATGAATGCTCCTATAAACCTTTGCATCACGGTGTTGGTAAAATATTAATTAGGCTGACTGTCTGTGGGAAGTATATGACTATAGAGATGAGGCAAGACTCATAGAGGAAGGTACAGTCCTGACTCGGTGGTGGGATTTTTGTGCAGGCAAGACAAAGAAGAACTTCTGCCCGCAAGTTTGGGTGTGTTTTTTTTTTTTTCCCTTAGTTATACTTGCTGTTACTTCTCCTTACACATCTTGTCCCACTGCAGGCACAAAAAAAATTCCCAGGTATTTGCGAAAACCTGGAGCCTTTTATTCATATGATGTGTTTATAGTTACACTGGAATGCCCTTCGGTAACAGGTATGCTTGTTACTCTACAGGTCTGAGGAAGGATCTACAGCTTGTGCTCAAGCTGGGGGGGAGAAAAAAGTGATTTTAGATGCTACTTCATCAGGTCTGTCTGGAAAACTAGGGACAGTTGTGGAATGAAGTGGTTTAATCATAACACAGTGAAACTGAGAGATTATGGAAAGATGAACTCTTACTTTGAGTGCGTACTTTATAAATCTTACTATTTTCTAGATTGTTCTTCCTTTTCAGAGCTGTAATAGAGAATCATCAGACAAACTTGAATGTTCCATAAAGAAGGATTCTGCCTTTGGGTTTGTGAAGTACAACATGCCTGAGAAATATTTGTTGTAACGTATGAGTCTGTGTACTTGAAAATTGGTGTTGGTTTCAAAATCAGTCTATTGTAATAACTAGTGTGAAAAAGGTAGCTTGGTAGGTATGACTTAAGCCGATGAGCAGATACCTGTTCAGAAAGGTGTAATATAAGTAATTAAATGATGATAATTCCTTGCTGGGAAGGTGTGGCAGTAAGTTGACCTTGGGAATAGTTGCTGCAGTTAAGATTTCTGTGGAATCATAAAATAATTTAGATTAAAAGGGACCTCTGGAGGTCACCTTGTCCAATCCTCTCCTCAAAGCAAGGCCAACGTTTTAGTCAAGTCAGGTTGCTCATGGTCTTGTGCTGTTCAGTTTTGAATATCCCCAAGAATAGAAATCCTACTGTCTGGGCAGCCTTTTTTTTTTTTTTTTTTTTTGGTACTTAACTGCTATTGCTATGCAGAACTTTTTCTCTGTGGGATACAGTGCAAAACTTGCACATCTGAAAGCCTATTCTGGGACCAAAAATACAAAATAAAACACCACAGAGGTTTTAAGTGTGAGTTTTCCTTAACGGACACCTAAAGGAAATAGTGTGTCATCTTGATATTTTTTTGACTGACAACAGGATTGATCATTCACTTCATATTCCACCTGCAAGGTACTAATTGGTTAAAGCAATTGGACCGTGGCTGTTCAGTGGATTCATGAGTGTGAGCCAGTTGTCCCCGGCCCAGGTAAAAACACCTTGTACGGCTAGTCAGGAAGCCCTGCAGAAGGACAGTTGTCATTTGCAGTTCATTGCATGAACTACTTGCGGAGTTAGAGAAGCTACGTTATGGTGTTGGGTTAGACTTCCTTAAAAGTGATGAAATCCGTTGCTGCCATCCTTTTTCCTTCCTGTTTCTGTGACTGGGACTACCTCCGTTGCCTCCATTGCTGTGACTTGTCTGTTTGCTTGTGTTGATGTCTGTCTGCTTCTGTGCACCTAGAAATGTTTGTGGGTTTTTTTGGTTTGCTCTTTGGTCACCTGCATGCTTGACTGAGTAACTTGAGTCCTGCACTGTATCTGTAGCCTGTGGCTTACTCTTGATTCCCCCCCCCCCCCCCCCTCTTTTTTAAATGAACATCTGTATTTTTTCCCTATGCCTGCTAGTTAAGGAAGCCTACTACTCAGGAATAGTTTCATGCAAAGTTTTGAGGTTTTGGGGTTTTTTTGCAATCTTTAGGTCCCAAAGTGAATTATTTCTGCATCTTTTTTTCTGAGGAGATGCTGTTTCTTCTTTCCTTGATGCTTCAGGTTTTGAGTTCTAGAATAATGCCAAAACTTTGTATGGATCACTATGAGCTTTGTTAACCATTCCTTCTCTTCTTTACTTGTTCTTAAAACAAAAGAAGACTTTCCTGAATAATAAATTAATTGAATGTGCAGACTTCGAGATCTTTCAGGTTTCCTCTTACGTGAGGAAACTGACCCAAACTGAGTATCTTCAGGCCAGGATTTTTTTATAGAGCTGTTAGCACTGTCCCCCAGAAAATGAAATAAAAATATTTGGCATCCTGTAATTGCACATGTGTACTTCTTTGCTGTTGTTGTGGTATATCCTGTAGGAAAGAAGAGTATAAAGATGTACACTTTTATGGGGGTCTAGCCAAATGTTTCATAACATCAGAACATGATTTCTGGCTGGTGGTCTAGATTATAGAGGAAGCAGTGAGCCTTTTGAGCAAAGCTAAAAGGAAATCACCCTTTCCTTTTTTTTAATTTTTTTTTAAAGCTGTGACTGTTGAAATGAACAGGACGTATGAAGAAATGGGGCAGGACAGTGAAACCTGGGGCCACAGTGTCTGTTACTTGTTTAGTATTTTCTAAGAGCAGGGGAGTTCCTTTACGATTAGTCATGAGCTAATCTGTAATTTCTCAAGGGGGAAACCCCACAACCTGTGTCTGTTCTTAAATGCAGTCATAGCTCTTTGTTACTAACAACGTACTCCCAAGAGTGATTGCTGTTGGAACACTTATAGTCGTGATTCTCCTGAATTTTAATCTCTCCTTTTAAACACAAGGAGAAATGGTAACAAATGTAGTGGTTGGAAAAAGCAGCATTTTCTGCTTGATGGCACTCTGAGTCTGCTAAATGGAATACATATGTGCGATTGGTTGTCTTAATTCAGTTGTCTCTGAAACACTCTCTGTTTTGAAGCAAAATAGATTTAATGATGCAAACGTTGGGTCCTTTTCAAAATCAGTTTTGAGAAACAGGTTCTTTGCTCGTGCTCGCTCCGTCTCTCAAAATAATTGATTAAAAAGATAATAAAGATTGCTCCTTGAAACCCCCCTCTCTTGCCCACCAACAGGAGAGAAAACAATTCACGTGTTCAGGTAACACATGCATTTTCCTTAGAATCCTGTGCCCGTTTTGACACAAAGGTACAGCAAAACCTAATTTTTTGAACATGTATTTATGCATTTTAGTTGCAAAACCAGGCTTGTTTTCAGAGTGTCTGTGCTATAAAATTCACAAAGTGTTAGATCAGCTTTTGGAATACGTGGTGCATACAGGACTGAGTGGGATACTGAGATCTTGGGTCTTTCACACTGAGTGACTTCTTTCGTCTTCCTCACTCTCTCAAAGGAAACAAGCCACTTTGGTTTTGTTTGTTTGTTTGTTTTGGGGAAAAATAAAAAACTGTGTGTCTTTTAGGAACTGTGTCACTTGAACTTCCCTTTTTTCTGAGCTATGTGACACCAAGGGGCATTCTGGAAATAAGGTATTTTGTTTATAGGGCTACAAGGGCTCTAGCATTTATGTTTGCGGAGGACTCCTATCAGTGATCTGTTATTTTATTTCCGAGTAATGAGAATCACCCTGGGGAAACACATTCTGATCCTTACAAGCCAAGGACATTAAGATTTGATTTTTCATTTTACATGTGTGTACTGTATGTGCTGCTGTCTGCAATTACCATTTGGACTAATAAAAGATTACTTCACCTGTGAAGTTTCTTTAAGCAAAGCGAGTGGCGATCTTCAAAAGCTTTTTGGATGGGTTTTGCAGCTGGTGACAAGTCAGGGTCCTTGTGATTTAGGCAGAGGAGGGAAATAGATATCTTGTTTTAATCTAGCTCTTTCTTCGGCACTCTTTCAGGTTTATTGCCAAGCCATGTGCCATAAACCTTGGCATTCAAGACAGTGGACCTCACAGAGCCCAGCCCAATGCAATTTTAGAGAAAGTGTTTACATCCATCACTAAGGTGAGTCATGCTTCAAATTCTGCTTGAAATGGAATTTGAGAGAAATGCTTTTCACACTGTGCATGCACAATGAGTGTGCTCTTTCTTATTTTGCTTTGCCTCTGGCACGTCCTTCTTGTAGCAAAGTAAATTCTCTTTATGCCTGACCTATTCTTTTGTGCACAGAAGAATCTTTTTTTTTAATAAAAAAATACTCTCTTTTTAGAAAGGTACGAGGCTTCTTCTTCTAGTTCCCTGCCCTTGTCCAAATTGTAACTCCTGTAAGAGGTGGTAATTCTTGGTTTAACAAGAACTTTCCCAGTATCTTTCACTTTCTATTGGAAAAGTACTACTCTTTTCCTTGAGATCTGTTCCTTTGCTGGTTTTACCGGCCAGTTGTGTTGAATGCCTTCCTCTTATTTTTGCCATTTACTGTGGAATTGGACAACAGCTGTCACAGTGGAAGTCAGTTAGTTAAGGAAAGCGTTCAGTTAATGGAAGTGTGCCCTGATAAAGGGTAGGACATCTAATGTTGACAGTAGGTGTTTCTTTTGATTGTTTCATGGCCTTTCTTTCACTTAAGCTGACAGTGCTCCTTCACTTCAGAATTACAGAATTCCACAGTCTGTGCTCTATTGAATGTTGACAGTGAAATCCACGCAGACAGCATGATAGATTTTCATTAAAGATAATGAAATGGAAGGTTTTATATTCTGATTTGGTGAAGCTGAACTTCATTATGAGCGGAGCAGATAAAGTGCTCGGTGAATGGAAGGGAAATTCTATAAAAACCTTACTAAAACTCGCCTCATGGGAACGTTAAAGTTCTGAGGTATTTGGAATGACGTGTGAACTGAAAAGTCCCTATGATTTGATGCCGTTTGTGGGGAGGACTTTTATGTAGGGGATGTCCTTGAAATTAATGTTTAGGAAACCCATGAGGATGCATTCTGTGCAAAATTTATCTAGCTTATGAAAACAGAGCTGCATTTAGCTGTACCAGTATGCTTGTGTCTGCCGTTGGATTTGGAGAATCAGAATGTAGGGTGGCACTGATGCAGGGGAAAGATTTCATTGCTGTTCTGAAATCGGAGCTCTGTAAATTCTCCTTTGAGGCAGGTTCACTTCCAATGCAGAAGTGTCAGGTAGCCCGAACCATTAAAGCCTAATAAAGTGCAGAGAGATCTGGTTGTGATGGAATTACAGGAAAGTCATGGTCTCAGTACTGAAAATCAAATGACAAATGATTTTGCTTTTCAGTTGAACAGTCTGGTGACTCTTTATTAAATCAGCATTCTGCATAGTTTTTTGGGTTTGTATGTAGCTGAAGTAGTAAAATGTGTTTATCATCTTTCAGTTGTAAGAGCTCCCTGGCAGAGCTTGTTAAAAGGACACTGGTCTGAAACTAACGTGGCTTATCTCACCACTGGGCCATTTTAGAGGTAGTTATCAGGTTTTGTTCACTTTCTCTTATAAATCCATTTATGTCATTATTCAAACAAATAAATTGCCAGTAGAGTTTCCAGTCAGAGAACAGTGATATATTCTTTATCATACAATAATTACAGTTTTCAAATTTAATTTTATTTATAAACTTTGATAACGGAAATAACGCTATCTCTACGATGCCCTTTTGGAATATACAAATATCTAGTGTGTTAAACCAACTCTTACTTTAAAGTTTCCCTAAACTTGCAGTGAGTAGCAACCCTTAACTGTGTTCAGCTTTGATCTTCCTGAGTCCTGGACTGTTTGAATTGATGTGCAAGTTTTAACAGGTAGGACAGGACATTTTAAAAGTGCCTCCCCCCAGATTAAGAAACAGAACAAATGCATTCTTTGTCATAATGTGCTGTCAAATGATGAAATAGATGAGGAAACGTTAAACCAAAAGCATTCTGAATAATTAAGTAATTAGTGGCTTATGAAGGTTAAACTTGAATGAACATTTGTGGCAACGGGTTCCTGCTTCTAGTCTATACGTAGTGCTTTCCTAGTGTGTGTTTTTTGTTATCCGTGCATCATTTCTATCACAGTACAGAGGGGATCTCAGACTGAAAGTAGGTTGAGAAGTAGGAGAAATGACGCTTGTTTCATTTTCCTTCAGTCTCCAGATGGAAAAAGGTTAGAAGGCTTGTCAAAACAGCTAGACTGGGATGTTCGAAAGATCCAGCGCTGGTTTC
Source organism: Aptenodytes forsteri (assembly GCF_000699145.1). NCBI lineage: Eukaryota > Metazoa > Chordata > Aves > Sphenisciformes > Spheniscidae > Aptenodytes > Aptenodytes forsteri. Next base: position 391,085 of record NW_008794786.1, read on the forward strand.
GTCATCGGAGGAACCAGGACAAACCCACCACCCTCACTAAATTTTGTGAGAGCATGTATGTTTGTGCAGAGGCCAAGATGTGGCTTCATCTTAAAGCTCCAGCTGTATGTTCTCTTTTCTAACTGAAACTGTGGTCAGCTGCTAATTTAAAGTAGTGTCTTGGGGTTGGCTGGTGGAAGATAAATTCTTATATAGGCAAATGAAAAAAGTTAGGAGGGCTTTTTAGAATTCAGTATTCTAAAATATTTTGTATATGTGCATGAGAGACCAGAACACATGTGCAGGAGTTATTCCTGTCAATGATGAGCAGCTTTAGATAGTGGACCAGGTCCTTAATGCAAATGTAGCACTTAAGTGTGCATGTGTGTGCATGTATGCATATGCATGTGCACAACTTGAGTAATTATACTGAAGACAAGTCTGCTGTCTGCAGAGTTATGTTGCAGACCAGCGTTTGTTCCCAGGCAGAATGACCTTATGCTTACACAATGATGTATATACTTTTATACAAACACTTCTTGGATTCCTGTTCTTTTCATTTCAGTTCATTCTTTTGTTCTTTGTTTCTTTCTGAATGCTTGCAGTTACCTCTGTTAGCGTAGTAGCATCTGAATATTTTTTCCTGACTTGTTATTTCTTCTGTGCTGGTTTCTTTCCTTTCCAGTAACTTTCTTCATATTAATTCTTCCCCCCAGTATGGTTTTGTCTACTTAAAGCCAGAAGGTAAGAGGGACAAATAATATATATATTAGGATACCTTCTGGATAACAATGACTTATCTTGTTATCTTGTTATTGTGTATTAAAGCATACGAACTATAGGATAGTTTGGGTTGGAAGGCACCTTTAAAGGCCATCTAGTCCAACCCCCCTGCAATGAGCAGGGACATCCCCAACTAGATCAGGTTGCTCAGAGCCCCGTCCAACCTGACCTTGAAAGTTTCCAGGGATGGGGCATC
>NW_008794786.1:392530-402851 GCF_000699145.1 Aptenodytes forsteri
TTCCTGGCAGGGCTGCTCTCCATCCCTTCATTCCCTGCCTGTAGTGATACTGGGGGTTGCCCTGACCCAGGTGCAGGACCCTGCACTTGGCCTCGTTGAACTTCATGAGGTTCACACGGGCCCACTTCTCGCATGTTCACTCTGAACTTTATTTCAAACTTGGCTGTTGATGCAAACTTGTGTGTGGTGTGAAAACTCTTAAATAGGTTTATCCTTACATGAAATATTTACAAAAGAAGGATTACCATTTGGTGGGTGAAAATCTTTCAGGTGTCAGAATTGGGTTTTCTCACAATTATTGCAGTTTTTGTTACAAATGTTAACCAGAAGGTATTTCTATTTCATAAGTTTAATTTTTGCTTCTTTTTCCAGGTGGAGATTTACATTTTATTTAAGTATATTTTTTTATGGAATCAGGTTTCTCTGGACGGTGAGTTGGTGTGTCACCCCCCCCCTTGTTGTTCTGTGTGGCATGCAGCTGGGTTATGGCTGTGCCGCTGAAATATAGGGGGTTTAACTACTTGTGTCACTTCTTCAGTGCTTGCACCTAGCTTAAAACAAGGGGGGTTTAGTGGTGATAGTCATCTTTATGTTCCCTTATTTGGGATCCTGGGGTTTCTGTTTAACGACCTTCTTTACACTATAGGAAAGCTTCTATACAGATCTGTCATTATGGAAATATTAGAAACTTTATTTGTCCTGTTACCCCAGAATGGGACAGAACTATTTTGGGGTTTTTTGCTATGAAGAGCTGCTTATTTTTTTCCTCATCTCCTTCTTGAACGGATACAGTTTCATCTCTTTAGGTCTTTATTATTATTAGAACTGTATGATTGTTCTTTGAATTTCCATTGCAGTATAACTTGCCTTTGACTGTAGAGGGAATATTTTAAATCACTAGGATGTTTTACAATAAACTTAGCTTGAATGGTAGAATCAAGATAAAACTTCAGTGAAACAGTACTGTAGTGGTCAACTGCCTTAGATGATAGGGAAGAAAAAACCCAGTAGAATAATGGCTTATCTTTTTCCCTTTAGGCACCCTGGTTTTGGGACACACGACAGTGCTGGTACAACTACCCTTTTCAGGTACGAGATAAACACTTACTAGATTCTAACTTTTTGCACAATTTCAGTTTTTATTTTTTGTTAATGATAGCAGATTGAAACTCAGTAGACTTGAGTGCTTCTCCTTATTCTGCGGGGTGGATGCTGCACAGGCTGCAACCTGGTAAGCTTTCTAGTGAGTGAATGGCCATCCCTTTTGGACAGCACAAAGGTGGCATTTACTCTTCATGTCTTCAGATCCTGGTTAGATTTGTCAACAGCAGTGTTTCCTCAGATAGAACTGCCTCAGTTCATTTTATGTTTACTTGCTGCTGAGATTATTAAAAGTGAAAAAAAATTATGCATAAAATTATACCGGTAACTTCTTTACAGTGTTGTTTTCATTATGCAGCAAGTATGATTGTATGGAGGTCAACCAGTCTGTTTCAGTGCCTGGTTTTCCTAATCCAAGAGGCTGCAGTATGAGTTGTAAATATTGACAAGGGAATCTTACTCCTTTTGAATAAAGCTCAAACACACAAGTATGTTTGTGTGACTAAGCCTAGAGTAAGATGTCTGTTGCTTAAGCTTGTTTTTACTAAACCTTAATTCTGGATCTTTTAACTTACGCCTCAGCATTCTGGAGGAACAGAGTGGGATGGGAAGGAAGGAAGGAAGAAGTCGATTTTAATGTAAATTTTAAAGTACTTTGTCTTCTAACTGTGCTATCTTTGTTTGTTTTCCAGCCTCTAACATCCAGGCTTTATTATTACTATATCTTGGAGCTGGCCTTCTATTGGTCTCTCATGTTTTCTCAGTTTACAGACATTAAACGGAAGGTGAGATTAACCAGAATTGCACTAACCACTTTGCTAAGTAGATAGGACTAACAAAAAATGTCAGTGTGCCTGGCCAGTAAAGCTAAAGCATAGTAATAACTGTATTTTTCTTCCTCATTCACATCTTTGTGTAGCCTACCTCCTTCTGTAATCACTACCCAGTCCTGGGGAAAAGGGAGGAGCAAGCCTGATATGCAACCTCATATATACTTGAGAGTCCCTTTCACCTTCCAGGGGAAAGAACAGAATCACTCAATACCTCCCAATAAAAAGTTATCAAATCATTGCATAAAAATAGATTTAATTAGAAGGCTTGCAAGAAAACATGAAAATGAGATGCTCAAAGCAGTACCTTGCTGAGCCGGGTGAGAAAATGGCAAACACTAAAGCAATAGTAAATGGTTTTTTGAAAGTTAATTTTTCATCTGTGTGTGTAGCGGAATGATGACTGGTTGCGATTGCCGAAATCTAATTCCGTTGCGCTACGTTCTAGGATTTGGCTTATTGTTGCTGTTGGAAAACAGTTCATAGTAAATCATGGTTTATTGCTTCTGTTATACAAACTGCAAAGTAGCAAATTATCCCAATCCTTGCATTGACTGTTCAAAAAGAAAAGTTTGCCTGGGATTTTTTTTCTGTACTGAAATATTAGCAGGTGAGGCACTACAGAATATCTTGGAGCTGCAGAAAGGGAGTGATTAACAGCATCTGTGATACTGTTTATAATGTTTAATTTTGTACTCTGACTTTAACAAAGTGGATTACATTCCCCACTGCAAGCATGGTAAGGTACATTGATGTGGAAGTGTTGTACCCAGGGGGCTAAACTGGAAAACAGCCCTGAATGTATGTGCATTGTAAACTTTTTTTTAATGAAGTGGCCTAGTTCTTGCTGTTGGGTTTTCTTGTGTTCTGTGCCTGCTATGCGCTGGCAGGCTTTTGCACACTGACAACAGTGGTTAAACCACGACACAGCAGCGTACTTAAAATTTGTGCCAAGAGCTGAAAGGACTAGCGATATGACTGTAAAACCAAAAGGAGCCAAAAATAAGGGCCATATGTTGTCCCGTCAATCTTTTCAGTGGGGTCTGCAGGCATACTTATCTTTACTTTGCATGTGTGTGCCGAAGAGACTGTGCTGTGCCGGTGTATGCAGAGTTCTGACTTCGCAGGAGCACAAATGCTAGGAGAGACCTTTCTGGAACCTTTAGTGACGATGGTTGATGTTGTGTGATGAGCTGTGCTTTATATAAAGTGGAGTCAGAGTCTGAACTGAAGTAATCCTATGACCCCAGTTAGTCAGTTTTGTGGCTCTGTTCCAAACCTTTGTATTTGTTTGACAGCCAAAGAGTCTTCATTCATTTTTTTTTTCTGTTTCCAGGACTTCCTGATCATGTTCGTCCATCATTTGGCTACAATTGGACTCATTACATTCTCTTATATGAATAATATGGTGCGGGTTGGAACTCTGGTGCTGTGCCTGCATGATGCATCAGATTTCCTTTTAGAGGTGAGTTTCTTTTCAAATCTTTGCATACCTAATGCTAGTGTGGTCTCAGGGGAGCAAGCTGACGTTCCTATTCTTGATAAACTGCATTAAATACGCCATAAAACTTGTGCTGCTGATCCTGCCTTGTCAGCTTTTCCTCATAACTGCTTTAGTGCTGAGAATAATCCCTAAATGTTCCAAACTCCTTACAAATGTGACGGCTTGAGGGTTTTTGAAGCTCTACAGCCTGGTAATCACATGAGTGCACAAAGGGAATAATACTCTCATGTTTCTTGTCTCTTTTAGGCTGCAAAGCTAGCCAATTATGCCAAGTACCAACGTCTATGTGATGCTTTCTTCATGCTCTTTGGTGTCGTATTCATTGTTACACGGTTGGGCATTTATCCTTTCTGGTAAGCACCTTGAGCTGTAAGGTCTTGTTTGTTCTTCCAATCCTTTAAGCAAAGCCTTTGTATTTAGACTTCTTGCAAGCATTCCAGCCTGTCCCTCAAGGCAGCCTGAAGTTGCAGACAACCCAAGTACTGTTTGGAGCAGTACGTTCAACTAGGCATATGAAGAAACCTCTCAACAGTCAGCTGAGGGAGTGTGAAAAGTGACTAGAATCCTAATGCACAGCTGGCCCCTCTCCTCTTACTGCAAAGTGATGACAGTGCTTATTAGCTGGAGCCAAGTCAGCCAGTATCTGCTCTGAAAGACTTGAAGGGTTGTTTGCCTCTCCTAAGAAGTTTTGGAAATAGTTACAAATGAGGCATGGTCTCTTGAGGTAAATTTGATTTTTGAGTATCTGGCTTAGTCATCGTTGCAGTTTCTGATTCTTAGGACGCTCGTGTCCTGTCCTTGTGTCGTGACTGTTCAGAGCCTGAAATAGGTCTTAGGTTTCTTGGGAGGTAAACCCCTGGCTAAATGGCTTATAGCTAATCATCCTATACTGAGATTCCATCTCACCTCAATAGGTCAGGCTTGGTGAGGTTCTTCTGTTGATGAGCTGTTTTCCACTTCTTCTTTCTGTTGAAAGAGTGTGGTGAAAATTTGGTTACACCTGATGATTACTCAGTTTATTTCAGTTTTACTTCATACATTTATTTCCTAGGCAATGGACAGCTTGCATTCCGATTCTTTTTGGGTGCCTTGACGGTAGGCAGAAACAATACGCTTTATCAGGGTTGCAATTAAAGCTCTTGCTTGTTTTCCAGTAAATGCATCAAAGGAGTCTGAATAAGGAAGAGCTTTCATTCTTATGTCTTCATAGGCTCCTTCTGGTGACAGATGAGATAGTTGTCGTTGTTCTTATTGCTGCTGTCTGTCATGAGGTGATGCTCTTGCATCATGCTATTGCTCAGCAGTCCTGTAAATCTTTTATGTATTTTCCACTGGCTGTAATGTAATTCCTCAACTTTGTGGAGAAATCTGGCAAGCTTGCGGCAGTATTGCAGACCCTATGCTATTTCACTTCACATATATTCCCTTCCCTAATTAGCAGTATAAAACATCAGCAGATCTCTGGAATTGCATTTAATTCATCCATAAACTGGCTGTGAGTTAGATATTTCTGTAGCTGCATCTGGGGGACTTGGGTTCTTTGAAACGCTTGTTTTTCTTTTCTTGTGAAATGTTAAAAGCTATGTGAACTTAATGACGTCTTCAAAGGTCTCTCCATACCTCTCTACTTCATAAAATCTAAAGTGTTTATTAAATTACTTAAGTACTGGCAATAACTCCCAGCGACAAGAACAGCAAAACAGTAATGAAAGAAAGCACAAAGCTTGGTCCATAAAGCAGTTTCTAGTCCTCCAGCTTGGCAGGAGGAATCTATACAAATCTGAGGGAAGAGAGTAGCGCACAGGGAGGGAGGCCTACTGGGAACAAAATTCCTTCTTGATCTTTAAATATGGGTGAAGACTGCCCGGGTATGAATGTGTTAACAGCTGTTTTGATGACCAGCGCAGCTTGACATCACTTCCTGTAAAGTTGTTATAAATGCTCATGCTTTTGAGAAGGAAATTGGCAGCAGATCTGTATGTGTAACCAAACTGCAGAACATTCACATCTTCTCCTGTTTGTTGCTCTGTTCAAATGTTTCTAATTAGCTTTAGTCTGTCTCCTAACTCTGGCAAGAGACTAGCTGCATCGCTGCTCTGACAGGAGAAAGCAACAGATGCTTAAATGAGATACAAACTGTTGTGCATCTGGCCAGTTATCTTAATTTAGAGCTGGAAGCCATGTTACCAGCACAGCCGATCTGTAATGTGTTTCTGGATCTCTTTTAGGATTTTGAATACAACCCTATTTGAAAGCTGGGAATTGATTGGTCCTTACCCTTCATGGTGGCTATTCAATGGGCTTTTGATAACCTTGCAGATCTTGCATATCATCTGGTCTTATCTCATCATTCGCACTGCCTACAAGGCCCTCGTGCGGGGAAAGGTAAGATTGCTGGTGACTGTTTTGGGTCCTCTTTCCTACAAGCCCTATTAAGCAATCACGAGAAACTGGGCCCTTCAGTGAGGGCTGGTACTAGTTCTTGAGGGACTTGCATCAGGAGTGCTTTGTAGAACGGTAGTTTTTTTACCTTGGTCGCTCTGCAGACTTGAGTTGCCAGGTGTATACGAAGGCAGGGATGCTTTCCTCTCTGTTCTGGTCATGTGGGGAAATAACACCATTTTCCAGTACGTTCAGATGTTGTAATAATAGTGGTGATGACAGACTTGTTATATACTTTGTTTGGAGTTTAAGGTGGTAGTAGGCTCTTTTTTGAACAATCATATAGGGTGTTTTCCAACTTCAGCTGGTTCTTGGGATGTGATGGGGGTTATGCATCTTCCACTTGTTAACACTAACGCAGGCTTCTGGCTGTCAGTGCAGGCCAGGCATTGAGCTGCAGCATGCAGAGGAGAAAGGGTTATCAGAAATGCGGTGGAGTTTGCTGGTTGTCACTGGGTTAATGGGGTGCAGTCTAGTTTCAGTCCTGAGTACTCTAACTTGTGTTGGGAATCTTAGGGAGAGGGAGGGTGAAACTACAGCAGCTGGTTAGCAACAGATATTGCCCTAAGAGTGAACAATGCTGACTTTCAGCAAAAAGGCGTAGTTCAACTGAAGTGGCATGAGACAGGGCAAGGCAATCTAGGAACTAATTTGACACCCAGCCTACCCATCAAGAGAAGCCACCTCCTTTGCAGCTACCAGAGAGCAGCAGCTGATTTCACAGCACAAATGCTTTTTTTTTTAAAACAAAAAATTGGGAATCTGATCTGAGTTTCTCTCATGGCTCTACTTTATTTTGTTTGACTTCTTAGCTGCCCCTATACATGGAACGTAACCTTGAAAAATATTTATATCGTAGTTGTCTGTGGCAGTGATTGTCAGGGGAAGGCATGTTTCAGAGTATGCACATGATCTTTTCATCTGTTCCCCACAGCTGCTACTGCAAATGTCTTATTTTCTGTCTGTGCAGCTGTTTCTGTATCCTGAGGTCTACACCTTTTTCCTTTCCTTGGTTCTCTCCTGTCCAGGTGACCTAGCCAGAGAAAGGACTCTAAGCTCTGTCTTCTTCATTCTTTTCTCCTTTTCTCTGTGCCAGATTGGAGCTGGACAGTTTCATCCTTTGCATGTAAGTGTGATCTGTGCTTCTCTTCGTTCACTGAAACACATCTGTGTCTGTTTCAAGGCTAAGACAAAAGCAAAGCTATGGTCTTGGGGCTTTAGATGGCTGGTGCCTTCTCTTAAAATGTTTCTCTCCCTGGTTGATACAGTGCTGGTTCTGACAGTATGCTAAAATTCAGCTTTTTCCAAAGGTCAAAGCAGTGTCCTGGGGTTTGTTCTTATCTGCTGTCAGCTGGGTGCATGACCTTCACCTTTCTGCTTTTATATGCCCACAGAGACTCTGATACCTGTCTTTAGTGCTCATTAACACTGTGCTGATTGGAAGAGTACAGGAGAAATACAATGCAAAATCCTTTTGCGAGAAGGAGTAGAACAGTCACTTGTCCCCCAAATAATGGGAAAAATTTCAAGGGATTTCTGCTTCCTTCCAGTGACCCTTTGAACTTCCAACATAGCATGAGTGGGGAAAGATACCAGAAGTTCTGGCAACAGTCAGAAGCCAGTACATCCAACAGGCCTGTCAAAACCAATCCTGGAGATCATTAACTTTACCTGGCTTTCTGCCAGATCTTCCCTTGAGTTCCAAAACTTCCTGCCTGGTGCTGTTCGAAAGCCCTAACCCTGACTCGAAGCAAGCAGAGTAGAATGAAATCCTGAAATCCTTGGAAAGGCGCTAGCCGCAAAGTGCTTGCACATTAAGTAAATGAGGGCTATTAGTTGCAGAGGCAGAAGTGTGGAGAGCCTGCCTTGGGGTATGCAAAGCACGGGCCGTTCACGCGGTCACTGCTCGGCACCGGTGAGTTTATGGCTCTGGCACCCCGCCACCAGCCAAGGTGCTTGTTTGCAGTTAGGGCCGGGCTTATGATCTCTTCCCTTCAGCTTCTGGTGCGGTTGGCTCTGCGGTGCTGGTACAGTGCCCTCCTGCGGCACTCAGGGCAGCCGGCAGCAAAGTGCGCCTGGATCTGCTTCAAAAGGTTCAAAATCCCACGTGCAAATCACTGGATTTGCAGTCAGTCTTTTAACTAAACGCATGACTCTGTAAAGCAGATCTAGATCTCTGGGCTGAGGTGCTCCTTCTGTTCCTGAACGGGTGTTTGCTGGATTAGATAGTTGTCGTTGTTCTACAGCCCGCTGTCCAAACAGGCTTTTGCTCATAGATGAGTTCTCATGTATGAACCATAAGCTGTGAAAACGGGAGGCACTTTTTGCAGACAGTGATGTGATAAATATAGCTGGTTAATTTTTAAAATATCAAAGCCGCTCCCTGTAGGACAAAACGTTCTCTCTAAAACTGATACGTATGTGTGTTTTGGTCATCATACCCACCGATGATTATGGTGTGAGAAGTTTTTTGATTCAAAACAAATTTGTTGTTTGGAAGAGCGGCCTTTAACCAATTTGGAATGCAGCTCTTGGAAGACAAGAACAACCAAAGATCTATAGTGTCCTCTGATCTGGTGAGAGCAAAAAAAAGTGTAGTGCTTTCACAGATGTACAGAGTATTTGGAAAATGGAACTCCTATTTCCAAATTGTCATTTTCAATGTCTGTCTTGCATTCTGTATGTGATGACAGGTTCCTCCTTGTGAGTTTGAAGTTATTCAAGATCAAATGTAGAAGGTAAATGTAACTGACTGAAGCTGCTTAATCACATGGACACAACCTTCTAACTACTGTTTTCTGTGAATTTTTTTCAACTTCGCTTCTCCCCTTTCCACCACCGAATTTCATTTGAAATGTTTAGGTATCAAAAGATGACCGCAGTGATGTAGAGAGCAGCTCTGAAGAGGAGGATGTGACTTCCAACAGCACAAAAGGAGTTTTCAGCACTTCGAGTAATGGCTCCAACCGCATTAATGGCCACGTGGCTAGTGGCCAGTGGACAGAAGAGGAGTAAGGCTGTGGGTTGGCCTTGAGCAAACACGAACTTATCTTTAAATACCTAGATGTGTTGAGCTCCACATTCCCAAGTGATCTTTAATCAAGATACCCCTTCCCCAGAAACCTCCAGCAAATCTGAAATGGGCGCGATCCAGACCAGTCAGAGGCTTTGCACAACAGAAGGGATAAAGCCAATGACTAGGGCAAAAACAAAGCTGCAGATTTCACTTTAAGCCATTTTGTACTTAAATCTTAGTCCCATCGATATTTGCAGAGGTGTCTTTGTGACAAACTGGTTTTTACTAGGATCAACTCAAGGCAGAACAAGTTTGGACTAGGCTGGCTGCTGACCGCAGGAGGGTTACGGTGCCATTTCAGTGACGGTTTGCTCCAGTGCAGGTTCAGCAGATCTCCTTGACGCACTCCAGAAGCCGCTTAAGAGCGTGGAGAACGCAGGGTCCCGTGGTTCCACGTCCAAGCTACCCTGGCTGTAGCAGAGACTCCTTTTCTCAGTCCTGCTGTGAGCGCTCTGGACTACAGCCAAGCTTTGAATTGGACTGTGCTACAACAGAAACGGTGTTCTAACTTGCCATCGGGGTGCTGTATGCTAAGGAGGTTATAGCTTGTATCTCTGCTGTTACGAGGGACCAGGCCAGCGTTTGCTGCCTATTTTGGTGCTGCAAGCCCCTCTGAAGTCTTGACTACGGCCTTCTGAAATGGGGGAGGGGGGTTGTTTATTGCCCCTGAGACAACTATCACAATACATGCCTTTTAAAATTTTTTTCTGTTGCAAGTTGTGGTTTTGAAGATGTTTCTAGACCTACTGGGTATGGTTGGCTAAGCTAGGACTTGAGGGCGGACCAGTACTGGTGGGCTGTGTTTAACTTCCCACGAAATAAGATGTTTCAGTCCTGCTTGTCTGTACTCCAAGACAGAAGTGAATGTTGCTGCTCAGATTTTGCAACTGTGTGGAGGAATCACTGGGCTGGAAAAGCAGCCGCACCCACAGGCTTTGCTTCTTTTTTTTACTCAATGGTACTTGGGGGCAATGGAAGACCCGTGTGTCAATCGTGAGCAGAATTTTGGAAACTTCTTGAGTTGTTACCATTTTATACCATTGTTTACTCTTATCTCCGATTAAAAGATGCTTCAGAAACTTGGCTGACATGTTTCATCTCGAGAAAATAAAATCGAGGACGCTGTATGCCCCTTTTCTGGGATTCTGGGCAGCTGGACCGCTGTCTGATGCTAGGCTGGGGGCTGCCTCCGAGAAGCACCTTTTTAAGACTAACGGGGAACCGTTTTGGGCAGACACCACGCAGGGCCGCGCTCTGGCCTTTTCACAGGTTTTTATTACGCTCCGTCTCCCTCCCCCAGCCCGGGGAGGCCGTTGGGGCCGTTCTCCTGCTTCCCCCCCCCAGCCGGGAAACGCGGTACCGGGGCCC